>NC_033794.1:72424808-72427611 GCF_001876935.1 Asparagus officinalis | reverse complement strand
CCAAAAATCCTATAAATACGAAAGTCACTGACGCATCAGCTTCTTTAGTTGGTCTCGTGACCTGAGCATCTAGCGACATTCAAAACCCTAAGGTTAACGCCGGACAACGCATAACCCTAGGTCAACACCAGTCAACGCGTTGCAATCAAACAGTCAACGTACGACGTCCAAAACCCTAAGGTCAACGCCGGACAACGCGTAACCCTAAGTCAACGCCAGTCAATGCGTTGCGATCAAAAAATCAACGTATGACGTTCAAAACCCTAAGGTCAATGCCGGACAACGCGTAACCCTAGGTCAACGCCAGTCAATGCGTTGCGATCAAAAAAAATCAACGTACGATGTTCAAAACCCTAGGTCAACGCCGGACAACGCGTAACCCTAGGTCAACGCCTATCAATGCGTTGCAATGAAAGAATCAATACTCCGAAAAGTATACGAGTATAAACTGCTTCTTAAACACTCCGAAAAGTATATGAGTATAAACTGCTTCCACCGACTGAAGGTGGGGACAATCATATCCAAAGTATTCCAGACTCTTCTATAAAAGAACGAGACTGAAATACTTTGGAGGGGGTATCTGTAGGCATATAAAATTGCTTATAGGTCCCTTAGCACAGCTCGGCACAAACCGACGAACCAACGAGGCGACGAGATCGACGAATCGCACGCAAGCAACGGAATACATCCGTTCGCATTTGGAATCAAGCCAAGTGTTAAAGAGTCAACGAGTGATCCAACCAAGGACAAACTCGGACGAATCACGATCGAATCAAGATCAGTTTCGGACTCGAACTCAGAAGCGGATTTACTGCCTAATCAGGATCCAGATTTACTGCCAAATCAGGAATCAGATTTACTGCCTAATCAGGATCCAGATTTACTGCCTAATCAGGATCCAGATTTACTGCCTAATCAGGATCCAGATTTACTGCCTAATCAGGATCCAGATTTACTGCCTAATCAGGATCCAGATTTACTGCCTAATCAGGATCCAGATTTACTGCCAAATCAGGAATCAGATTTACTGCCTAATCAGGATCCAGATTTACTGCCAAATCAGGAATCAGATTTACTGCCTAATCAGGATCCAGATTTACTGCCAAATCAGGAATCAGATTTACTGCCTAATCAGGATCCAGATTTACTGCCAAATCAGGAATCAGATTTACTGCCTAATCAGGATCCAGATTTACTGCCAAATCAGGAATCAGATTTACTGCCAAATCGGGATCTAAATCAACCGAATCACGAGACCGGAAAAAACGGCAAAAACCACAACACCCAGAGGTGGCCGACAGTTGTCATTTCGCGGGCACAGTAAAGGGAGCCTATAAATAGGCCCCCTTGGTTCATTTGTTCAAGGGTTGGAAATTTTTTGGAGAGGCGAAGCCCTGCTGGATTGGAGACTCGGAACTTAAAAAAGATTGAAACTTTTGGACTTCGGGGACTCACTCCTTCAGATCTGGTGCTCGGCGATCATCAACGTCAAATAAGGCAGGTGTTCGAGAGGATCGGATCTCAGATCTACGTTGCTACACTCCGGATCTAAGCTTGGTCTTAGATCCCGAGACTTGAGCGATTGTTTCCTTGGTGAATCAATCCCTCCCGGCTATTATTTCCTTCGTGGAATAATACCCGTCGTACTGCGTAGATCCGACTGGATCTAGATCGCGCGGTGGTCCACGGCAAACAACCCCGGCGCAGGCAAAGAACCCACAAAGCGAGCGACCGCAAAACAGGAGTTCGCGATTCGTTCGACAAACAAGAGAAAAAGTTGTAATCTTTCTTTTATTTTATTTTGATTTTCATTGTAACCGGATCTTATAAAAAGACCGGATCTTTGTAACCGATAAACTGTTAACAAAGTAATCAATGGAATCAATAAAGAAAGCAACGGTTTTTCCCGCGAACATCCCCTACATGCATCCCATCAAATAAATTTAGGAACCGAAGTAGCGACACTGATCTACTTTGACCAAACCAACCAATCGCAGTGGTAACACCGATCCACTGTGACTCAACAAACCAACCCCAGTGGCGACACCAATCCACTAGTGCAAGCTTGGAAGATATATCAATAGTTTTATCCGATTACATAAACATGGACTTTCCCATCCCAAATCTTCTCGTTTTCTAAGTTAACAACACACGAGTCTCTAGGTCTTACTCACGTCACACAAGTCACTCTAGTCATATATTACTAAGGTCTCAAACACAACAACGAGATAAAATAACACTAATTTCACGCAACTACATCATGACATGTTGAATACAGTAAAATATTCATAAAACATGAAATGTAATCATGAACAACAACTATGTAATTCAGAAAATAATTCCTTTTCTAAAATAACTACTTTTAAAATATTATAAATTCTCTAAAATGATTTTGTTGTCAAAATAAATTCTTTTAAATTTATAATAATTATTCTGAAAATACTATTTATTATTGTTATGATTTAATTAATATGATTCATCAAACAATCCCACGCAAGATAATAATGTATCATAGACTAATCTAATTAATTAACTCATAACAGATCTAGAAATTGAATTGCGAATCAATAAGTAATGGGATCTCGCACATAATAATTTACGATAAAATTAAGAATTAAAATAAAATAATCGAGGTTCGAGATCTTGCCTCGGGTTTATCGAACGTATCAATGTTGAAGTGTGGGTCCACGGTGAGCATTGGTGAGGCTACAACGGTGAGGCTACAACGGTGAGGGTGGACGGCATCGCTGCTGGTCGTCGGAGATCGGTGGGGCTTGGGGTGGCTGACGGGATCTGGTGGTCG
>NC_033794.1:72410684-72424493 GCF_001876935.1 Asparagus officinalis | reverse complement strand
AGGGGGTCGTCGGTGCTGGCCGGCTAGGGTTTTGAGAGAGGGAGAGAGAGAGAGGAGAGAGAAACGAGAGGAGAGAGATGATGTTGGTGGCGGATGTATTCGTGAACAGGAGAGGGTTTTTTGTTACGAAATATTTATATACATATAATATTAGGGTTAGGGTTAGGGTTAAATAATGAAAAATAATTAAAATAAATAATTTAAAAATTAAACTAATTATATAATAATTATTTATAATTAAAAACGTACATGTTGTGCTATTACAATAGTTGATACGAAATAGTCAAAATATACACATATTATTGAATTAAATGAGAATAATTAATAATAAAAATATTTTTACTTAAGTTTAAAATCAAATAATTATGGGATAATTATATACATAGTAAAACATACCAGTTATACTAATACGACAGATAATATATAATAGTAGAAATAATACAATAAATTATACCAATAAATACTCTTTTAAAAATCATAATTAAATATTTTAAAATACCAGAAAATTATTTTAACTAGTATCAAAAATTCATGGTCCTTACATGTGCACTTACAACTTTGCACTATTTTCACGCCACATTACTACTTCTTACTATTCTAAGAAATGACCCTATTATTCAGTAAGAGAACATAACCACACATTGATGCTCGTCCATCTAGAGTATCGTCTTGGTCAACATCTGAATATCTATAGGACGGGGTACATTCTGTCATAGCATAATAAATGAAGTGCAATGTAAATTAAATATTTGAGGATCTTTTTGACTCATCTCAGTCAGTCATAATAGGACTGGACTGATGCATACTCATCACTCCTACTGTAAAGGATGTGTCAATCATTATACGCATATAAGACTATCGACTACATTTCTTGAAGGGATTCTTAGAATTAGCTTCTTCTATGTAATCATGTCAAGACGTTGCTCTATGCTTAGTGCCTAACTCTTAGCAATTGGAGTCACAGTGGTCTCTATGTTGCACCCAGTCATCAATATTCAATCAATATACAATGAAAGATCTCAAACTTCCATCAGCTTAGTGTAGGTGGTGACCTAATCATCTTAATCGATCATCGTAAAATCATGATCCAACATGGTCTAATAGGATCAAAAACGCTATACACTAGAAAATTATTTCAAGTCATAAGTAGGATATTTTAACTTGTACAATTTATGCTCAAGTCCCTTAGCTATGAAACATATAGGTTGATCCATACAGATCACTTTTTCTAGTTCTTCATATATTAAAGTTGTGTCGATGTCCATCTAGTCTAGTTCAAGATCTATTTGTGCTGTAAGGGTCAATATCATGCAACTAGAGTTGATTCTCACACTAGAGAAAAACACCTCTTTTGGTGGTCTACCTTACTACTTGGGTGTACTCTTTTGCTATCAAACATGCCTAGCATCACTTCTATGTTTGATCCTGGTTGACCTTGAAAACCTATTTGATTTTAGTGGTCTTGCATTCAGTTGGAAGATTAACTAAGTCCCAGAATTGATTCTTCCTCATGGACTCAAGCTCCTCATCTATTGTTTTTTTCCCACTCTTTCACTGCAGACCTAGAAATAGTGTCCTCACATGACTTGAGCTCCACAGCAAAATGCGGTACTACCATGTATGTTTCTCCATAGATCTCAAAAACATCATCTTGGTAATAGTTCATAGAACAATCTATGAGGCAGTTGAGATTCCATAGATGGCTCCAAGTTATCTAAAAAAATATCGCTCTTATTGTCCCCAACCAGTAGAGGAACCAATTCCTCTTCCATTATTGGATCCATGATAGTCTCCTCGATCTCATATGAATCCAAATCTTGACATATTTCTTCTTTGTGCGGGAAAACCTCCCTAAAGAATTCAATATATCACAACTTTGTCGGTCATAGTCTCATAATATTGCTCATTTCTAAACATAACCCACAGTGTCTAAAATAGTGTATGAAAATACACTTTAACATTCTAGAGTCTAAATTTCTCATCCAATGAAAAGTAGTGTATGAAAGTAAAACTCCCACATGGACATGGTGATCCAACATCAGCCCTCGATCGTCCATGGCTTATCGGTTTTGATTGTACTAAACTTGAAGGTACACAGTTCAGAATGTATGTTGCTATCAATAGCACATCTCTTTAAAACCTAATGGGTAGCTAATCCAAATCATATCTAGCTAAGTTATATTTCTCATTTCTTGTAAAAACTACTTTGTAGCAGAATATAGGATACCATTAACCTTTTGAAAATTTCTTTTTCTTGACATAGTTTCCCAAATTTCCAAGACAGATACTCTCTAATGATTAACATGCAAAATCCTAATGCTTTTTTAATAACTAATTATCCACCTTATTGATTTAGTGCTGAAATAAATTCAAGCACTATCAACTAGGCGCAAAATCAGATACAGATGATCATAAATAGAATAATAGTCTATAAATATGAGGAATTTACGTGTTCACTTCTTACGTTTATAAATATTGGTCTGCATATAATAGAGTGAACAAATTACAATTGAGGTGCTCATAGCCTTTCCAAATGACTATCTAGTGATTTTACACATGAGATCATACTCGTAGATGAACAAATACCTTTGTACATATATCAAGGGGGCCGCCCTAGCGAGCCTTCATGTATTCTCTAATGTGACTTAGTCTACTATACTATAAATCAGATCCAATCTTAATTCATGACACAATCTAAAAAGTAGAAGATACCCTACTTATCTAGTAATGATCATATTCTAAAATCAACTAAGTGATTAACTTGACTTTTATGAGCAGAGAAAGCTTGAAGCAAATCTAAGTAAATTACCCATAAATAGGAAACCAACTAGAATCCCACAAACCTAACTACTGAGAGAAAATTCCTTTCTCTAAGTGAGAGCATATAGAATATATTAAATATTTGTTCCCTAAACTCAGAGGAGACCTCTATGCATCAATACCTAGCATTGTCACATAACCCCTAGCTAGATATTTTTGCTCCTATTTAGGACTCTATATTGCCTCCGCCATGCAGATGCAGTCCATGAGCCCCGAGTTTTCTCGGTTGTGTGCCCTCATGCAAGAAATCATCGGCTTGTTTCCAGTCAAATCAATTGATCTTTCTGTTATTAGTTAGACTTTTTTACTTTTTAATTAGCTTCTTTATTTTAAAACATATTCCGAAAAACCTCCTGGTGCAAATAAAAGTGTAGTTCATGTCTAAACATTGGGTGTGTTTAAGGCTAAAATGTCTATTTTAACTTTGGAAGATAAACCTGAGGCACAAGGCTAAGAGCCTAGTTGCAATGTAAAGTCCTGAACTGCCCTAATCTACTGCTCCTAGCTCAATGCTGCTCTAAATATTTCATGATCCCTAATCATGGAGGTCATCATACAAAGGTAAATATGAGTGATGTTATATCTCGTAATTATCGCTTTTGAATCCAACATAATAATAAAAAACTCAGATCCTCATTGAAGAGACTTATCTAAATCTCGCATTAAGAGCATCCTAGATTCTTTGCATTTGGAGTATCCTTGTACTTCTTGATATGATCGCTTCTTTTTGTAGTCTACCCGGTGAACCATATCGAACGATTTTGTCACTTCTAGATCTTGTATTGACCAGGCCTCAAAATTCAGAGTCCGAGGTGAACCCTATTCTTACACGAACACTACCTCCTCAGTACTCACAAAAATCTCTAGCTCTCACAAGAAAATGTGTCTTCCGGCCAAAAAACCAGTCCTAGATTGACATCATAATAATTATTTTGGTACCCTAAAGAAATACACTCTAATTATGGATAATTTAATATAATTGGCATCTATGTGGAGTATTGGTTTTTCTTGGAGAATATTCCATCTCATGAAACCTTTTATACCGATAATCAAACTACATTCCAAATAAACAAATGAAGACCTAGGGCCCCAACCATGGTGTTCAAAAATATAATTTTAAAATTATTATAATTTTTTTAAAGATGGAATATTAGATTTCTTAGATATAGAATAGACTTGGTAGTTAAATCATAGTTCCAACTCTACTGGAAACCTCCCACTTAAACATCTGAACATGCGATATAATAAACATAAACAAATAATTTTACAATTTTAATTTAACCAACCTTTTTGTCTTGTCTATTTTATTAGGATTTTTCGTTTATCGTGAAATTGGTATGCACCCTAGCCATTCCAACTAGAATAGCTACGCACTAAAATATTTAAGATTTTTATAATTAAATTTTTTGGTGTGTAAAAATAACTTTTTTAAACTTCTAAAGTTTAAAAATATTTTTCTAAATCCAAAAGCAACTCTATTATGAAATCTAGTGGGCTCCGCATCAAAATTTTCTAAAATTTTAGAAGAAAAATATTTAAAAAATCTAAAATTTTTCAAAAAATTTTAAAGATATTTTTATTATTTTTAAATAAATTTCTGATTTAAAAATTGCTTTCTTCAATTTTCATAATTAAATAAAAAAATTCTTACTTACATATTTGCCCCAACGTTTTCAGAAACCCTAGGGCTTTATCTAGGTGCTGGTGGTAGCGACATTGTCCAGATGTGCCACCTCAACTACAAGTTAGGATTTGACAATGGGCATCACCTGTGTCTCTGCTAATGGCAGTGCTGGCTAACCCAGCACTGCAGCTGCCCATGGTAGCCCCTGACTCATTTTTTATTTTATTTTTTTGAAAGAAACTCGTTCATTGGCACCCAGCACCGGAGCACCCACCCGCTGGCGGTGGCTAAATCCAGGTATTTTTCTTTTTTTCAAATAAATCACCTGCACCTAGGTGGCGATAGTGGTGGGGTGCTTGGATCTTGGTACCCAGCACCACTGCCCCTCAGCCTTTGGTCCCGCTAGTGTTAGCGCCCTGAAAATTTTTCGTAAAATAGAAGAATATTGAAAATTTCTAAAAAATTTAAATAGATCTCAAATTTTTTTAAGAAATCCTTGATTTATTAATAAATACACACTAGTTCATAAAAGTTGGATTTTTACTGTAGATCTAACATCCCGGATGTTAAAAATTGGATTTTTACACCAAAAAATTACTTTTTTGATAAAAATAAATCTTTTTATAAATGAAAATCCTAACTTCCTACCAACATCACCGTCAAGAAAATTCATATCTAATGCAATAATATACAAAATAAAACATGTACAAAGATTCAATCAGATCTAAACCATAAAAATAAGATAAGATGTGAGCAACCCTAATCTCGCTCTGCTACCAATGTATGTTCACGGGAAAAATTGTCTTCATTAATTCCATTGTACTCTTGAGTAATAGTTTATCGATTACAAAAGATCCGGTCTTTTTATAAGATCCGGTTACAACAAAATCAAAAAAGAAATAAAAATTACAACTTTCCTGTTTTGCGGTCTCTCGCTTTTGTGGGTTCTTTGCCTGCGCCAGGGTTAATCCGTGGACCACCGCGCGATCTTGATCCGGTCGGATCTACACGGTATGACGGGTGCTATTTCACGAAGGAAATAACAGCCGGGGGTACTATTTCACCAAGGAAATAATAGCCTTTAGTAATCGAAATCGACCAAGCAAAATCGATACTCTTCTCGGGATCAAAGACCAAGCTCTGATCCGGAGGGAAACCGTGTAGATCTCAGATTTGATCTCTCTCGAACTCCTACCTTATTTCGCGTGGATGATCGCCAAGAACCAGATCTGAGAGCCTGAGTCTTCTAAGCTTTGAATCCGAAGGTGAGTTCTAAATCCAGCAGAGTTTCGGCTCCAAAATTCCAACATCTCAAAAATGAGCCATGCGCCCTCTATTTATAGGCAATCAAAGCGGATATGGGCTCAAATCTGAGCCCAGATCACATGGCCGAGCCACCTTGGGGTGGCTCGGCCACCGAGCCACCTGAGTGATTCGGTTTTGGCCGGGTGTTCGCCATTGTGTCTGTTGTCCGGTTTTACGGTTTATCGGTTTATCCGAGCTTCGTCGTTGATCTTAACTCTGATTTGGCAGTCTGGATCCTGATTTGGTAGTAAATACGCTTCGGTGTTCGAGTCCGAATCCGTTCCACAGTTGGATGACTCGTTGACTCACCAAACCGTTAGCTTGATTCCGCACGCGAGTGGATTTATTCCGTTGTTTGCGTGCGGTTCGTTAGCCTTGTCGCCTTGTTAATCCGCTTCGTCGCGTGTCTCTTGGCTTCGGTGTTGTGGACTAACGATCGCGTTTAGATACGCCACCCGATGGTTCGTTTGTTTGTCGAATCACCGTACCGAGCTGTGCTAAGGGACCCATAGGCAGTTTTATACACCTACAGATACCCCCTCCAAAGTATTTCAGCCTCGTTCTTTTATAGAAGAGTCTGGAATACTTTAGATATGATTGTCCCAACCTTCAGTCGGTGTAACGGGACCTTGGAATGGCTTCTGTTCTTGATTCCTTCAATCCTTTAGGCTTTTCGGTGCTTTGTCGAATGTCTGTAAGGGTTCCGGTGCTGCATTTATTGTCTGACCATTATCAGAATTTTGAACTTGAAGTCGATTCCTGATTTTCTGACCATCGATTGTTGGCGTTGAGTCTTTATTTGCGACGCGTTGTCCGGCGTAGTGTTGTTGAGTTATCCTTAAGAATATTTTTAGAAAAATATTCTCCAGACACATCTCAACCAAAAATAGGGAATAGTTTATACTCGTATACCTTATTGGAGTATTAAGAAGAAATTTATACTCGTATAATTTTCGGAGTATTAAGAAGCAGTTTATACTCGTATACTTTTCGGAGTATTGAGAACGAGCTGAACCGGACTAATAATAACCCAAAAAAGGTAGTAATTAGGCTCCAAAAATCTTCCAACCCTTCCGAATATCTAGGAGAGGAGTGAATAAATAAGGGACTGGACCGTCGGTCGTTTTGAAGTCGTTTCGACACTCGGTTCAGCTCTAATTTGAATTTTAGTTCAAATCTGGTTCAAACTGGTTCAGAACTGGTTCAACCTGGTTCAAGACTGGTTTAGCCTCATTTGAACTGATTTATCTCCGTCATGATATATTGACTCGTGTTGACTTTTTGATCGCAACGCGTTGACTGGCGTTAACCTAGGGTTACGCGTTGATAGGCGTTGACCTTAGGGTTTTGAACGTCGCACGTTGACTTTTTGATCGCAACGCGTTGACTGGCGTTGACCTAGGGTTACGCGTTGACTGGCATTAACCTAGGGTTACGCGTTGACCGGCGTTGACCCTAGGGTTTCGAACGTCGTACGTTGACTTTTTGATCGCAACGCGTTGACTGGCGTTGACCTAGGGTTACGCGTTGATAGGCGTTGACCCTAGGGTTTCGAACGTCGTATGTTGACTTTTTGATCGCAACATGTTAACTGGCGTTGACCTAGGGTTACGCGTTGACCGGCGTTGACCTAGGGTTTCAGATCGCTTGACATTTGTTGGAGTATACACAGTTTAAGCTCTTGAGGTATTAGAGCATGGCGGTTCTAAATATTGGGCTACAGGACCAACTATTAAAGCTGATTCATCTGCACGTGTGGATCTTATCCCGAATTTGTTGGATGTCTAAGTCACGAAACCAACTAATGGGGCTGGTGCGTCAGTGACTTTTGCATATATAGGATTTTTGACAAACCCTCAGCCATCAACGGGTTTGATGCGCCTTTACCGACTATCGTTTAAGTCGGGCTAGCATGCGTATTGTTTAAGTCCGTTCCGCATGTGACGTTATGCTAAAAGAGACCCTTTTAGTTCTACGATATTGAATACGTAGACTTCGTCTTTCTCCTGTGAAAAGACTAAACAGCAACGTGTATCAGACGATGACTTAGGATTTTTGGCAAATCCTCAGCCCTCAACGGATTTGACATGCTTTTACCGATTACCATTTGAATCGGGTTTAGAGAGTTAACGCTCTTAGTGCTACGATATTGAATACGTAGACTTCGTCTTTGTTCCGGGAACAGGCTACCCGGCAACGCGTGTTAGGCATTGACTTTAGGATTTTTGGCTAACTCCCAGCCTTCAACGGATTTGATTAGCCTTTACCGACTACCGTTTGAGTCGGGCTAGCATGCGGATTATCTAAATCCGTTCCGCATGTGACGTTGTGCTAACGGAATGAATTCCCTTAGACTCGCAGCTACGACTTCAAATACGTAGACTTCGCCATTGTTACGGGAATAGGCTACCCGGCAACGTGTATTAGACGCTGACTTATCCTTACTTAGGTTTCAGGATAGAATACCCTGTAGGCATATAAAATTGCTTATAGGTCCCTTAGCACAGCTCGGCACAAACCGATGAACCAACGAGGCGACGAGGTTGACGAATCGCACGCAAGCAACGGAATACATCCATTCGCATGTAGAATCAAGCCAAGGGTTCGAAGAGTCAACGAGTCATCCAACCAAGGGCAGACTCGGATGAATCACGATCGAATCAAGATCAGTTTCGGACTCGAACTCAGAAGTGAATTTACTGCCAAATCAGGAATCGGATCGACTGCCAAATCAGATCAACAAATTAGAGTCCGAATTAACCACGAGACCGGACAAAACGATGAAACTCAATGCCTAAGGGGGGCTCGGCCAAAGCCGAGCCACCCGTGGGTGGCTCGGCCAAAGCCGAGCCACCCATGGGTGGCTCGGCCCAGTGCCGGCCACCCATGGGTGGCCGACCCAGATCTGTGCACGGGCACAGTTCAGAGAGCCTATAAATAGGCCCCCCTTGGTTCATTTAAAAAGGTTGGAACTTTGAGAGCCGAAACTCTGCCGAATTGAAGATCAAGCTTGGAGTTTTGAAGACTTGAGGACTTGAATATTCAGATCTGGTTCTCGGCGAGCGTCCACATCACAAAAGCCAGGAGTTCGAGAGAGGTAAAGATCAGATCTGAGATCTACACGAGATCACACTCCGGATCAAAGCGTGGCCTTTGATCCCGAGAACTAAGGGCGATTATTTTCTTGGTGAATTAATCCCCCCCGGCTATTATTTCCTTCGCAAAATAATACCCATCAAATCGTGTAGATCCGACCGGATCTAGATCGCGCGGTGGTCCACGGATTAACCCCGGCGTCGGCAAAGAACCTACACAAGCGAGCGACCGCAAAACAGGAGCTCACGATTTGTTCTAAAGGAGAAAGTTGTATTTTTTTTCTTTGATTTCGTTGTAACCGGATCTTATAAAAAGACCGGATCTTTTGTAACTGAAAAACTATTGCTTAAGGAACAATGACTTCAATGAAAACGATTTTCACCGCGAACAATCTGGCGACCACAGTGGGAGCCATCGATCTCGCTGCCGAGATCGTCACGTCGCAGCCGCGGATCTCAATCTCGGTCGAGGAGGAGGTCGAGTATGAATTCGACCAGGCCAAGTTTGAGGAGTACCTTTAATCCTCGTCTGGATCAACCTCCCCCCGCAAGTCCAAGAAGTTCTCCTCCAGGAGAAAAGCTCGTTGGTTTGAAGAAGTCCAGAATGCCAACAACGCTCTCACCCCAGCTGACGCCAAAGTTGCGTCAGGTGAAGTTCCACCGACCTCCAACGAGGTCAAACCTGTTCTCGTCAACGCTTCTACTGTTGAGGGCGTTGTGACTCTCTCGAAGAGAGCCCACCAGAGGCAGAAAGAGTGGCCAAGAAGCCGCCATCAACCCGCCAAGTGTGGAGGCCAAAGCAGCCTCCAACCAAAGTTCAATCCCCGGCGAAACAACCCATATCGCCGATAATTCCAGCAACTACTCCGGGAGATCACGCAGAATCATCCTGAAAGAAGAAGCCAGTTTTGGAGCGCCTCGGAACGATTCCCAACGAGAGAGGCAAAGATCCTATTCAAGATCGTTTGGGCCCGATGAAGAAGCCCCAGACGATGCAACATGCTGGGGGTCGCCGTCACATCCAACATGACAAAGAGACCAGGGCAGCTACGCGCACCAACTTGCGCATTGAAGTCCAGGAGCCCGCCGAGGACTCACGCCCAAAAAGGCATGTTATGAGGCGCGTGACTTTCGAAAGCCCTAAGAAAGTAATTCCCCCTCAGAAGGAAACATTATCGTCTGATGACGATAGCGTTATACATGAGAAGTCGTGCCAGCACACGATAGGTTATTCCGATCGTCAAGCAGACGAGTTTTACTATCGTGCTGGAGGTACGAGTAAAACCAGGAAGAGGAGTCCCCGAGAACAGGAAACTCAATGCCCCTGTTCTAAACTCATTCGGGCAGTATTGTCTGAGTGCGATTGCATCAAGGCGGTCCCCGAAAGAGTTTCGGTTTTCAAAAGACTTAGTATCAAAACGCCAAAACCAAGGCCTAGGCGTTTCCGACGAAGAAGAACGGTGGCTGAAGAGGGAGAATTTCCTAGGGTCACCACCAACATGACCAGCAGGGGGACATCGGCGCGAGATAATCTCGAGTCAATTCTGAAAGCATCCCGGCCTAGAACCCGTCTGCAGTCCAGAACCATCAAGCGAGCAACGTATGGTAGGGTTCGGACAAGACGCCCTTCAGAAGATGAAGAATCTAATGCCGGCTCTGCGGTTGTATCAGATAATACGGTATCCAGCGAGGGACAACCCCGCGAGACACTTATGATAAGTGTGGAGCAAGTGGCCAAAATGCTTGAAGACGCCTTAGCTAAGCAGCAGAAAACCTTCAGGTTCGAAATGCAGATGGCCATGCAAAACATGAGAGAAATGCATGACCAACAAATCTAAGCATTGACGAACCAGCAAGGCGAGCCAAGTCGTCGTAACCCGGTTAATCTGGAAGACGAAGACACTAATGAGAATAAGACGCATAATGCCAATAATCCTCCCGTCAATGCAGGGGGTGGTAATGAGAATGTCAACGCAGACTTAGGTGAAAACTTAAAAATTAAAAGTCTCGAGAGCAAAATCAATACATTGATTTCCGCTCAAGAGATGAAAAAGACGGGCATTCCTTGTCCATACCCAAGAGAGTGGGAATCAATCCCATATCCGGCGAAGTTCAATCTAATTAAATTCACGCCATTTAACGGGATGGGTTCACCCACTCAGCATTTGATTTACTTCAAATCGCACCTGGGAGTTATCTCCGGGTATGAGCCTCTGATGGTACGGTCCTTCGTTGGCACTCTGTGCGGAGCCGCCTTCGATTGGTATCGCCGCCTCAAGCCAGGAAGCGTAAATAGCTGGGACGACATGGAGACCAAATTCCTCGCCAACTTCTTCGACGACGACACAGAGATATCCATTGGGTCGTTGCTTGATGAGAAACAGAAAGACGGGGAATTGGTTGACACCTTCGTCAAGAGATTCCGGAACAAGGCGATGAACTGTTGGGACCCGATCACCGAGGAATTTATCCTCCAGACTTGCCATAACAACCCCGCACTGGACGTGTTGGAAGCAATGGGGACAGCACCATCCAAGACATGGAAGGATCTAAAGGTCCAAGGAGAGCAGGCCTAGCGATTCATCAGAAGAAAGAAGGCGGAGAGAGGCCAACAGGCGAATAATGCTCCGCAACAGAATTTCGTCCCACGGGGGAAAGGTAAGGCACATGCTAATGCAGTTGATGCTAATCAAACCTTTCAATTGCAACCTCAGCAACAACAACAGCGGCAGCATCAACGAATGCCACAACAATCGCAGTCACAATGGCAACAACGGCCTCAGAAGCAGAAGTCTTCAGAGCCAAGATTTGCCAAAGTGTACTCCTTCAAAGATGACGAAGTTCCCGGCATCTTTAAGTACTTGTTGGAGAACAACAAAATTCAGCTGCCAGCGATTGTGGATCAAGAAGGGGCTAGCAAAGTGACGGATCCGAGGTATTGTGCATACCATAGAGCGGTCCATCACCCTACGAAGTCATGCTACCACCTCAAGGACAAGATCCAGGCGCTAATTGATGTAGGCATCATAACCCCGAAGCCGTCCAAGAATGTTGGAGCAAATGCGGTTTCAATCAGCTTTGGATCAGTGCCCATAGCGTGGTTTGAACCAAAACACATCACCAAAATGGGAATGAAGACAGTAAACGACGACCCGCATGGACAGCGCCAAAAAGGACTTGTGCCACATACAGCCCCAAACGGCGAAATCCTCTGGGTTCACCCCGACCTGATTGAAGATGAACAAAATGGGCCGAATCGTCATCCAAGAAGTCCAAAGGGAAAGGAATGTCTTGCTGCGGAGTCTCTGCTATCCCAGGAGAAGATGATGAAAGAATCCTAACTTTCCCGCTCTCTGAAGAAGAACAAGAAGTTTTTGCGACCCGAAGCGGAAATGAGTATCACTACAACTATCCACCACCTAATGAGCAGGGGGTGAATAAACGGGGACCAGCCAAAACTCTCACGGAGATGTGGGTGATTACAAATCCTACACCGGACGAAGAGGCTCGACGACAGTCGGTGAATAAACCGAAAGAGAAGAATCCCCAGGAGGTGCAGAATTTGAAGCAGTCTCGTTTCAGTCGCCCGATTGGAAAAGACAAACCGAAAAGCTCGAAGACTCCGCAAGTCTTCGATATAATGGCTCAACTAGCCAATATTCCAGCACGGATAACGCTGTATGAATTGCTGCGGCTGTCCAAGGAAACTATGGAGGCTTTGCAAGAAGCATTGGCCAATTCAGAGGTGTTCCTGACTCAAGTCAAGCCGGTACCTGAAGAATCGGAACTGCTGGGTCAACATTGCAATATAGCGACTAAGAACCTTCCCTACATTACTTTCACCAAAGAGGATATGCAGACGAAGAATTTGAACCACGATCGACCGCTATACTTCATCGGGTACATCGGCTCCAGCAAAGTCAACCGAATCCAAGTGGATCCGGGTTCTGCTGTGAGTATTATGCCGCTTCGCTTGATACATTTCCTTAGTATTCCAGTTAGAAAGTTGGCGTCCACAAGCACTGTTATCTACGGGTTCAATACCAGTGGGTCAAGACCTTTAGGTAAAATCCGGATAAAGTGTCAAATGAGAGATTTGATGACAGAAGTCACATGTTATGTGATTGATGCTGAGACTTCGTATAACCTACTATTGGGTCGATCTTGGATCCATAGTAACGTTATAATCCCCTCAACTCTCCATCAGTGTTTGAAATATGTCGACGCTGATAATAGGGTTAGAACGGTGGTCGCGGATAAGCAACCATTTAAAGGGTATGAGAATTATTTCACTGATTCTCTCCTTTATGGTTGTTCGCAGGAAAAACCGTTGCTTCATTAATGATTCCATTGTACACTCTTGTAATAGTCTATCGATTACAAAGATCCGGTCTTTTTATAAGATCCGGTTACAACGAAAATCAAATAAAAAGAAATGAAAAATTACAACTTTGTTTCCTTGTTTGTCGAACGAATCACGAGCTCCTGTTTTGCGGTCGCTCGCTTTGTGGGTTCTTTGCCTGCGCCGGGGTTGTTTGCCGTGGACCACCGCGAGATCTAGATCCGGTCGGATCTACGCAGTACGACGGGTATTATTCCACGAAGGAAATAATAGCCGGGAGGGATTGATTCACCAAGGAAACAATCGCTCAAGTCTCGGGATCTAAGACCAAGCTTAGATCCGGAGTGTAGCAACGTAGATCTGAGATCCAGTCCTCTCGAACTCCTGCCTTATTTGGCGTTGATGATCGTCGAGCACCAGATCTGGATGTGCAAGTCCTCGAAGTCCCAAAGCTTGAATCTTGTTAAGTTCTGAGTCTTGAGTTCAGCAGGGCTTCGCCTCTCCAAAATTTCCAACCCCCCAAATGAACCAAGGCCTAGCCTATTTATAGGCACTCAGATCTGTGCCTAGGCACAGATCTGGGCCGGCCACCTCAGGGTGGCTCGGCTCTGGGCCGAGCCACC
>NC_033794.1:72390031-72409979 GCF_001876935.1 Asparagus officinalis | reverse complement strand
CGATCTTTACTGTAACGCGTTGACCGGCGTTAACACAGTTTATACTCGTACGTTTGCTGGAGTATACACAGTTTAAGCTCTTAAGGTATTGGAGCACAGCGGTCCCAAGTGTCGGGGTTGCAGGACCAACTGTTAAAGCTGATTCATCTGCATGTGTGGATTTTATCCTGAATTTGTTGGATGCTCAAGTCACGAGACCAACCAGTGGAGTTGGTGCGTCAATGACTCGTATTTATAGAATTTTTGGCAAATTCTCAGCCATTAACGGGTTTGATAAGCCTTTACCGACTACTGTTTGAGTTGGGCTAGCATGCGGATTTTTCAAGTCCGTTCCGCATGTGACGTTAAGCTAAAAGAGTTAACCCTTTTAGTGCTACGATATTGAATACGTAGACTTCATCTTTCTCACGGGAATAGACTACCTGGCGATGCGTGTTAGGTGTTGACTTTAGGATTTTTGGCTAACCCCCAGCCTTCAACGGGTTTGATAAGCCTTTACCGACTACCGTTTGAGTCGGGCTAGCATGCGGATTGTCTAAATCCGTTCCGCATGTGACGTTGTGCTAAAAGAGTTAACCCTTTTAGTGCTACGATATTGAATACGTAGACTTCGTCTTTCTTACGGGAATAGACTACCCGACGACGCGTGTTAGGCGTTGACTTTAGGGTTTTTGGCTAACCCCCAGCCTTCAACGGGTTTGATTAGCCTTTACCGACTACCGTTTGAGTCGGGCTAGCATGCGGATTGTCTAAATTCGTTCCGCATGTAACGTTGTGCTAAGAGAGTGAATTCTCTGAGACTTTGTGCTATGATGTTGAATACATAGGCTTCGCCATTGTTACGGGAATAGGCTACCCGGCGACACGTGTTAGGTGTTGACTTTATCCCTACTTAGGTTTCGGGATAAAATACCCCAGACTGGTATTCTGGTGTCTTTTTCAATCGGTAAAAGACTAAACCGGCGACGCGTGTTAGGCGTCGGCATATCCTTTCTTAGGATTCAGGATGAAATTCCCCATGCGTGTAAGGCATGGATTTTGGTGTTATTAATAACAACCTGCCACAATGTTGAATATGTGGGCGGGTGTTCTTTTTAACGGTTAAGAACTAACCGGCAGCGCAGGTTAAGCGCAAACTTATCCTTGCTTAGGTTTCAGGATAAAATATCCCAGAATCGAACTCTGGTGTCTTTTTGTGTGGAAAAAGACTAAACCGGCAGCGTGTGTTAGGCGCAGACTTATCCCTGCTTAGGATTCGGGATAAACTTCCTAGACTGGAATCTTGGTGTCTTCAATCGGTGAAAGACTAAACCGGCAACGCGTGTTAGACGTTGACTTATCCCTGCTTAGGATTCGGGATAAAATTCTCTGTACCTGTGAGGTACAGATTTTGGGAGTTGAAAAAAAGGTGGTGTCTTCTCTTGGGGCAAAGACGAACCCGGAATGGGAGAGGAAGAATTTTATATTCTACTCTTGGGGCAAAGACGAACCCGGAATGGGAGAGGAAGAATTTTATATTCTATCTCCCGACACTGAAGAGGAAGAATTTTATATTCTATCTTCAGATGGAAAGGAGACTCGAGGTGGGATCTCCACCCCCAGAATCCGGAAGGGTGAAACTGAGAGTGGGATCTCCACTCCAAGAATCGAAAAGATTCAGATAACCCTAACTGTTGGAAGGTTTGATTACCGAACTAAAGATGGATTTCTCGTTTATCGAGAGCGAATTATGGTTTTGGTCCTAACTGTAGGAAGGTTTGACCAAGCAGGAGTTTGAGATGACCCTAACTGTAGGAAGGTTTGATCACTCGATTTGAAAGTGGACCTCTCGTTCATTGGAGGAATCGAGAGGGGATTTTGGTTTTGGTCCTAACTGTAGAAAGGTTTGACCGAATGGAAGGTTTAAGACGATCCTAACTGTAGGAAGGTTTGATCGCTCAATTTGTGGACCTCTCGTTCATTGGGGGAATCGAGAGGGGATTTTGACTGTGGTCCTAACTGTAAGAAGGTTTGACCAAGTGGGTGTTTTGAGACAATCCTAACTGTAGGAAGGTTTGATCGCTCAATTTGTGGACCTCTCGTTCATTGGGGGAATCGAGAGGGGATTTTGACTGTGGCCCTAACTGTAAGAAGGTTTGACCAATGGGGAACCTTACGTCCAGACTCTAACAAAGAGAGTGTTGAGTACACAGACACGATCCTGACTGTAGGAAGGTTTGATCGCTCGATTTGAAAGTGGACCTCTCGTTCATTAGAAGAATCGAGAGGGGATTTTGACCGTGGTCCTAACTGTAAGAAGGTTTGACCAATTGGGAGATTTGAAACGATCCTGACTGTAGGAAGGTTTGATCGCTCGATTTATCGACTCTCGTCAATAGAGCGATAAGTCCTCAAAGTTGCCCTGAACGCAACACTTCTACCTTATCGACTCTCGTCAATAGAGCGATAAGTCCTCAAAGTTGCCCTGAACGCAACACTTCTACCTTATCGACTCTCGTCAATAGAGCGATAAGTCCTCAAAGTTGCCCTGAACGCAACACTTCTACCTTATCGACTCTCGTCAATAGAGCGATAAGTCCTCAAAGTTGCCCTGAACGCAACACTTCTACCTTATCGACTCTCGTCAATAGAGCGATAAGTCCTCAAAGTTGCCCTGAACGCAACACTTCTACCTTATCGACTCTCGTCAATAGAGCGATAAGTCCTCAAAGTTGCCCTGAACGCAACACTTCTACCTTATCGACTCTCGTCAATAGAGCGATAAGTCCTCAAAGTTGCCCTGAACGCAACACTTCTACCTTATCGACTCTCGTCAATAGAGCGATAAGTCCTCAAAGTTGCCCTGAACGCAACACTTCTACCTTATCGACTCTCGTCAATAGAGCGATAAGTCCTCAAAGTTGCCCTGAACGCAACACTTCTACCTTATCGACTCTCGTCAATAGAGCGATAAGTCCTCAAAGTTGCCCTGAACGCAACACTTCTACCTTATCGACTCTCGTCAATAGAGCGATAAGTCCTCAAAGTTGCCCTGAACGCAACACTTCTACCTTATCGACTCTCGTCAATAGAGCGATAAGTCCTCAAAGTTGCCCTGAACGCAACACTTCTACCTTATCGACTCTCGTCAATAGAGCGATAAGTCCTCAAAGTTGCTCCAATCGCAACACTTCTAACTTATCGACTCTCGTCAATAGAGCGATAAGTCCTCAAAGTTGCCCTGAACGCAACACTTCTACCTTATCGACTCTCGTCAATAGAGCGATAAGTCCTCAAAGTTGCCCTGAACGCAACATTTCTACCTTATCGACTCTCGTCAATAGAGCGATAAGTCCTCAAAGTTGCTCCAATCGCAACACTCCTAACTTATCGACTCTCGTCACTAGAGCGATAAGTCCTCAAAGTTGCTCCCATCGCAACACTTCTACCTTATCGACTCTCGTCAATAGAGCGATAAGTCCTCAAAGTTGCCCTGAACGCAACACTTCTACCTTATCGACTCTCGTCAATAGAGCGATAAGTCCTCAAAGTTGCCCTGAACGCAACACTTCTACCTTATCGACTCTCGTCAATAGAGCGATAAGTCCTCAAAGTTGCCCTGAACGCAACACTCCTACCTTATCGACTCTCGTCAATAGAGCGATAAGTCCTCAAAGTTGCCCTGAACGCAACATTCCTACCTTATCGACTCTCGTCAATAGAGTGATAAGTCCTCAAAGTTGCCCTGAACGCAACATTTCTACCTTATCGACTCTCGTCAATAGAGCGATAAAACCACAAAGTGCGAATAAATAGTTGTTGTCGCAATATTAAATTGGTATTTCATTGTTCCATGTCAAAACATGATATGAAAAAGAAACAATAAAAAGCCAAACGGCGAATAAATAGTTGTTGTCGCAATATTAAATTGGTATTTCATTGTTCTATGTCAAAACATGATATGAAAAAAGAAACAATAAAAAGCCAAACGGCAACACCACCTTTATTCAAAGGAAAACAAGGTGACCTAAGATAAGTGTTGTTCCTACCAAAAGAACGATACGAAAACAGGCTCATCAATTCATCAGATCAAATGAAGTTAGCTGAGACTTAATGTCAGAAAGTTTTTCTTCATGGTCGGCCCGAACCAGCATCTCGGCCCGTTTCCGAAGCTCGTCCTCACTAGACAGCATGGCAGCTACCTCCTTCTTAGCCTCTTCCAGAGCACCAGCCTTGGCACGGTAATTCACCAGGGAAGCAGCACTTTTGACGTTGAGCTCAGTGACAATAGATTCTTCTCGTTTGAATTGAGCCTTCATCCTAGTCAACTCCACTTCAGCGGCAGCGATCTTCTCTCGCAAATTCTCCAGAGAAGTATTCGAAAGTGTCAGCTCAACTTGTTTTTGAGCATGTAGCTGTTGCAGTTGTTCAACCTCAACCTCTTCCTCAGCTATATGACGTTGAGCGGCTTCATACTTATTGAGTTCTTCGGCTCGAATATTCTCAAAAGTAGATGCAATCTGCGCTTGGATATCAGCGCGACCTAAAGCTTCCAAGAATCTGAGTTGTCCTTCTAGACGTAAGATAGCTTCAGAGCAGCGCTGAACAACATCGACCTCGACTACAAACTTGAGGTTGTTCAAACCATTTGTGAGCATGGGTTTGTAGGTATCAAAAGTGTCTCGCCCTGGAGGTTGTTCAAACCATTTGTGAGCATGGGTTTGTAGGTATCAAAAGTGTCTCGCCCTGCCAGCACAACCTCAATCACTTTTATCAAAAGTGTCTCGCCCTGCCAGCACAACCTCAATCACTTTCTTGGTAAGCCCTCTCAAGTAGTCAAGCGAAATCTTGACAAAATCTGGTACGTCTGCGGGGCTCGAAACAGCAATAGGAGACGGTACAGAAACTTCTGAAGATGCAAAGCCAAGTAAAAGGCCGGCAGGTGATTTCGGTGTAGTAGCTTGAGAAGGAGTGCCAATATCCAGCTGAGAGGGGCTCGATTGCATAGCCATCAGTTCCCCCATTTGAGATGACCTTGGCACGTCTACAACTTCGGTAGAGGCTAGAGAAATTGGCAGTAAAGTCGTCGGTGGAAGAGCCGTTGTGGAGGTCTCCAAACGAGGTGGCTCTGACACCTGAGCTGGTGGTGGTATAAGCTGTTGCGTCGAAGGAGGGGTGACAGTACTCGCTTCATGTATCATAGGATCTGTATGAGAAATCTATTTAAATACAGAGAAAAGATTAATAGAGCTGAAACAAACGGCACTTACCAGCGAGAGGTAGGGGAATGTAGGCTGACGCTTTGTCGGAAAAGGATGATGGTGGGATATACCAGTCTTCTGGATCATCGCTGTCATCACCCAAGTTGTCATCATTTTCATCACCTCCACCTTGGTCTCCATCATCATTCATATCATCATCACCCCCACCTTGGTCACCCTCATCATTCATATCATCATCGCCGTCGCTATGATCCATGGGCTCATCCTCGCCTACGGAAGAAAATGCTGATGCATCTTCGGTGATTGTAGGCTTTGCTATGATCCCAGTGGTAGGGCTAAGCTGTGAATCACCTACAATTGGCAATAACACAGAGGTGGAAGGAGACTTGTCTGTTGCTGGGTCTTGCTGGGCAGTCACAATAGGTTCGGGGACAGGAGGTATATCTTCTACCACGTGAGAAGTAGTGGAGGCAGTATCATGAAGCGTGCCTTCGGGGACAAACTCCGCACCCCCCTGCAAAAGATTCATCTCCATGCTCTTCTTCATGCAATGAACGAGCAGAAGGATCATGGCCTCCTAAAGCAGGACTAACTGTGGGGAGAGTAGGCTGAGGCGAGAGTTCCAGAGCAGTCGATTCTTGTTCTTCTTCTTCAGAACGCCATGTTTTCTGAGCGTCCGACATAAGTTTGGAAGCAGGGGGTTCAAGCGTTAACTTCCGACGAGCTCTTTTGTCATACTTGGCTTCTTCGACCGCCCCCAGCGCCCTTTTGCCCGTAGCACTCTGACTCCGGGTCAGAACTCTTGAAGGTTGTACCCGAGCCACCCATGGGTGGCTCGGCCATGGCCGAGCCACCTTGGGGTGGCTCGGTCATGGCCGAGCCACCTCCGGGTGGCTCGGCCTCCGAGCCACCCTAGGGTGGCTCGGTGGCCGCCGAGCCACCATGGGGTGGCTCGGCCACCCCATGGGGTGGCTCGGCTTTGGCCGAGCCACCATGGGGTGGCTCGGCTTTAGCCGAGCCACTTGGGTGGTTTTGGCTTTGGCCGACTTGTCCGAGTGTGGCGCCGTTGTGTTCGTTGTCCAGTTCTGTGCTTCGTTGTTGATCTGGACTTGATTTGGTTGTGGCGCCTTTGTAATCAACCTTGACGATGATCAAACGTCAGAGGGCAGTTGTAACTGGCAACTTGCCAATAATGAAATAAATAACGATTTAGAGTACTCCCTGTCTCTTGATGATATGATAACAGAATTGTATGATAATCCTGATTTGTATATGCCGCTTTGGTCGTCCTATGTAACAAAGGAACACCTCCAGTATTCTTTCGGAACAACCATGATCATCCTGAACAAGATAGGAGGTGCAAAAGAAGTAATTTACGGTAAAGGAAAAAGCTCTCCGTTACCAGATCATTTCCTAAGTGAAGATGAAGATGATGACAAACCTGGTCGGCATTTGGCTACAGCTGATCCATCTACAATGGAGGACGATGATCAAATGCTAACATGGGAAGACCCGTGGGTTCATTATCTGAATATGCAGTATGGTGACAGGTTCGAACAGAGGGAACCCCCCACTGAGGATAAAATAGTCCAAGTTAACATGGGCGACGAGGCCAACCCAAAGCCGATATTCATCAGCGATAGTCTTCCCTCAAATGAGAAGGAGGAGTTAATTGCTCTCATTAGGGAGTATATTGACGTCTTCGCTTGGAACTACGAGGATATGCCAGGGCTCGATCCCAATGTGGCAATGCACCGCCTCGATATCAAGCCGGATGCCAAACCTGTCAAGCAACAGCAAAGATGGTTTCGTCCACAGATTATGGAAGCCATTGAGGTAGAGGTTAAGAAATTAATTGAATCAGGATTTATTCGAGAGGAACAACATCCAGATTGGCTAGCCAATATCGTTCCAGTCATGAAGAAGAACGGTAAAATCAGGATTTGCATCGACTTCAGGGACCTAAATACGTCATGTCCAAAAGATGACTTTCCTCTCCCAATCACGGATGTTATTATCGATAATACATGCGGATTTGAGAGAATGTCTTTTATGGATGGTTTCTCAGGATATAACCAAATCAAGATGCACCCAGATGACGAGAAGCATACAGCGTTCATAACGCCCCTCGGTGTCTTTTGCTACACGGTGATGCCATTCGGTATAAAGAATGCAGGCGCCACATATCAGCGAGCAATGACTAAGATTTTCCAAGAACATATCAGGAAAACAGTCGAGTGCTACGTTGATGATTTGGTTGTGAAAAGTCGCAATAAAGAAGATCACATCAAAGACTTGAAGACGATGTTCGGTCTCATGCGAAGTCATCAATTGAAGATGAACCCTACTAAATCCTTCCTTGGAATGTCTAGCGAAAAATTCCTTGGATTCGTCGTCACCACTAAAGGTATACATATCGATCCTGACAAAGTGAAGGCGATACACGAACTGCAACCTCCTAGAAATTTGAGAGAGCTCAGAGGATTGCAAGGGCGGCTAGCTTACATCCGGCGGTTCATCTCAAACCTTTCTGGGAAGTGCCAACCATTTTCTAAGCTAAACAAGAAAGGGGTGTCATTCATCTGGGACGACGCCTGCCAAAAAGCATTCGAAGATATCAAAACGTATCTGACGAATCCTCCTGTTCTCGTTGCACTGAAATGGGGCAAACCGTTCTTGATTTACATCAAGGAAATGAACCACTCGATAAGTGCTTTACTAGCACAAGACGACGATAACGGTCACGAACAGGCAGTTTATTACCTAAGTCGGACTTTGATAGGCGCATAGTCTCGATATCCGATGATTGAGAAGGAATGCCTTGCATTGGTATTCACAATGCAAAAGATGCGGCATTACTTGGTTGGACAGACGATTTACGTCATTTCCAATGTTAATCCAGTACGGGTGTTTATGACACAACCAGCCTCTATGAATTAGCGGTTAGAGAAATGGGCTCTTCTCTTGTCCCAATATGATTTGCACTTCAAACAACAAAAGTCGATCAAAGGACAAGCGATTTGCGATCTTTTGGCGGCAAACCCGACCACAGATACGGCAGAAGTATATGATGATTTGTCGGATGAAACCCACGAGGTTAACACTACGTTGCACCAACAAGTATGGCAATTATATTTCGATGGTGCTTCGAGGGCAGTTAATAGGGTAATAACCCGGGGAGGTTCTACAGTTTCCTCCGGGGTTGGAGTTGTCTTAATCTCCCCGGGAAAGCATGTGATGCCTCGAGCTTATTCGTTGACTAGTCCATGCTCCAATAATGTAGCCGAATACAACGCGCTTCTCATTGGGCTCAGTTTCGCTAAGGAGCTGGGGGTCGAATATCTCGAAGCCTTTGGGGATTTCTCAATTGATAGTCAACCAAGTCCGTGGAGAGTATGAAGTCAGGAACCATGACCTAATCCCGTACCATCAGGAGGCCATCAAAATGGCAGAATCTTTTGAAGAATTCTTCATTGAATATATCCCTCGTCTCCAAAACGCTTATGCGGATGCACTGGCAGCACTAGCAGTATCACTTGCGCAGCCTCCCGAAACTGAGCTGTTAGTCACAGTAAGGACGCATCAACTCTGCATACCCATAAATGATATGGATATTAAAGAGGAAGATGATGGAAACATAATTGTCAAGGAGGTGAATTCAACCTAAATTGGGTCTGAGTCACGAGATTGGCGTTTTCCCATCATTGACTACGTCCAGTATGGTATTTTACCAGAGGATGTAAAAGAAAGAGAATCAATCCGCTGAAAAGCACCAAGGTTCTTCTATAATGCCGAGACCCATACGTTATACCGTAGAGGGTATGATGGTTTATTACTCCGATGCCTTTCGAACAAAGAAGCAGAAGAAGTTCTCAAGGAAGCACACGAAGGAGAATGTGGTGCGCATCAGCCTGGTCCTAAACTGTATGATCGCATCAGAAGAATGGGATATTTTTGGCCAACAATGGTTCATGACGCAATCATATACGCCCGAGAGTGTCATGCTTGTCAAATACATGCGAATTATATGCATCAACCGCCAGAGCAGTTGCACACGTCAACCACGTCATGGCCGTTCGAAACATGGGGTATGGAGATTGTCGGTCCTATTTTTCCGCCTTCAGTCAAAGGTGATCGATTCATTCTTGCAATCACGGATTACTTTTCAAAGTGGGCTTAAGCAATTCCGCTCATAGAAGTGAAGACAAACAACGTCATCAATTTCATCAAGCATCATGTCATATACCGACACGGCGTGCCGAGACGGATCATTCATGACAACGGTCCACAGTTCATAAGCAACGCCTTCATCAGGTTTTGTGACAAATTCAAAATTGAAGATATTTCGTCAACAGCTTACTATCCCGCTGCGAATGGATTAGCTGAGGCGTTCAACAAGACGATCATTAAGATTTTGTCAAAGCTCGTGAAGACCAATAAACGAGACTGGGACGATAAACTCGGTGAAGCACTCTGGGCTTATCGCACCACCATACGCACACCTACAGGGGCCACCCCGTATTCGTTGGTATACGGATGTGAAGCTGTGCTACCATTGGAGATTCAAATCCCATCCCTTCGGATCGCTCTCGCAACCAAGATGACGACCGAAGAGCACCATCAAAAATGTCTCGAAGAACTCGAGAGGTTGGATGAAAAGCGCTTGGAGGCTCAACAACACATTGAGTTCTATCAAGCCAGAATATCTCGGGCTTTTAACAAAAGAGTCCGACAGAGAAGCTTCAAGGAAGGAGATCTGGTCATCGCTGCTCGTCGACCGATAATCCTCACCTCCAAGAAGAAAGGTAAATTTGAACCCAAATGGGAAGGGCTGTTTGTGATAGACACGGTCTACTCAAACGGCGCATATCGTCTGATTACTCAAGAGGGCTACAGGCAATTAATGCCAATAAATGGGAAGTTCCTGAAAAAGTACTATCCCTAGTGCATTCAGGATAACTCATTTATCGGGAAGTTCCTTGAAGAATATTACACTTAAATATTCTAGAAGATAACCCAAAAATCATTTTTACCACCAAAATCCCTCACTGATCAATTTCAATTAACAGTGAGTCCACCAAAAATGTCTTTCTGGCCCTCTTGACTCTTTCCATGAACAAGAGGTCCACTTTCAGTTCAGAGTCCTCTTTTGATAAACGAAAGAACTCCCTTCTTTTTCTCTTTGGTTAAGCCTTCTCATGGTTATAACCGAATTTGAAATTTTACTTCGATAAACGAGGAACTCATCTTCAGTTTAGATAACCAATCCTATAAAAGATAAGTTTATCTAGATTTTCCAGATTCTCGGAGTGGAGATCCCACTTCTAGTTTCTTTTGCGCTGGAAATAGAATATAAAATTCTTCCTTTCCAGAATCAAGGAATAGAATATAAAATTCTTTCTTCCTTGTTATTCGGGTTTGCCTTCACCCTAAAAGAAGACCGGGAAATAAAATATAAAATTTTTCCTTTCCCGCACCGATCTTTTCCAAAATTGTCAATGTAGGATTCATCCTAGGAAGTTTATCCCGAATCCTAAGCAGGGATAAGTCTGCGCCTAACATGCACTGCCGGTTTAGTCTTTTTCCGTAGAAAAAGACACCAGAGTTCGATTCTGGGGTATTCTATCCTGAAACCTAAGCAAGGATAAGTCTGCGCTTAACCCGCGCCGTCGGTTAGTCCTTAACCGTTAAAAAAGAACATCTGTTCACATATTCATCATTGTGACAGATTGTTATTAATAACACCAGAATCCATGCCTTACACGCATGGGGAATTTCATCCTGAATCTTAAGAAAGGATATGCCGATGCCTAACACGCGTCGCCGGTTTAGTCTTTCTCCGAAGAAAAAGACACCAGAGTTCGATTCTGGAGAATTTTATACCGAAGCCTAAGCAGGGATATGTCAGCGTCTAAAACACGTTGCTGAGTAGCCTATTCCCATAACAATGGCGAAGTCTACATATTCGAAGTTGTAGCATCAAGTCTAAGAGAGTTCATTCTTTTAGCACAACGTCACATGCGGAACGGATTTAGATAATCCGCATGCTAGCCTGACTCAAACGGTAGTCGGTAAAGGCTAATTAAACCCGTTAAAGGCTGGGGGTTAGCCAAAAATCCTAAAGTCAACACCTAACACGTGTCGCCGGTTGCCTATTCCCGTAACAAATGGTAAAGTCTATGTATTCAACATCATAGCACGAAAGTCTCAGAGAATTCACTCTCTTAGCACAACGTGACATGTGGAACGAATTTAGACAATCCGCATGCTAGCCCGACTCAAACGGTAGTCGGTAAAGGCTAATCAAATCCGTTGATGAAAATCCTAAAAGAATTATGGTCAATCATTTCAAACGGAATGAGGAATCATAATAAAGATAAAGACAAAAACCAGTTCCACTAATAAGATCAAAAGTCAAAACATTCAGCAAATAAAATCATACATCAAGCGCATGGCCAAAAATCTGCTGATTAAGCTTAGACAGCTTCTCATCATAAGCTTGCCTCAGCTCAGCTCTGATGGACTCCTCGTTGGTGGCTAAAGTCTTCGCAGCAACCTCCTCCGTCTCGGTCAGCTTCTGCTTCAAAGATTTCAACTCATCAGATAAAGAAGTGTGGGCTTGCTGATCCTGTATCTTCGTCATCTGAAGAATACTCAAAGTCTCCTCTTTCTCATGGAGCTCTCTTCGGAGCTGGTCTATCTGGGTCTCACAAGAGGTAATAGAAGAGTCAAGCTCAGTGAATGAATATGATCTAGCAGCAAGGTGGGCCTCAACTCGGTCCACTCGATCCTGTTGCATCTGAATCTCGATCTCAGCAAAAAGCCGAGTATCGCGCCATGTCTGTAAGCGAGTATCAAACTCGGCAGCAATGAATGAAGAGGCACCTGCATCCCGGAGCTCGCGAAACATCCGAAGCTCATGCTCTAGGCAATCAAGATCATCAACGATAGCCTTCGCCAGATCCGGGTATCCTGCATCCCTTATGGAATTTATCTTAGGATCAAGGAATGGCTTAAACTGATGAAGGAAAAATTCACCGTAGAAGAGCTTTCCAATCATAGCATTCACGAAGGAGAAGAAAGAGCGAACTTCTATGCAAATGATGATCTTCTTAGGGTCATCGTCTGATAATAACTCCTTCACAAGGATGTGAAGCCGAGAAGAAAGCACTACACGAAAAGGAGAAATCCGTCAAAAGCCTTGATGAAGAAATAAATAACATTTCTCAGTAGCTCAATTTATACCTTCCTCCCCTTGAGTCACTAGGGGTGGTCGTGGTGTAACGGCTGGGGTTGTATCAACTGGTGTAGTTGGTCCCACAGCCGGCTCAACAGGATCAGTCTCGACAAAAGCTCCTGTCAAATACAAAATAGAATTTTCAGATGCATCAGAATTCTCAGATGCATCATATTATAGTTGCATTAGTCAAAAATTGACTGGTCCTATAATTAACTTGAGAAGGGCTACGTACCTTCAGAAAAACCATCCTCGGGATTCTTAGGGAGCGTAGACTCAGGAAATACATCTCCAGGAAACTGGTCATCAATTTGAGGAGAACCATACATAAAGTGGAGCATAGAAGTGTCCACAAGCAAGCCTTCCTCGTCAAAATCATAAGTCGAGAAATCTGACACAAGAGAATATAAGTATGAAAGGAGAATAAAGAGACTACGACCAATAGAAATGAGTTACCTCTTATGGGTGCGTCAGCCTCTCTATTCCCAAGATCCACGTTTGCCTCCTGCGAATTATCTAAAAGAGCAAGAAGTATAGAGACAATTAGGGAATGCACAAATTCCAAATCATTCAACTCCTCTGCGTATTGTTAATGGTAGATGTACCTGGATTCATCAAACCGGGTCCTACGTTGATGGTCTCCCTAATGTCACCAGCTTCTACAGGCCTTTCTACCTGGTGCGGTGAGTCGGGCTCACCAGAAGATGTAGAATCGTGAAAAACAGGATCAGGACTCATCTCGCTCTCCCCACGCTATCCTATATAGAAATGGAAAAGCGTGAGTCAAAGTTCTGAATGATCAAGAGGCTGGTCTATAGGGTATATGTTACCTCCATCACTAGCAAGATTGTCACCGGCCAAATCCATATCAGATACTCACGAAAATACACGCGGCTTGCGGGATAATCACTTCTGCCTAGCGGCAGGGGCAACAATCGAAGGTCTCGCCTGGGGAGAAGGACAGAACTCTTCATCCTGGTCAGCTGTGGTCCCTGAAACATCAAAAGAAACTGACCTCGTTCAGAATAGTCCTCGTGATCTTCAAGATCTCCGCCTGAAGCTTCATCAGCAGAATGAAAGATCTTCTTTCCCTCTTCGTCAATCCGACGAGTCTTGTGCCGTGCCCTTTGTGATCGAGCATTTTCCCAAATCATACGAGAATCAGCCTGAGAAGCCTCCTCAGCCTCTAGCTCTGCAATCGGCTTCACAGGGACAGTTTTATTAGTTGCTAATAACCGCTTGCAGCTCAAGAATGTGAGGTTCAACTGCCGCTCAGTACTCGGGAGACTGAACTTAGCACCAGTACAGCCCGTCACGGTCCACAACCATGCACGAAGACCGTCCACCAAACCGCCGTGGGTCCGAAGCTGCTGACGTGGATTCCCGACATAAAGCTGATCATAGCCAAACTGGCGAGCAAATCGGCATGGTAGGTATGGCTCTATGAAACACTGATTCCTCACCCGGAAAGTCAGATAACCCGGCCTGATGTTCACCAGCCAGTTAAAGCAGCCGACGTCTAAATGAGTTCGATACCCCCTCGGCTTTTCCTCATCAATCAGACACTCGCCGTATCGGCCGGAGAACTGTGGAAAGCAAGTGGAAAACGCCCAACACTTGTGGACCTGTAGCTGCTGTCTGACGTCAGGGAATCCTCATCCCTCCCACTTGCCATTCTCAAACAACTGTAGTAGGGGAGCGGAGGGTTCTGTGGCATACGGTACTGACATCATGTCAGAACGATGAAGAACGAACCAAGCCATCATATAAGTGTACGGAAGCTCCACCTTAATGGTAGGAATCTGAGCCGGGGATTCACTTTCCTTTCGTGTAAAAGCACTAGAAATCTGTCGAAGCCCTCGATGAATGTTAGCCACCATCACCGCTGGGTAGAGCACCTCCAATGGCAAGATATCACTAGACTGATATGGGACCACGCATTTCTTTAACCAGATAGCGAGGTAACCGACGAGAAGGGTCATCGGTCGAATCGGCGCGGTCGCATGCCATAAGAATGATTTAAACTTGGTCCCTGTAGAAAAACCACCCTCGGGACTGCTAATGGTGTAGGAATGAGCATCAACCTTCTTCAGTAGGCTATTAACCCCTGAAGGAGTAAGTGCTGCCAGCTCACAAATAGCCTCGCCAGAATTGCTCTCTAGATTCCTGAACAAATAAGACGCAAACTATTTCTGGCTCACATGGGATTTAGCCCTCTTTGCTAAAGGTTCAAACTGCGCCAAAGCGATATGATAGTGGCATGTGAGGTCCCATAAAGTCTCGTAGCGGTCGGGCATGCGATCCTTCAGCTAACTTAATTCTTGGTTAGAGGGAAAATATTCCTGATATAGCATCTGTCCCATGGCAAACCAGAAATCCTGTGCATCTCATGGAGGGCCAAGCCCAACTCCCCTTGCCGTGTCAGAAAAGTGTTCGAATCCTGGTTATAGAGCTCGCACAAAGCGAAGAAATGCTTCATGCTAACCGGCAAACTATACATGGTGGCACGAACGGCTGCATATAGACCACAAGCATGCAACTCCTCGCTCCATCGGCTCAAGACGTACTTCGTCATGTAAGTCCACCAGAGCTTGTCCAAAGAATGGACCCAACCATAAAATCTGTGACGTGTCGCAGGCATCTCCCGTCCTAAAGCGGTGAGACGATTCTTCAAAGTAGAGGCAGAGGCAAGAAGCTCGTTACGCGGCGGTGCATCCAGCCCCAATACTCCAGGATGCAGCCCAGTGACATGACTCCTGCTCAAACCAGGAGCTGCCTGATGAGTGATGTGGCCGTAGTGAACATTCTCATGCTCCTCCGTCAAGCGCCACGACTTCTCCAGTGCCACAGCCTGACGCCTGAGCTCAGTCAACGAACGATGCCGAGGAATCCTCGGCAAATATATGAAACCACTGCCAGTCTTATGAAGCCACTGCTCGGCATCAATAAACACTTCATCCGGATCTCTGGCAGAGTCGCCAAATAAAAAGTCGGTCTTCCTGAGAAGCTGAATCGAACTAGCATCCTTCACGAGGGGTGCATCCGTAATCAACTGGCGAAGAGCTCGATGACCACCTTCCTTCACCACTTGGGCAACCTCTATCGACGTGCCCGAAGCAAACTGAGGAGTGACTGGGATAGGGGAAAAATCGTCGGAAGTCGAATAATACTCGCCACGACGCCCGTACACTGCGTGAGATGAGAACGCCCTAGAAGGATATTCCACTGGAAGCAAACATTTAAACATTTGTTAGTCTCAATTATAAAAGGAAGTTGAACTCATCCTACGAACGGGTAAGATAGAGTCACTGCCTTATAAAAGATGAGACGATTTGGCCACATTATGCACTTATAAGATAGGGTATATCGATAATATATCCCTGCCTTATAAGGCACAATGCAGCGTCAAAACGCCCCTTTATATTGAGATATGGTTTTGACCAAGCAAAACATATCTTTAAAGCGTCGATCCTCGCCAAGGAGAATCAAGGCTCTTCCCGATTGCCTCACCAAGGAGAACAAAATGGGGCTAAAAAGGACCAATTTGCAAATTTCCAAGAAAAAGTGGACTAATTTGTAAAATTCCAAAAATAGCTCACCAGCATAAGAGGGAGGCGCGCCATCATCCGACACGGTAGAGGATTGACCTCTCGCAATACGAGACATAGAGACCTGCAAAATAAGTTAAGGAATCAGATCCAGAAAAAGTTCCTATTTTTTGCAATTCTTCCCCCTGAAAGGTGAGCTCGAGGCGCTAAATCTTAATCCTAACCCTTGCATGCGACCCCACAAATGCATAAATTGAATTAAGGATAAAATATGCTAAAATAGTTGAGGATTTACCTGGGGAAAAGCTCGTGGATCCAACAAAAATCAAGTCTTGAAAGAGGCTCAGACCACGTGCTCGAGGGGCCTGAGAGAGATTCTAAATATGGAAATTTTGAGGGATTTCTCAGTCAAAGATCCAAAGGAAGACTAGATCTAATGCAACTATGAAGTTTTGAGGGAGAACGGATGCTCGAGGGAAGAGAAATCAAAAAAGAGGGGAGAGAAGGGGGCCGGCCCTAATGAGAAAAAAAGAAACCCTTTTTATAATGTTGAACCAAGCTTAGTTGAACCGGACCAAACCAAGTTGAACCGGACCAGACCTGGTTTGAACCAGAATTCAAATTGAAGTTGGATCGAGTATCGATACAACTTCAAATCGACCGAGGGTTCAGTCCTTGGTTTATTCTCGCCTCTCCCACATATTCGGAAGGATCAGAAGATTTTTTGAGCCTAATTACTACCTTTTTTGGCTCATTATCAAGCCGGTTCAGCTCATTTGGGCACAGAAAATACTCCAATAAGGTATATGAGTATAAACTATTCCCTATTTTTGGTTGAGAAGCTCCTGGAGAATATTTTTATAAATATTCTTAAGGATAACTCAACAACACTACGCCAGACAACGCGTCGCAAATAAAGACTCAACGCCAACAATCGATGGTCAGCTAAAGAATAGAAAATCAGGAATCGACTTCAAGTTTAAAATTCCGACAATGGTCACACAATAAATGCAGCATCGGAACTCTTACAGATATTCGACAAAGCACCGAATAGCCTGAAGGATTGAAGGAATCAAGAACAGAAGCCATTCCATCTTTTTCTTGAAAGATTAATTATTACCCTTTTCAGAGTTAGCAACCACCATGTTAGCAAACGCCTTCTGCTTATCAATGAGCTCAGTCTTCTGTAGGCGTATAAAATTGCTTATAGATCCCTTAGCACAGCTCAGCACAAACCGACGAACCAACGAGGCGACGAGGTTGACGAATCGCACGCAAGCAACGGAATACATCCATTCGCGTGTGGAATCAAGCCAAGGGTTCGAAGAGTCAATGAGTCATCCAACGAAGGGCAGACTCGGATGAATCACGATCGAATCAAGATCAGTTTTGGACTCGAACTCAGAAGTGAATTTACTGCCAAATCAGGAATCAGATCGACTGCCAAATCAGATCAACAAATCAGAGTCCGAATCAACCACGAGACCGGACAAAATGACGAAATCCAATGCCTAAGGGGGGCTCGGCCAAAGCCGAGCCACCCGTGGGTGGCTCGGCCAAGAGCCGAGCCACTTGTGGCCGAGCCACCTCAGCCCAGATCTGTGCCTAGGCACAGATCTGGGTGCCTATAAATAGGCCAAGGGTGATTCATTTTCAGGGTTGGAACTTTGAGAGCCGAAACTCTGCCGAATTGAAGATCGAGCTTGGAGTTTTGAAGACTTGAGGACTTGAATATTCAGATCTGGTTCTCGGTGAGCGTCCACGTCACAAAAGGTAGGAGTTCGAGAGAGGTAAAGATCAGATCTGAGATCTACACGAGATCACACTCCGGATCAAAGCTTGGCCTTTGATCCCGAGAACTAAGGGAGATTATTTCCTTGGTGAATTAATCCCACTCCGGATCAAAGCTTGGCCTTTGATCCCGAGAACTAAGGGAGATTATTTCCTTGGTGAATTAATCCCCTGGCTATTATTTCCTTTGCGAAATAATATCCGTCAAATCGTGTAGATCCGACCGGATCTAGATCGCGCGGTGGTCCAGGGATTAACCCCGGCGTCGGCAAAGAACCCACACAAGCGAGCGACCGCAAAACAGGAGCTCGCGATTTGTTCTAAAGGAGAAAGTTGTAATTTTTTTTATTTTCTTTGATTTCGTTGTAACCGGATCTTATAAAAAGACCGGATCTTTTGTAACCGAAAAACTTTTGCTTAAGGAACAATGACTTCAATGAAAACGATTTTCACCGCGAACATACCCCAGAATCGAACTCTGGTGTCTTCTTCCATGGAGGAAGACTAAACCGGCGACGCGTGTTAGGCGTCGGCATATCTTTTCTTAGGATTTAGGATCTGAAATAGATGATCCTGCTAGCGACAGAGGTAACATCTGTAGGATCTGAAATAGATACACTAGAACAATAGAGGGGGGATGAATAGTGTTCTCTTAAAATTATTGCAAAGTAGATAATAAATTGTAAAGAAAAATGGCAATCTCAGAAATTTGCAAACACAAACACAAGGATTTTATACTGGTTCCACCAAACCGGTGTACATCCAGTCCCCAAGCAAATCCTGCTTGAGAGTTTTCACTATGATTTTGAATAAACTTACAAAATCAAATGCAAACCTGACCAATTTGCAAGTCCCTGCAAATTGCAACACCAATTGACAAACTCCTTGCCAATTTGAACACCAATCTCTAAGCCAAGAGATTAACCCTCTCACAACCGAGAGAAAACTTGTTGAAGAAGAACACAATGATCCTATAAGCCTTGAATGTGTAATGAAGTGCAGCAGTGGCTTAGGATTCTTTTAATCTCTGTAAAATTGCCTAATTGATTTGTTTTTGATGAAAGTATATAGGCAATTTCAGAAACTCTTCTTTTTCAGAAAATCAGAATGTTTTTCACTTGGAAAATTGCACAAAAATCAAAGCTTATGGGTATGTATGTATATTTTATTTTTCTGAACAAGTAACATATATATAGCCCTTGAAAAGACAACTTTTTAAAGTTTAAAAACGTTTAAAAACGGCCAAAAACTGTCAGATATTCAAATTCTGAAAACTGAAAAACTGTCAGATATTCAAATTCTGAAAACTAAAAAACTGTCTCTTGTAGTCGACTACTGTAGTCATTAGTCGACTACACTGAGTTCAGACAGACTCTGTGTTTTCGGAAAATGTTCTCAGTAGTCGACTATAATGATCATTAGTCGACTATACTGTAATTTGACAGAAACTTGAAAACTGACATTTTCTTCAGTAATCGACTATAATGTTAATTAGTCGACTATACTGTAATTTGACAGAAACTTGAATTTGAGTTATATACATGAGTAGTCGACTACTATCCAAATTAGTCAACTATTAAGATCAAATATTCAGAAATAATGAGTTTTTATAATTAAGTTTTAACTACTATTCTAATTGTTAACATAGGGGATTTCTATAGTTAACCAACACACTAAGCCTGTGTTAGTGTGTTCTAAAATTGTGTGTGTGTGCGTGTGTGTGTGATCAAGGCTTGTACAAATATTCTAAGTAAAGAAAAATTCAAATACATTATCTTTTGTTCTTCATTTTCTTCACTTCAAAATGCCTTGATATCCACTTGCACTTGTACATATTCTGATATTGAAATCTGCATATGAAAGTTAGTGCACACACAATATAAATTGTTATCATCAAAACATTATCATGGAGAAATGATATTCAACATTCTCCCCCTTTTTGATGATAAGAAATAATTTTCGCATCAAATTAAAGCTTAAAAACATGTAATACTTACTCCCCCTGAATATATGCAAAGTTTTTAACATTCATAATAAAAAATTTAAAACTTAACTATTTCTCCCCCTTTGTTATCAACAAAAAGATGAACCTAAACATAACCTAATTTCTTCAACATGAGCTAATACTTCAAACAAATCATCCAGGTTATGAACATAGTCCATAACTTCAC
>NC_033794.1:72378130-72389031 GCF_001876935.1 Asparagus officinalis | reverse complement strand
TGTCATCTTAAATAACAGCTTTTTGAGTTACAAAAGATCCGGTCTTTTTTAGATCCGGTTACAACGAAATCAAAAAAAATAAAAGAAAAATTACAACTTTCTCCTTTTGTGTTGAAAAAATCACGAGCTCCTGTTTTGCGGTCGCTCGCTTTTGTGGGTTCTTTGCCAACGCCGGGGTTAATCCGTGGACCACCGCGCGTTCTAGATCCGGTCGGATCTACACGATTTGACGGGTATTATTCCACGAAGGGAATAATAGCCGGGAGGGATTAGTTCACTAAGGAAATAATCGCTCGGATCTCGGGATCTAAGACCAAGCTTAGATCCGGAGTGTGATCTCGTGTAGATCTCAGATTTGTTCTTCCCCTCTCTCGAACTCCAGCCTTTTGTGACGTGGATGCTCGCCGAGGATCATATCTGGATGTCCAAGTCTTCAAGTCTTCAAAACTCTAAGCTCGATCTTCAATCCGGCAGAGTTTCGGCTCTCAAAAGTCCAACCTTTGAAAATGAACAACCCTTGGCCTATTTATAGGCTCTTTTTACTGTGCCCACGCACGAAATAGTGTCGGCCACCTATAGGTGGCCGGCACTGGGCCGAGCCACCCATGGGTGGCTCGGCTTTGGCCGAGCCACCTATGGGTGGCTCGGCTTAAGCCGAGCCCCCTTAGGCGTTGTTCCGTCGTTTTCCATTTTTGGTTCTATCCGTGATTCGGTTCTGTGGTTGATTTATCCAGACTTGACTCGTTGACCTGATTTGGTAGTAAGTCGGATTCCTGATTTGGTAGTAACTCCACTTCTGAGTTCGAGTCCGAAACCGATATTGATTCAGTCATGATTCATCCGAGTCCGCTCTTGTTTGGATGACTCGTTGACTCCCTGAACCGTTGGCTTGATTCCGCACGCGAATGGATGCATTCCGTTGCTCGCGTGCGATTCGTTGACCTTGTCGCCTCGTCACTCGATGGTTTGTCGAATCATCGCGCCGAGCTATGCCAAGGGACTTATAAGCAATTTTACATGCCTACAGATACCCCCTCCAAAGTATTGCTCAAGAAGCATTTGCACGACAAGGAGTATTAGAGAGTGACTAACGCATCAGACTTAGGGATTCTAGCTGATTTGACCACCATTTAGATCCCAGTTTGTATTTTTACTAGAGACGATCCAGGCTATTCGGTGCTTTGTCGAATGTCTGTAAGAGTTCCGGTGCTGCATTTATTGTCTGACCGTTGTCGGAATTTTTAAACTTGAAGTCGATTCCTGACTTTCTAATCTTTAGCTGACCATCGATTGTTGGCGTCGAGTCTTTATCTGTAACGCGTTGTCCGGCGTCGTGTTGTTGAGTTATCCTTAAGAATATTTATAAAAACATTCTCCAGGAACTTCTCAATGAAAATTAGGGAACAGTTTATACTCATATACCTTATTGGAGTACTTTCTGTGCCCAAATGAACTGAACCGGTCTGATAATGACCCAAAAAAGGCAGTAATTAGGCTCAAAAAATCCTCCAACTCTTCTGAACGTATGGGAGAGGAGTGAATGAATGATGGACTGAACCGTCGATCGATTTGAAGTCGTTTCAACGATCGGTTCAGCTTCAATTTAGATTCCTGGTTCAAAACCGGTCCGGTCCGGTTCAAGGCCGGTTTGGTTCAAGGCCGGTTCACCCTACAAAAGGGGTCTTTTTTCTTTTCTTTTCCCTCACCTAGGGTCGGCCACCTCTCTCTCCTATTTTTTGAATTTCTCTTCCCTCGAGCATCCGTTCTCCCTCAAAACTTGATATTCGTCTTAGATCTAGCATTCCTTTGGATCTTTGACTGAGAAATCCCTCGAAACTTCCATTTTTAGAATTTCTCTCAGGCCCCTCGAGCGCGTGGTTCGAGCACTTTTCAAGATCTAATTTTTATTGGATCTTCGAGCTTTCCCTCAGGTATATTTTCCATAATTTTAGCATTTTTTTATGCTTAAATTAATTTATGAACTTGTGGGATTGCATGCGAGGGTTAGGATTATGATTTGACGCCTCGAGCTTATCTTTCAGGGGGTAGAATTGCAATAAAAAGAGGATTTTTTCTAGATCTGACCTCTTGATTTATTTTGTAGGTCATTATGTCGCGAGTCTCGAGAGGTCGTTCCCCTGCTGCATCGGCTGACGGCGTGCTTCCTTCATATGCTGGTGAGCTATTTTTTTTTTGCATATTCGAAATTTTACAAATTAGCCCTCTTTTTCCTGAAAATTTGCAAATTGGTCCTTTTAACCCCACGTTGTTCTCCTTGGTGAGGCAATCGGGAAGAGCCTTGATTCTCCTTGGTGAGGATCGACGCTTTAAAGATAGGTTTTGCTTGGTCAAAACCATATCTCAAAATAAAGGGGGCGTTTTGACGCTGCATTGTGTTTTATAAGGCAGGGATATATTGTCGATATGCCCTATCTTATAAATGCACAATGTGGCCAAATCGTCTCACCCTTTATAAGGTAATGACTCTATCTTACCGATTTGTAAGATGAGTTCAATTTCCTTTTATACCTGAAATTAACAAACACTTAATTGCTTGTTTTCAGTGGAGTATCCTTCCGGAGCCTTTTCATCGCATGCGGTGAATGGACGTCGTGACGAATATTATTCGACGTCTGATGATTTTTCGCCGATTCCACTTGCTTCCCAGTTTGTTCTGGGCACGTCGACAGAGGTTGCCCAAGTGGTGAAGGAAGGTGGACATCAAGCCCTTCGTCAGCTGATTACAGATGCGCCCCTCGTGAAGGATGCTAGTTCCGTTCAGTCTCTCAGGAAGACTGATTTCTTGTTTGGCGATTCTGTCAGAGATCCCGATGCAGCATTTATTAACGCCGAGCAGTGGCTTCATAAGACTGGCAGTAGTTTCCTGTATTTGCCGAAGATTCCTCGACATCGTTCTTTGACTGAGCTCAGGCGTCAGGCTGTGAAACGGGAGATGTCGTGGCGTTTGACAGAGGAGCATGAGAGCGTTCACTGCGGCTACATTACTCATCAGGCAGTTCCTGGTTCGAGCAGGAATCACATTGTTGGACTGCGTCCTGGAGTACTAGGGCTAGATGCACCGCCCCGTAACGAGTTCCTTGCCTCTGCTTCCACTTTGAGGAATCGCCTCGCTAACTTAGGACGAGAGATGCCTGCGCCGTGCCACAGATTCTATGGTTGGGTCCATTCTTTGGACAAGTTTTGGTGGGCTCGTATGACAAAGTACGTCTTGAGCCGATGGAGCGAGGAGTTGCACGCTTGCGGTCTTTATGCAGCCATTCGCGCCACCATGCATGGTTTTCCTATTAGTGCGAAGCATTTCTTTGCCCTATGCGAGCTTTATAATTCGGATTCGAATACCTTTCTGACTAGGCACGAAGAGTTGGGCTTGGCTCTCCATGAGATGCATAAGATTTCTGGCTTGCCCATGGGTCAGATGTTATATCAGGAGTATTTTCCCTCCAACCATGAATTGAGTCAGCTGAAGGATCGCATGCCCGACCGTCACGAGACCTTATGGGACCTCACTTGTCACTATCACATTGCTTTGGCGCAGTCTAGGCCCTTAGCGAAGAGGACCAAATCAAATGTGAGCCTGAAGCAGTTCGCATATTATTTGTTCAGGAATCTGGAGAGCAATTCTCGAAACTATTTGTGAATTGGCACCGCTTACTCCTTCAGGGGTCAATGATTTGCTGAAGAAGGTTGGCGCTCGCTCCTATACCAATAGCAGTCCTGAGAGCGGCTTTCCTGTAGGGACCAAGTTCAGATCATTTTTATTCCATGCGACTGTGCCGATTCGTCCGATGACCCTTCTTGCCGGTTACCTCGCTATATGGTTAAAGATGCGTGGTCCCGTATCAGTCCGGTGACGCTCTGCCACTGGAAGTGCTCTACCCTGCGGTTCAACTTGCCTACAGAAAGGAACTTTCCCTTCTTCCGGTGATGGTGGCTAACATTCATCGAGGGCTTCGACAGATTTCCGGTGCTTTTACACGGAAGGAGAGTGAATCGCCGACTCAGATTCCTACTACTAAGGTGGAGCTTCCGTATGTTTATTTGATGGCTTGGTTCGTCCTTCATCGTTCTGACATGATGTCGGTACCGCATGCCATGGACCACTCTGTTCCCTTACTACAGCTGCTTGAGCATGGCGAGTGGGAAGGGCGAGGATTCTCTGATATCAGGAGGCAGCTACAGGTCCACAAGTGCTGGGCGTTCTCTACTTGTTTTCCGCAGTTCTCCAGCCGGTATGGCGAATGTTTGATTGATGAGGAGAAGCCGAGGGAGTATCACACTTATTTAGATATCAGCTGCTTTAATTGGCTAGTGAACATCAGGCCGGGCTACCTGACTTTCCGGGTGGGGAATAAGTGTTTTATAGAGCCATATCTACCCTGCCGATTCGTTCGCCAGTTTGGTTATGACCAGCTTTATGTCGGGAACCCGCGCCAGCAGCTTCGGGCTCATAGAGGTTTGGTGGACGGTCTTCGTGCATGGTTGTGGACCGTTACAGGCTGCACTGGTGCTAGTTTCAGTCTCCCGGGTGTTGAGCGACAGTTGAACCTCACTTTCTTGAGCTGCAGGTGGTAGTTAGCAGCTAATAAGACTGTCCCTGTGAAGCCTATTGAAGAGTTGGTGGCCAAAGAAGCCTCTCAGATTGATTCTCATGTGATTCGGGATGGTGCTCGGTCACAGAGGGCGCGATGCAAGACCCGCCGACTTGATGCAAAAGGTCATAGGGCTTTTAGTTCTGCTCAAGAGGCTTCAGGCGGGGATCCTGAAGACTACGAGGCAGATTTCGAGCGAGGTTAGTCACCCATCTTTTCTTTCTGCATTTCCGAATTGCCAGTCCTGACCACTATCTGATATTTCAGGGACAGCGACAAACAGTGAAGAGGAATTCCGTCCTTTTGCCCGGGCAAGACCTTCGACTACTGTCCGTGCTGATAGGCGGAAGAGACTAGCCCATAAGCCGCCTGCAGATTCGCGGGCATCTGAGATGGACTTGGCTGGTGATGATCCTGCTAGCGACAGAGGTAACATCTACTCTATAGATCATTCTCTTGATCGTTTAGATTTTTAGGCTCATGCTTTCCCATTTTATGCAGGAGAGCGCGAGGAAGGGGAGATGAGTTTCGATCCTGCTCCTCATGAGTTTGTATCTTCTGGTGAGCCTGACTCACCTTACCAGGTAGAAAAACCTGCAGAAGCTGCTGACTTTAGGGAGGCTACCAATGTAGGACCTGATTCAGTGAATCCAGATACATCTACGAGAGGTAACTTATTTCCATTGGTCATATTCTCTTCATTCTTCTTTCGTACTTACATTTCTTTGTGTCAGATTTTTCGATTGACGATTTCGACGAGGCAGGTTTTCCTGCAGACACTTCTATGTTCCACTTCATGTATGACTCTCCTCAGATCGATGGCCCGCTGCCCGAGGATATGTTTCCTGAGCCCGTACTCCCTCAGGATCCCGAGAATGGTTCTTTTGAAAGTACGTGCCTCTTCTCGAGTTAATTATAGGACTAGCCAATTTTTTTGACTAATGCAGCTATAATGTAATGCATATGGACATTCTGTTCTGTGTTTAATAGGAGCTTTTGCTGAGGCTGATCCAGCTGAGCCGGCTGTGAGACCAACTCCACCAGTTGACACACCCATGGCTGTCACGTCTCCGCTACCCCCAGCGACTCAAGGGGAAGGAGGTATAAATTAAGCCGCTGAAAATGTCATTTATTTCCTTATTAAGTTTTTTTGACGGATTTCTCCTTTTTGTGTAGGGCTTTCCTCTCGGCTTCATGTCCTCGTGAAGGAGTTGTTATCGGACAATGACCCTGAGAAGATCGTCATTTGTGTAGAAGTCCGCTCTTTCTTCTCCTTTATGAATGTTATGCTTGGCAAACTCCTCCACGACGGACTTTCCCTTCGCCAGTTTAAACCATTCCTTGATTATAAAATAAATTTAATAAGGGATGCGGGATACCCGGATCTGGCGAGAGTTATATTCGATGACCTTTAGTGCTTAGAGTGTGAGCTTCAGATGTTTCACGAGCTCCGGGATGCAGGTGCCTCTTCATTCATTGCTGCTGAGTTGGATACTCGCTTACAGTCGTGGCGCAGTACTCGGATGGTTGCTGAGCTCGAGATTCAGGTGCAGCGGGGCCGAATAGATCGAGTTGAGGCTAACCTTGCTACTAAATCATCCTCACTTGACGAGCTTGATTCTTCCATCGCTTCTTGTGAGACCCAGATAGATCAGCTCCGACGAGAACTCCGTGAGTAGGAGGAGACTTTGAGTATTCTCCAGATGATAAAGCTGCAGGATCAGCAAACACACATTGCTTTATCTGATGAGCTGAAGTCCTTGAAGCAGCAGCTGGTCGAGACAGAGGAAGTTGCGGTGAAGAATTTAGCCGCCAATGAAGAGTCCATCAGAGCCGAGTTGCAGGATGAGCTTAGGCAAGCTTATGATGAGAAGCTGTCTAAGTTTAGTCAGCAGATCCTTAGCCATGGGCTTGATGTATGATTTTATTTGCTGAAAACATGGACATTTGATTCTCTTAGTGAAACTGGTTTTTATCTTTATCTTTATTAGGATTCCTCATTCCGTTTGAAATGATTGACCATAATACTCATAGGATTTTTGGCAAACCCTCAGCCTTCAACGGGTTTGATTAGCCTTTACCGACTACCGTTTGAGTCGGGCTAGCATGCGGATTGTCGAAATCCGTTCCGCATGTAACGTTGTGCTAAGGGAGTAAACTCTCTTAGACTTTGTGCTATGATGTCGAATACATAGACTTCGCCATTGTTACTGGAATAGGCTACCCGGCGACACGTGTTAGGGGTTGACTTTAGGATTTTTGGCAAACCCCCAGCCTTCAACGGGTTTGATTAGCCTTTACCGACTACCGTTTGAGTCGGGCTAGCATGCGGATAGTCGAAATCCGTTCCGCATGTAACGTTATGCTAAGAGAATGAACTCCCTTAGACTTGATGCTACGACTTCGAATACGTAGACTTCGCCATTGTTACGGGAATAGGCTACCCGGCAACGTGTATTAGACGCTGACTTATATCTACTTAGGCTTCGGGATAAAATACCCCAGAATCGAACTCTGGTGTCTTTTTCTACGGAAAAAGAGATGAAATTCCCCATGCGTGTAAGGCATGGATTTTGGTGTTATTAATAACAACCTGTCACAATGTTGAATATGTGAACGGGTGTTCTTTTTGACGGTTAAGAACTAACCGGCAGCGCGGGTTAAGCGCAGACTTATCCTTGCTTAGGTTTCAGGATCGAATACCCCAGAATCGAACTCTGGTGTCTTTTTCTATGGCGAAAGACTAAACCAGCGACGCGTGTTAAGCGTCGGCATACCCTTCCTTAGGATTCAAGATGAGATTCCCCACGCGTGTAAGGCATGGATTTTGGTGTTATTAATAACAACCTGCCACAATGTTGAATATGTGAACGTGTGTTCTTTTTGACGGTTAAGAACTAACCGGCAGCGCGGGTTAAGCGCAGACTTATCCTTGCTTAGGTTTCAGGATAGAATACCCCAGAATTGAACTCTGGTGTCTTTTTTTTCTACAGAAAAAGACTAAACCGGCAGCGCGTGTTAGGCACAGACTTATCACTGCTTAGGATTCGGGATAAACTTCCTAGGATGAATCCTATATTGACAAATTTTGGAAGAGATCGGTACGGGAAAGGAAGAATTTTATATTCTATTTCCCGGTCTTCTTTTAGGGTGAAGGCGAACCCGAAAAACAAGGAAGGAAGAATTTTATATTCTATTCCCTGATTCTGGAAAGGAAGAATTTTATATTCTATTTTTAGCGCAAAAGAGACTAGAAGTGGGATCTCCACTCCGAGAATCTGGAAAATCTAGATAAACCTGCCTTTTATAGGATTAGTTATCTAAAGATGAGAAATAGGTTCTTCGTTTATCGAAGTGAAGTTTCAACTTTGGCTATAACCGTGAGAAGATTTAACCAAAGAGAAGAGAAAGGAGTTCTTTCGTTTATCGAAAGGAGACTCTGATCTGAAAGGGGACCTTCTTGTCTATGGAAAGAGTCAAGAGGGCCAGATGGATATTTTTGGTGGACCCACTGTCAATTGAAACTGATCAGTGAGGGATTTTGGTGGAGAAAATCATTTTGGGTTATCCTTTAGAATATTATGTGTAATATTCTTCAAGGAACTTCCTGGTAAATGGGTTATCCTGAACATACTAGGGATAGTATTTTTTCAGGAACTTCCCATTTTTTGGCATTAATTGCCTGGCGCCCTCTTGAGTAATCAGGCGATATGCGTCGTTTGAATAGACTGTGTCTATTACAAACGGTCCTTCCCATTTGGGTTCGAATTTACCTTTCTTCTTGGAAGTGAGGATTATTGGTCGGCGAGCAGCGAGGACCAGATCTCCTTCCTTGAAGCTTCTCTGTCGGACTCTTTTGTTAAAAGCCCTTGACATCCTGGCTTGGTAAAACTCGATGTGTTGTTGAGCCTCCAAACGCTTTTCATCCAGCCTCTCGAGCTCTTCGAGACGCTTCTGATGTTGTTCCTCCGTCGTCATCTCCGTTGCGAGGGCGATCCGAAGGGACGGAATCTGAATTTCCAGCGGTAGCACAGCTTCACATCCGTATGAAGGCGTTGCTTATGAACTGCGGTCCGTTGTCATGAATGATCCGTCTTGGCACGCCGTGTCTGTATATGACATGATGCTTGATAAAATTGATGACGTTGTTCGTCTTCACTTCCTTAAGCGGAATCGCTTCAGCCCACTTTGAGAAATAGTCCGTGATTGCGAGGATGAATCGATCACCTTTGACTGAAGGGGGAAAAATAGGACCGACAATGTCCATACCCCATGTCTCGAACGGACAAGACGTAATTGACACGTGCAACTGCTCTGGTGGTTGATGCATGATGCTGCCACAGATAATTACTGATCTCATTTTCTGAGGTAGGAGGAGTTGTGACATAACCTAAGCCCCTTTCGGTTTTTTGATAATAATTCGGAGGTTTTCCTTCAGGGGTTAGAGACATTCGGATTGGGGTTCGCCTACCTTTCCCGAAGTTCAGACCCTGTTTCTCATTAAAGTTATACCCCATTCGTTTCATTAAGTATATAGAATTGGGTTCGTGGTAATGGAATTGGGGAACTCCGTCATCTTCCTCTGAACTTCCTCGTTTGAGTTGTTCTGGTTTGACTTTACCAAAACAGATCGGCTTCTTCCCTTTCCTTTTTGATGGGACTTTGAAGAAAGCCTTATGTGCGTCTTCTGCTTCTTCATCTGAAGCGAAGAATGACTTGATTGGCAACGTAAGTGATACCTCTGTGCACAGTGCGTGCCATGGGTTGGTACCTGCATTAAAATCATTCTCTATTGGTTTATTTTTAGAGGACACATCAGACAAGTACGCCAAAAGAAAGTCTTCATTAATGCACCATTCACCCTCGCTCGGTACATTATTATTACTCTCATCCTGACCCATTACATCTAAGTTCTGTTCCCACGGACAATCTTCTTCTGGATCTGGTTCAATGCCAGCTTCGTTTCCGCTGTCCACCTCTTCTTTCTCTTGAGATTCTAGATAGAAAACGGAGTCAGTGTGAAAGTTCTCCACTCCTCGGAAAGGGTATTTTTTCGCAATCAGGGTTCGAACTTCTCCCTCATCATTGGCATATTTCATGATGTAGGGTAGACGGGACAATGCGGTTTGCATGTATCCATGGTCTTCCTAGCAACAGATTGTAGGAAGTGTCCGCGTCTATGATGTAGCATGTCACATCAAACTTGAGGTCTCCAATTTGGCATCTGAGTTTGATCTTCCCCAGGGGCCGAGTGCTGTTTGCATTGAACCCGAAGATGGTGGTCTGGGTAGTGTTCAATCGGTGCATAGGGATTCCTAAGACCTGCATGACCCTATAAGGCATGATGCTGAGTGCGGAGCCCGGGTCAACCTGGACACGACTGATTTCGGAAGATCCGATATACCCCGTGTAGTACAAAGGTCTATCGTGTTTGTGTTTAACCTGCATATCTTCTTGAGTAAACGATATACAGGGTAAACTTTTTGCAGCTTGCAGATATTGCCGACAAGTTTGATCTTTAGAAGTTTCAGGAATTGGAGTGACTTGGGTGATGAAGCTCTCTGTATTCTTCAACGCTTCAATTAGAGCTTCCTTGGTGGTTTTGGAGAACCTTAGAAGCTCATATATGTTCGCCGGAAAAATTTTGTCTTTCTTTGTTACTGATTCCATTGCACTCTTAATTAACAACTTTTTGTGTTTACAAAGATCCGGTCTTTTTTAGATCCGGTTACAACGAAATCAAAGAAAAATAAAGAAAAATTACAATTTTCTCCTTATGTGTCGAACGAATCGCAAGATCCTGTTTTGCGGTCTCTTGCTTTGTGGGTTCTTTGCCTGCGCCGGGGTTTATCCGTGGACCAACGTGAGATCTGGATCCGATCAGATCTAAGCAGTACGACGGGTATTATTCCACAAAGGAAATAATAGCCGGGGAGGATTGGTTCACCAAGGAAACAATCGTCCAAGTCTCGGGATCTAAGACCAAGCTTAGATCCGGAGTACGTCTGCGTAGATCTGAGATCCGGTCCTCTCGAACACCTGCCTTTTTTGGCATTGACGATCGCTGAGCACCAGATCTGGAAGAGTGAGTCTCCGAAGTCCTAAAGCTCCAATCTTTTTTAAGTTTCGAGTCTTGAATCAGGCAGAGCTTCGCCTCCAAAATTTCCAACCTTCTCAAATGAACAAGGGGGTGGCCTATTTATAGGCTACCCTCACTGTGCCTTGGGCACAGGGTGGCCGGCCACAAGTGGCTCGGCGGCCACCGAGCCACCTATAGGTGGCTCGGCCACC
>NC_033794.1:72371159-72378120 GCF_001876935.1 Asparagus officinalis | reverse complement strand
GCCACCGAGCCACCTTGGTGGCTCGGTGAGCCGCCTCGGTGACTTGGTTTCCGAGCCCCTCCGGGTGTTTGGTTTTCTGCTGTTTTCCACCTTTGGGTTCTGTCCGTGATTCGGTTGATCCAGACTCTGATTTGATTCCTGATTTGGCAGTAAGTCGGATTCCTGATTTGGCAGTAAATCCACTTCTGAATTCGAGTCCGAAACCGATCTTGATTCAATCGTGATTCGTACGAGTCTGCTCTTGGTTGGATGACTCGTTGACTCTTCAACACTTGGCTTGATTCCGCATGCGAATGGACGTATTTCGTTGCTTGTGTGCGATTAGTCAATCTCGTTGCCTCGTTGGTTTGTCGGTTTGTGCCGAGCTGAGCTAAGGGACCTATAAGCAATTTTATATGCCTACAGATACCCCCTCCAAAGTATTTCAGTCTCGTTCTTTTATAGAAGAGTCTGAAATACTTTGGATATGATCGTCCCAACATTCAGTCGGTGTGATGGGACCTTGGAATGACTTCCGTTCTTGATTCCTTCAATTCTCCAGGCTATTCGGTGCTTTGTCGAATGTCTGAAAGAGTTTCGGTGCTGCATTTATTGTCTGACCGTTGTCGGAATTTTAAACTTTGAAGTCGATTCCTGATTTAGCTGACCATCGATTGTTGGCGTCGAGTCTTTATCTGCTACGCGTTGTCCGGCGTCGTATTATTGAGTTATCCTTAAGAATATTTATAGAAAACATTCTCCAGGAACTTCTCAAAAAATTAGGGAACAGTTTATACTCATATACCTTATTGGAGTACTTAAGAAGCAGTTTAACCTCATGCACCTATTGGAGGATTTGAGAAGCAGTTTATACTCATATACTCTTCGGAGTGTTAAGAAGCAGTTTATACTCGTATACTTTTCGGAGTATTGATTTTTTTTTATTGCAACGCATTGATCGGCGTTGACCTAGGATTACGTGTTGACCGGCGTTAACCCTAGGGTTTCGAACGTCGTACGTTGAATTTTTGCTCGCAACGCGTTGTCTGGCGTTGACCTAGGGTTACGCGTTGTTCGACGTTAACCTTAGGGTTTTGAACGTCGTACGTTGACTATTTGATCGCAACGCGTTGATTGGCGTTGACCTAGGGTTACGAGTTGACCGGCTTTGACCCTAGGGTTTCGAACGTCGTACGTTGAATTTTTGCTCGTAACGTGTTGACTGGCGTTGACCCTAGGGTTTCGAATGTCGTTGGATGCTCAGGTCACGAGACCAACTAATGAAGTTGATGCGTCAGTGACCCCCGTATTTATAGGATTTTTGGCAAACCCTCAGCCATCAACGGGTTTGAGAAGCCTTTACCGACTACCGTTTGAGTCGGGCTAGCATGCGGATTATTTAAGCCCGTTCCGCATGTGACGTTATGCTAAAAGAGTTAACCCTTTTAGTGCTACGATATTGAATACGTAGACTTCGTCTTTTTCACGGGAATAGACTACCCGGCGACGCGTGTTAGGCATTGACTTTAGGATTTTTGGCTAACCCCCAGCCTTCAACGGATTTGATTAGCCTTTACCGACTACCGTTTGAGTCGGGCTAGCATGCGGATTGTCTAAATCCGTTCCGCATGTAACGTTGTGCTAAGAGAGTGAATTCTCTGAGACTTTATGCTATGATGTTGAATACATAGGCTTCGCCATTGTTACGGGAATAGGCTACCCGACAACGTGTACTAAACGCTGACTTATCCCTACTTAGGCTTCGGGATAAAATACCCCAGACTGGTATTTTGGTATCTTTTACAATCGGTAAAAGACTAAACCGGCGACGCGTGTTAGGCGTCGGCATATCCTTTCTTAGGATTCAGGATGTAATTCCCCATGCGTGTAAAGCATGGATTTTGGTGTTATTAATAACAACCTGCCACAATGTTGAATATGTGGACGGATGTTCTTTTCAACGGTTAAGAACTAACCGGCAGCGCGGGTTAGGCGCAGACTTATCCTTGCTTAGGTTTCAGGATAGAATACCCCAGAATCGAACTCTGGTGTCTTTTTCTACGGGAAAAGACTAAACCGGCAACGCGTGTTAGGCGCAGACTTATCCCTGCTTAGGATTCGGGATAAACTTCCTAATACCGTGAGGCACAGATTTTGGGAGTTGTATAAAATGGTGTCTTCTCTTGGGGCAAAGACGAACCCAAAATGGGAGAGGAAGAATTTTATATTCTGTCTCCCGATGCTGAAAAGAAGAATTTTATATTCTATCTTCAGCTGGAAAGGAAACTCGAGGTGGGATCTCCACCCCCAGAATCCGGAAGGGTGAAACCAAGAGTGGAATCTCCACTCCGAGATTCGAAAAGATTCAGATAACCCTAACTGTCGGAAGGTTTGATTACTGAACTAAAGATGAATTTCTCGTTTATCGAGAGTGAATTATGGTTTTGACCCTAACTGTAGGAAGGTTTGGCCAAACAGGAGTTTGAGGTGACCCTAACTGTAGGAAGGTTTGATCACTCGATTTGAAAGTGAACCTCTCATTCATTGGAGGAATCGAGAGGGGATTTTGACTGTGGTCCTAACTGTAAGAAGGTTTGACCAATTGGGAGATTTGAGACGATCCTAACTGTAGGAAGGTTTGATCGCTCGATTTGAGGACCTCTCGTTCATTGGGGGAATCGAGAGGGGATTTTGACTGTGGTCCTAACTGTAAGAAGGTTTGACCAATTGGGAATTTTACGTCCGGATTCTAACAGAGAGAGTGTTGAGTGCATAGACACGGTGAGAATTTGAATGGGAGTTCTTATTCATTACATTGCTGTGGTTTTGGGAACTTCCCGTTACATAAATCGTCCACCCCCAGTTTCCTCTGCGGAACTGGTTCGGACATTATTATCAGTTAACTAACCGGGTTATCCTTAAGAATATTAACTTAATATTTTCCAGGAACTTCTCATCAAAAGTGAGGAAACAGTTTAGACTCATATACCTATTGGAGTATCAGGGAGTAGTTTAACCTCTTATACCGGTCGGAGGATTGAGAAACAGTTTATACTCGTATACTCTTTGGAGTGGTGCCGTTCTCAATTGGCTTACCTTAGCGTTATGACGCCGGCTTCAACCAAGGTCTGAATGCTATTCTTGAGAGCAAAGCAATCCTTGGTGGGATGAACGACCCTCCTGTGGTATGCACAGTACTTTGGGTCCGTAGTGTTGTCAGCTTCCTCCTGATTTGTGATAGGTGGTAGCTTGATCTTGTTACCTTCAAGGAGCGATTCGAAGATGGCTGGAACGTCTTCGTCCTTGAAAGAGTACTCTTTTTGGAGTCTCGGACCCGAAGTCTTTTGCTGCCTTCGGGATTGTTGTTGTGACGCTTGATTAGCACCACCAGCAGCTGCAGGTGCCTTGCCCTTACCACGAGAGCCGAAATTTGAGTCCAGCGGATTAACCGTCGGTTGGTTCCTCTCGGCCTTTTTCCTTCTAAGGAATCGCTCAGCCTGCTCCCCTCGGGCCTTCAGATCCTTCCAAGTGTCAGACGGTGCTGTCCCCATTGCTTCCAATACGTCTAAGGACAGATTATTATGGCAGGTCTGGAGAATGAATTCCTCGGTGATCGGGTCCCGGCAATTCATCGCCTTGTTCCGGAACTTTTTGATGAAGGTGTCGACTAACTCCCTGTCCTTCTGCTTCTCATCGAGCAATGATCCGATAGATATTTCGGTGTCGTCGTCGAAGAAGTTAGCGAGGAATTTTGTCTCCATGTCGTCCCAGCTATTTACGCTTCCTGGCTTGAGGCGGCGATACCAATCGAAGGCGGCTCCATGAAGAGTGCCAACGAATGACCGCACCAGTAAATCAAATGCTGGGTAGGTGAACCCATCCCATTAAACGGCGTGAAGTTAATTAGATTAAACTTCGCCGGATATGGGATCGATTCCCATTCTCTTGGGTATGGGCAAGGAATGCCCGTCTTCTTTACTTCTTGAGCGGAGATCAATGTGTTGATTTTGCTCTCGAGGTTTTTGATCTTCAAGTCTTCACTTGTATCTTCGTTGGCATCCTCGTTACCACCCCCTGCATTGACGGGAGGGTTATTGGCATTGTGAGCTCCATCCCTATCTGTGTGCTCCTCTTCCTGAACAATCTGGTTACGGCGGCTTTGTTCACCTCGCTGGTTCGTCAGTGCCTGCATTTGTTGCTCATGCATTTCTCTCATAGTCTGCAAGGCCATTTGCATCTCGCACCTAAAGCTTTCCTGTTGTTTGGCTATGGCATCTTCGAGCATCTTGGCCACTTGTTCCGCGCTTATCATCAGTGACTCGCGGGGTTCCCCCTCACTGGACACTGTATTATCTGATGCGACTGCGGAGCAGGTATCCGACTCTTCACCTTCTGAAGGTACTCTTGTCGGAGCCGGCATCAGATTCTTCATCTTCTGAAGGGCGTCTTGTCCGAATCCTACCATAAGTTGCTCGCTCTATGGTTCCGGACTGCAGACGGGTTCTAGGTCGGGAGGCTCTTAGAATCGACTCGAAATCTTCTCGTGCCGATGTCCCTTTGCTCGTCATGTTGGTGGTGACCCTCGGAAATTCTCCGTCTTCAATCACCCTTCTTCTTCGTTGGAAGCGCCTAGGCCTTGGTTTTGGCGTCTCCGTGTTGAGTCTTTCAAAAACTGAAACTCTTTCGGGGACCGCCTTAATGCAATTGCATTCAGACAATACCGCCCGAATGAGTTTGGAACAGGGACATTGAATTTCCCGTTCTTGGGGACTCCTCTTCTTGGTTCTATTCGTACCCCCAGCACGATAGTACAACTCGTCATTTTGACAGTCGGAGTAACCTATCGTGTGCGGGCATGACTTCTCAGGTATAACACTATCACTATCAGATGATAATGTTTCCATCTGAGGTCGGATTGCCTTCTTTGGGTTTTCAAAAGTTACACGCCTCGAAACGTGCCTTTGTGGGCGTGAGTCTTCGGCATGCTCTTGGACTTCGATGCACAAGTTGGTGAGCGCAGCTGCCTTGAGTTCTTTGTTATACTGGAGGTGACGGCGACCCCCAGCGTGTTGAGTCGTTCTGGGCTTCTTCATCGGGCCCAAACGCTCGTGAACTGGAGCTTTGCCTCTCCCATCGGGAATTGGACCGAGGCGCTCCAAGACTGGCTTTCTTCTTCGGGAGGATTCTGCATGATCTCCCGGAGTAGCTATGGGAATTCTCAGCGACTTAGCTTGGTTCGCCGGAGGTTGAATTTTGGTTGGAGGCTGCAGTTGCTGCTTTTTGGTCTGAACCGCCGCTTCAGACTTCGGCCTCCAAACTTTGCGAGTTGGTGGCGGCTTCTTGGCCACTTCTTTCTGCAACTTTCTACGGGTTTCGCAAGGCGTTGATGTTGCCTTTGGCGGGCTCTCTTCGAGAGAGTCACCACGCCCTCTGTGGCAAAAGAGTTGGCCAGAGCAGATCTGACCTGGTTAGAAACTGGAGGAACCTCACCCGATGCGACTTTGGCATCAAACGGGGCGAGATCTTCGTTGGTGGCTTCGACTTCTTCATACCAACGAACCTTTCTCCCGGAGTAGAATTTGGACTTCTTGGACTTGCGGGGGGAGGTCGATCTAGACGAGGACAAGTATTCCTCGAACTTAGTTTGGTCGAATTCATACTCGACCTCCTCCATGACCGGAATTGAAATCCGCGGCTGCGACGCATCGATCTCGTCAGCGAGATCGTCGGCTCCCACTGTGGTCGCCAGATTGTTCGCCGGAAAAATTATGTCTTTCTTTGTTACTGATTCCATTGCACTCTTAATTAACAACTTTTTGTGTTTACAAAGATCCGGTCTTTTTTAGATCCGGTTACAATGAAATCAAAGAAAAATAAAGAAAAATTACAATTTTCTCCTTTTGTATCGAACGAATCGCAAGATCCTATTTTGCGGTCTCTTGCTTTGTGGGTTCTTTGCCTGCGCCGGGGTTTATCCGTGGACAACCGCGAGATCTGGATCCGATCAGATCTAAGCAGTACGACGGGTATTATTCCACAAAGGAAATAATAGCCGGGGAGGATTGGTTCACCAAGGAAACAATCATCCAAGTCTCGGGATCTAAGACCAAGCTTAGATCCGGAGTACGTCTGCGTAGATCTGAGATCCGGTCCTCTCGAACACTTATTTGGCGTTGACGGTCGCCGAGCACCAGATCTGGATGAGCAAGTCCTTGATGTCCCAAAGTTGAGATCTTTTTTAGATCCGAGTCTCCAATCCTGCAGGGCTTCGCCTCTCTCCAAATTTTCCAACCTTCTCAAATGAACAAGGGGGTGGCCTATTTATAGGCTACCCTCACTGTGCCTTGGGCACAGTGTGGCCGGCCACCTAGGTGGCTCGGCGGCCACCGAGCCACCAATAGGTGGCTCGGCCACCGAGCCACCACCTGGTGGCTCGGTGGTGGCCGAGCCACCTTGGTGGCCGCCGAGCCACCACAAGGTGGCTCGGTGAGCCACCAAGGTGGCTCGGCCACTGAGCCTCCTTGGTGGCTCGGTGAGCCGACCTCCAGGTATTTGTCGTTTTGCCTCTTTGTGCCCGTTTTTCAGTTCTGCGGTTGATAGGTTCGGATTCGATTTGTTGACCTGATTTGGCAGTAAGTCAGATTCCTGATTTGGCAGTAACTCCACTTCTGAGTTCGAGTCCGAAACCGATCTTGATTCAATCGTGATTCGTACGAGTCTACTCTTGGTTGGATGACTCGTTGACTCTTCAACACTTGGCTTGATTCCGCACGCGAATGGACGTATTCCATTGCTTGCGTGTGATTAGTCAATCTCATTGCCTCGTTGGTTTGTCGGTTTGTACCGAGCTGAGCTAAGGGACCTATAAGCAATTTTATATGCCTACAATATAGCGTAATTCTGGCCGGTATGTTGGCCAACTATGCCATGACATTGAATTGGAAGGGAGTGCTCGACTCCCCGGATTCCTGGTGGAGATTTC
>NC_033794.1:72351173-72371149 GCF_001876935.1 Asparagus officinalis | reverse complement strand
CTTTATCGGCCGGCTTCTTTGGTAGAGAACCCCCAGCGTCTTGGGGCTGTGCTTCAGCTTCTTGAGTATTCTGGTTGTAGTCTTTCAAGTAAGCCTTTCCTGACCGAGTGCCAAGGTTGTCTCCTGAGTATGCTGCCAGGGCAATCCTCTCTTCTTCTGAATCTATAAGGGTCTTGAGGTGGTCATCGTTCTCAGTAATGGAGGGGCTAATCATGTTGGAAGACTTAGCCTTGCTTCCTTTCTTCTTGGACGAGGTATTCGTCCACTGTTGGTCTCCCACTAGATCAGGGTGGACCCACATGATTTCTCCTTTTGAGATGGTGAGGGGTATCAACCCCTTGTCTTTCTGACTGTGCAAGTCAGTATTCTTCAGGTGCATTTCTCCCTTGTGGATGGGGACAACGCCATTCGTGGTCGCCACTGGAGGGAAGTCACCAAACTGGACTGCTATCATGTTGGTAGAGACAGTCTTTTGCTCAGGTTTCAGAGTGAGCACCTTGGCGTCCACCAAATTTTGGAGAATGTTCTTAAAGATGTAACATCTTCTGGTAGGATGCCCTAGGAACCTGTGATAGCGGCAGTAATTAGGGTCATCTAAAGATGTAACATCTTCTGGTAGGATGCCCTAGGAACCTGTGATAGCGGCAGTAATTAGGGTCATCTACATTCCCTGTCTCTTCTGGCTTCCTAATTTCAGGAAGTTGTAACTTGTTGTTCTTCCGCAGTAGTTGGAATAAGGTGTCCACATGCTCCTCCTTGAAGGAATACTGTTTGGGCACTTTTTGCTTATTTTGTGCTTTGCCTTGCTTCGTGGGCGGTGGTACTTGCGTGTAGTCAGCTGCTAAGGTCTCTTTTCCTTTAGACCACTGGGCGTTGTTTTGATTGCGTTGCTGTTGCGGTTTGGGCTGTGCAGCTTCTTCGGCTTTCACCCGAGCGATAATCTCTTCGGCTTGTTCTCCTTGCGATACCAGTTGTCTCTAGGAGTGACATTCTGCTACCCCCATCTGAGCAAGGAGCTGGGTCTGCAAGTTGTGCCTGCAAGTTTCAACCAAGGTTGATTGGGTCATACCTGAAGGGCATTGCAATGCCATGCTGCGGAATCTCTCAACATAGGTCTTGATAGATTCTCCCTTCTTCTGCTTAGTGGCGAGAAGAGTCGGGACTGAGACCTCTGTGTCGTCTTCAAAGAATCTGGCCAAGAAAAGCCTTTCCAAATCTACCCATTTCTGAATAGATCCAGCAGGTAGTTTCATAAACCACTCAAAGGCGACACCTTTGAGGGTACCGATGAATAGCCAGGTCAGAATGGCGTCGTTTGCCACTACATCTCCAGTCTGAGACTTGAAGTAGTAGATATACTGATTTGGTGATCCTGTGCCATCGAAAGGTTGCAATGTTGGAGCTTTGAACTTCGGTGGATATGGAGCTGTATCCCACTCAGCAGGGTAAGGCCTCACCACTCAATGTTGGAGCTTTGAACTTCGGTGGATATGGAGCTGTATCCCACTCAGCAGGGTAAGGCCTCACCACTCCTTCTTCGCGGAGCTCACTTCTGTTGATATGGAGCTGTATCCCACTCAGCAGGGTAAGGCCTCACCACTCCTTCTTCGCGGAGCTCACTTCTGTTTGCGATTGCATTGAGGCGAGCTTCCAGTTCATCCATTTTAGTGGACTGAGGATGTAGTTCTTTTTCCATCTCCTTCTCACCTTTAGAAGAGGATTCCAGGTTGTGAGTCTCACGATCTGAATGTTCGTATGCTTTTTGCTTTCCCTTTGACGTTGTCTTCCGGGAAGACTCAAGTTTTTGGCCTTTTTCTGCCAGGAGCTGGGCCAACATGTTCTTCATTTGGAGAAGGGTTTCTTGCTGCGCCTAGAGTATGACGTGATGTTCGTCAACTCTTTTGGCTATGTCCTCAGGGTTTCCCGCCATGTAAACGGATACCTCTTGTGCTCCGACTGAGCTCGAAAATTAAGATTCGGCTATTGCCGAATGTTCATCACTTGTTGTAATCCCTTTGGCTAACTTTTGATAGTTAACCGGGCAAATAGCTCCTGTCCGAGTCCGAGTATGCCGTATACTCCTTCGAACTGGTCACAAATTTCCCTAACAGTTGGGGAATGACTTCTTTGTGACTCATCAGAATCGGTATGCGAGGCTTTTCCTCTGCCGATCATGTTGATAGTAACCTCAGGATAGTTGATTTCAGAGGTCTTCTTCTGGCGACATTGTCGTTTGGGAGGTCTAACGACATTCGTTAATCTATTGAACACCGACTGTCTAGGCGTAGGTGAACAACAGCTGCATTCGGAGAGGACAGCGGAAATGAACCGTTCACACTGGCATGAATGAGCCACTTGCTGTGTTGGCCTTCCTCTTGATAGTAATTCACACAAGTCGGAGACCTAGGAAAGTTCTCGTGAAGGTGGGGATGGAACCCCCTGCCCTTGGATGGGTCGAACATGGACCTTAAATCCATGCTGTCCCTCTTGAATCTTACGGACCATGTCGTGTTCTTGAGACGAAACACGAGGGTCCCGTTTAGGTTTATAAATACGAGGTTGAGGCCTGTGTTTGACTGATGGAACAGATCCTTGTGGATCTTGTCCTGATTGAACGCACACTTATGGTGTGCGTTTTGATGTTGAAACGACCCCTATGGGTCTTGTTTTGGTTGAACGCACACTTGAGGTGTGCGTTTTGATGATGAAACAGACCCCTGAGGGTCGTTCTTTGTTTGAACGCACACTTGTGATGTGTGTTTGGTTGATGAACCAGACCTCTGAGGGTCGGGTTTTGATTGAACGCACACCTGCGGTGTGCGTTTGGATGATTGAATAGACCTCTGGGGGTCGTGTTCTGGACGAACGCACCCTTGTGGTGTGCGTTTGGCTGTTTGAACAGACCATTGAGGGTCGTGTTCTGACTGAACGCACGGCTGTGGCGTGCGTTCAGATGATTGAATCTGCCTTTGGAGGTCACGTTTTGGGACGCACTCTTGAGGTGTGCGTCTGGATTGAACAACGCGCCACTGAGGGTTGCGTTTGAGCTGGATAACCCGAGGCTCATAGTCGGGTTCATTGCCACGAAGTGTGCGCTCTGGAGCAGAAATGCAGAGTTCGGGCAGATTTTTAGAAACGCAGTTCTTGCGTTGGGCCGTAGCTCGGCTATTCCGCAAATATGCTCACCGCATGGATCTTCTCCTTCGTCGAGCGGCGTTTTTCTTAGCTTGTTTCAATGCCTTGGCTGCAGTGTCGTCGGCGTTGGTTGGGTTTTCCTCCGACATAGGTCTTTTTTGACCTATTATGTGCCGTAGTGATACGGGTGAGGAGTCTTCAACTCGCAGAGCAAGTTTAAGGTCATGGCCAAAGGAGAGGGCTTTCTTTGGCATCTCAGTAGTAATTACGAGCTCCTTAGAGATCTTGTGGGTATCACGCCTAGCTTTAGGGCTAAGCGATCCAGAGGAGAGAGCCTCCTCGTACTTAGCTTGGTCGAACTCTACGACGAGAGTTTCGATGGTGGTCCTAGTGAGGTGAACGTCAGATTGCACCACCACTTCCTCGTCAGAGAAGCTAGTCCCCAGCAGAGTCGCCATCTTTTGTTTGTGGAAAATTTGCAGTAAAAAGAAATAAAGGAAAATTGATTTGTATTCGTTTAATCTCAATTACAATTAGATTTCCTGATTACAAAAGAGAGGAGAATGATCTGGATTCTCCCCTTTGTTTAATTCTGGGTTCTTCACGGTGGCGATGAGATGCCTCCATCGAATGCTCGCGTCGAGTTTGCTTCTCTTCTGGGTTCTTCACGGTGGCGATGAGATGCCTCCATCGAATGCTCGCGTCGAGTTTGCTTCTCGTTGACCATCTGACCATCCTATCTCACAGGAATAATTGACTTGTGTGATGAATTCGGTTTAGAACTCTTAACGAGTCTAATGAACTCAGAACGGGTTGAAAACTCTGAAAAGAGTTGTTGAGAACCGAATAACTGGTTTGATGTAATTAACTTGCGTTGCAAGCATAATTACGAACTCTTAAATGAGTTTCAGAACTCAAAGCGAGTTGAAACTCTGTAACAGAGTTGTTAGAACCGAAGATTCAGTTAATAGCCAAGTTGATTTGTCGCTGATGAAGGGATCCCCTTTGATTTGATGGACTAACTAATAGGTAGTTTGTTGATTTTCAGAGAGGTCTCCTCCTTCGTGCGGTTAAGTTTCCAAGACTTGTTAACCTTATGCGGTTTTGATGCCAGCACACGTCAACCCCTTACTCAGTTGAGTAAGTCGATTATTTATAGGAGGATTAGGGGTGTAACCAACCCCTAAATCCGCTCCTAAGTGGGAAAAAATCCCTCAGAACGTGGGATAATGGTTTTGAGGCCGTTCAGCTTGTGTTTGAACAAGTCAAAATGCCCCAGTTGGCGTTTTAGGCCTTAACTCTGCGTCCAAGGCTTGAGACACAGAGTTAAATCTCTGTTAGAGATTTGAGACGCACATGCCGCTCGTGTATTGAGTCTCAACTATGCGTCCTGAGTTTGGGACGCAGTGTTGAGTGTTTGCTGAAGAACGCACAGTTCGTGCATTTTGTATTTTAACTCTGCGTTGCAGAGTTGGACATCTGTTGGGGAATGCATAGTTCGTCTGCGTTTTGCATTTGGGAAACGCAGATGTGGACCTTGCGTTTAAGAGAGGTTGTTGACTTGTAACCTCGTCCATTATGACATTACAAAGGCTACTGCTTATTGATCTTTGCCTGTTATAGGATATGAGAGTCGTCAGATTGTAACTCTCACTGTTGATTGTGAAGGCAACTGAATAGAATTTTCATCAGCTGTCGGAAGCGTCGTTGAATTGTAACTCTTCTCGATCTGTGTGAAAAGTCCTCTATTTGCAACCTTCATTTGTCGGCATGAAAGCTATTTGATTGTAGCTTTCGATCTGTGTGAAAAGTCCTCTATTTGCAACCTTCATTTGTCGGCATGAAAGCTATTTGATTGTAGCTTTCGTTGTTGGAACTTGTCGGGAATCAATCATCCATAGTGATTTTTAGACGAATATTTACCCACAACTCTCTACCAAGCAACTCACCAACTAAGTCCAACCTTTTATTTTTGAAATCATTACACTACTCATCAGCATCTCTAATAGTTGCTAATATAATATTAGTCATGCTGTTGTCGCAGCCATCAAGATCAATCATCTTAGAGATGAGATCATGTTTGTAGCGATTGTAGAGTTGCGGATGCAATGATTAGAAAGTCGTCTGATTATAACTTTCATTGTCGGGGCTTAATAGGGATTAGCTATCCATTGTGATTTTTAGACAGCCTACAGAACCCCCTCCAAAGTTTTCGAAAGTTCGCAGTTGACTGGGACGAATTTTCGGAATATTTTGGATCCTAAAAATTTAGTTGATTGTTCACTTCGTCTGATTTGAGGATATTGCGAACCTGGTTGTTGGAATGCTGAAATCCTGTTTCCTCGAACCAAACAAGATAGCTTTTGAGTCTTGATAACAACGAACTTAGTCAAACAAACTAAAGCCCAAGTCATCGTCTGACTCGCCGACAGGCTCATCCTTTTTCCCTTTTTCCTTAGAGGCAAGAGCAGTAGCGTTCTCAACAGATACAACAGAGATAACAGCAACAGCAAGGACGTTCTTGTAGGCATTGACGAACATGTGAAGCGCAGCTGCAAGAGTTGGGTAAGAGAGAGTGAAAGATAGCGAAGCAACCATAGAAACATCATCTGCAAACTTGTCAGCGAGGTTGTCTTTCGTGAGATCGAGTAATTCTGGGCTTAAGACAGATCCGTTGGCATAGATAGGGAGAATCGCAAGCCCACATGGGAGGGGCTTTATCCTAAATGTGGTTAGGAGGGCAGCCTCAGAAGATTCTTACTCTATTTCTTTTCTTGATCAGCTCAACTTACTCTTTGTTGGAATGTTAAGCCACTTAGAAGAATGGTTTGCGCGCTTGGACGAATCGGCTTTCGTGTTGCTGATTATAATCTGCCTGTACCCATCCAATAGACTCCACAGTGGAGTTGTCTGTTTCTTCTCGGCCTTAGTCACCTTGACAGCTGACATCAGCCTCCCTCTATTTATTTGGAACCATGTCTTGGCTTTAAACATAGAGGAATTCGTTTGGTTGAGTTAGAACGCACAGGTAGATTTCCTGTGTTATCGAATTGAAACGCAGAGTTGAATTCTACGTTCAGGAGCTCAAATAATGCAGACGCACAAGTAAATTTCTTTGTGCTAAAACATTAAAACGCAGGGTTGAACTCTGCGTTCGGAAGTTCAAGCAACGCAGACGCACAGGCCGCGTTTGGCGGGATTCTGGGCCTAGAATCTCGCCCCGATTTGACAGCACATAGCTGTTTATAAATAGACCGCTGAGGGTCAAATCAAAAGTCATCCGACTTTTTGCCTCTTCTTTTTCGAAAGATTTTTAATGAAGACTCTTTGTTCTTAACTCGGTGACCCTGTTCATCTTCTCCGAACAGTTTATACTCTTGTACTCTTTGGAGTATTGAGGAACAGTTTATACTCTTGTACTCTTTGGAGTATTGAGGAACAGTTTATACTCTTGTACTCTTTGGAGTATTGAGGAACAGTTTATACTCTTGTACTCTTTGGAGTATTGAGGAACAGTTTATACTCTTGTACTCTTTGGAGTATTGAGGAACAGTTTATACTCTTGTACTCTTTGGAGTATTGAGGAACAGTTTATACTCTTGTACTCTTTGGAGTATTGAGGAACAGTTTATACTCTTGTACTCTTTGGAGTATTGAGGAACAGTTTATACTCTTGTACTCTTTGGAGTATTGAGGAACAGTTTATACTCTTGTACTCTTTGGAGTATTGAGGAACAGTTTATACTCTTGTACTCTTTGGAGTATTGAGGAACAGTTTATACTCTTGTACTCTTTGGAGTATTGAGGAACAGTTTATACTCTTGTACTCTTTGGAGTATTGAGGAACAGTTTATACTCTTGTACTCTTTGGAGTATTGAGGAACAGTTTATACTCTTGTACTCTTTGGAGTATTGAGGAACAGTTTATACTCTTGTACTCTTTGGAGTATTGAGGAACAGTTTATACTCTTGTACTCTTTGGAGTATTGAGGAACAGTTTATACTCTTGTACTCTTTGGAGTATTGAGGAACAGTTTATACTCTTGTACTCTTTGGAGTATTGAGGAACAGTTTATACTCTTGTACTCTTTGGAGTATTGAGGAACAGTTTATACTCTTGTACTCTTTGGAGTATTGAGGAACAGTTTATACTCTTGTACTCTTTGGAGTATTGAGGAACAGTTTATACTCTTGTACTCTTTGGAGTATTGAGGAACAGTTTATACTCTTGTACTCTTTGGAGTATTGAGGAACAGTTTATACTCTTGTACTCTTTGGAGTATTGAGGAACAGTTTATACTCTTGTACTCTTTGGAGTATTGAGGAACAGTTTATACTCTTGTACTCTTTGGAGTATTGAGGAACAGTTTATACTCTTGTACTCTTTGGAGTATTGAGGAACAGTTTATACTCTTGTACTCTTTGGAGTATTGAGGAACAGTTTATACTCTTGTACTCTTTGGAGTATTGAGGAACAGTTTATACTCTTGTACTCTTTGGAGTATTGAGGAACAGTTTATACTCTTGTACTCTTTGGAGTATTGAGGAACAGTTTATACTCTTGTACTCTTTGGAGTATTGAGGAACAGTTTATACTCTTGTACTCTTTGGAGTATTGAGGAACAGTTTATACTCTTGTACTCTTTGGAGTATTGAGGAACAGTTTATACTCTTGTACTCTTTGGAGTATTGAGGAACAGTTTATACTCTTGTACTCTTTGGAGTATTGAGGAACAGTTTATACTCTTGTACTCTTTGGAGTATTGAGGAACAGTTTATACTCTTGTACTCTTTGGAGTATTGAGGAACAGTTTATACTCTTGTACTCTTTGGAGTATTGAGGAACAGTTTATACTCTTGTACTCTTTGGAGTATTGAGGAACAGTTTATACTCTTGTACTCTTTGGAGTATTGAGGAACAGTTTATACTCTTGTACTCTTTGGAGTATTGAGGAACAGTTTATACTCTTGTACTCTTTGGAGTATTGAGGAACAGTTTATACTCTTGTACTCTTTGGAGTATTGAGGAACAGTTTATACTCTTGTACTCTTTGGAGTATTGAGGAACAGTTTATACTCTTGTACTCTTTGGAGTATTGAGGAACAGTTTATACTCTTGTACTCTTTGGAGTATTGAGGAACAGTTTATACTCTTGTACTCTTTGGAGTATTGAGGAACAGTTTATACTCTTGTACTCTTTGGAGTATTGAGGAACAGTTTATACTCTTGTACTCTTTGGAGTATTGAGGAACAGTTTATACTCTTGTACTCTTTGGAGTATTGAGGAACAGTTTATACTCTTGTACTCTTTGGAGTATTGAGGAACAGTTTATACTCTTGTACTCTTTGGAGTATTGAGGAACAGTTTATACTCTTGTACTCTTTGGAGTATTGAGGAACAGTTTATACTCTTGTACTCTTTGGAGTATTGAGGAACAGTTTATACTCTTGTACTCTTTGGAGTATTGAGGAACAGTTTATACTCTTGTACTCTTTGGAGTATTGAGGAACAGTTTATACTCTTGTACTCTTTGGAGTATTGAGGAACAGTTTATACTCTTGTACTCTTTGGAGTATTGAGGAACAGTTTATACTCTTGTACTCTTTGGAGTATTGAGGAACAGTTTATACTCTTGTACTCTTTGGAGTATTGAGGAACAGTTTATACTCTTGTACTCTTTGGAGTATTGAGGAACAGTTTATACTCTTGTACTCTTTGGAGTATTGAGGAACAGTTTATACTCTTGTACTCTTTGGAGTATTGAGGAACAGTTTATACTCTTGTACTCTTTGGAGTATTGAGGAACAGTTTATACTCTTGTACTCTTTGGAGTATTGAGGAACAGTTTATACTCTTGTACTCTTTGGAGTATTGAGGAACAGTTTATACTCTTGTACTCTTTGGAGTATTGAGGAACAGTTTATACTCTTGTACTCTTTGGAGTATTGAGGAACAGTTTATACTCTTGTACTCTTTGGAGTATTGAGGAACAGTTTATACTCTTGTACTCTTTGGAGTATTGAGGAACAGTTTATACTCTTGTACTCTTTGGAGTATTGAGGAACAGTTTATACTCTTGTACTCTTTGGAGTATTGAGGAACAGTTTATACTCTTGTACTCTTTGGAGTATTGAGGAACAGTTTATACTCTTGTACTCTTTGGAGTATTGAGGAACAGTTTATACTCTTGTACTCTTTGGAGTATTGAGGAACAGTTTATACTCTTGTACTCTTTGGAGTATTGAGGAACAGTTTATACTCTTGTACTCTTTGGAGTATTGAGGAACAGTTTATACTCTTGTACTCTTTGGAGTATTGAGGAACAGTTTATACTCTTGTACTCTTTGGAGTATTGAGGAACAGTTTATACTCTTGTACTCTTTGGAGTATTGAGGAACAGTTTATACTCTTGTACTCTTTGGAGTATTGAGGAACAGTTTATACTCTTGTACTCTTTGGAGTATTGAGGAACAGTTTATACTCTTGTACTCTTTGGAGTATTGAGGAACAGTTTATACTCTTGTACTCTTTGGAGTATTGAGGAACAGTTTATACTCTTGTACTCTTTGGAGTATTGAGGAACAGTTTATACTCTTGTACTCTTTGGAGTATTGAGGAACAGTTTATACTCTTGTACTCTTTGGAGTATTGAGGAACAGTTTATACTCTTGTACTCTTTGGAGTATTGAGGAACAGTTTATACTCTTGTACTCTTTGGAGTATTGAGGAACAGTTTATACTCTTGTACTCTTTGGAGTATTGAGGAACAGTTTATACTCTTGTACTCTTTGGAGTATTGAGGAACAGTTTATACTCTTGTACTCTTTGGAGTATTGAGGAACAGTTTATACTCTTGTACTCTTTGGAGTATTGAGGAACAGTTTATACTCTTGTACTCTTTGGAGTATTGAGGAACAGTTTATACTCTTGTACTCTTTGGAGTATTGAGGAACAGTTTATACTCTTGTACTCTTTGGAGTATTGAGGAACAGTTTATACTCTTGTACTCTTTGGAGTATTGAGGAACAGTTTATACTCTTGTACTCTTTGGAGTATTGAGGAACAGTTTATACTCTTGTACTCTTTGGAGTATTGAGGAACAGTTTATACTCTTGTACTCTTTGGAGTATTGAGGAACAGTTTATACTCTTGTACTCTTTGGAGTATTGAGGAACAGTTTATACTCTTGTACTCTTTGGAGTATTGAGGAACAGTTTATACTCTTGTACTCTTTGGAGTATTGAGGAACAGTTTATACTCTTGTACTCTTTGGAGTATTGAGGAACAGTTTATACTCTTGTACTCTTTGGAGTATTGAGGAACAGTTTATACTCTTGTACTCTTTGGAGTATTGAGGAACAGTTTATACTCTTGTACTCTTTGGAGTATTGAGGAACAGTTTATACTCTTGTACTCTTTGGAGTATTGAGGAACAGTTTATACTCTTGTACTCTTTGGAGTATTGAGGAACAGTTTATACTCTTGTACTCTTTGGAGTATTGAGGAACAGTTTATACTCTTGTACTCTTTGGAGTATTGAGGAACAGTTTATACTCTTGTACTCTTTGGAGTATTGAGGAACAGTTTATACTCTTGTACTCTTTGGAGTATTGAGGAACAGTTTATACTCTTGTACTCTTTGGAGTATTGAGGAACAGTTTATACTCTTGTACTCTTTGGAGTATTGAGGAACAGTTTATACTCTTGTACTCTTTGGAGTATTGAGGAACAGTTTATACTCTTGTACTCTTTGGAGTATTGAGGAACAGTTTATACTCTTGTACTCTTTGGAGTATTGAGGAACAGTTTATACTCTTGTACTCTTTGGAGTATTGAGGAACAGTTTATACTCTTGTACTCTTTGGAGTATTGAGGAACAGTTTATACTCTTGTACTCTTTGGAGTATTGAGGAACAGTTTATACTCTTGTACTCTTTGGAGTATTGAGGAACAGTTTATACTCTTGTACTCTTTGGAGTATTGAGGAACAGTTTATACTCTTGTACTCTTTGGAGTATTGAGGAACAGTTTATACTCTTGTACTCTTTGGAGTATTGAGGAACAGTTTATACTCTTGTACTCTTTGGAGTATTGAGGAACAGTTTATACTCTTGTACTCTTTGGAGTATTGAGGAACAGTTTATACTCTTGTACTCTTTGGAGTATTGAGGAACAGTTTATACTCTTGTACTCTTTGGAGTATTGAGGAACAGTTTATACTCTTGTACTCTTTGGAGTATTGAGGAACAGTTTATACTCTTGTACTCTTTGGAGTATTGAGGAACAGTTTATACTCTTGTACTCTTTGGAGTATTGAGGAACAGTTTATACTCTTGTACTCTTTGGAGTATTGAGGAACAGTTTATACTCTTGTACTCTTTGGAGTATTGAGGAACAGTTTATACTCTTGTACTCTTTGGAGTATTGAGGAACAGTTTATACTCTTGTACTCTTTGGAGTATTGAGGAACAGTTTATACTCTTGTACTCTTTGGAGTATTGAGGAACAGTTTATACTCTTGTACTCTTTGGAGTATTGAGGAACAGTTTATACTCTTGTACTCTTTGGAGTATTGAGGAACAGTTTATACTCTTGTACTCTTTGGAGTATTGAGGAACAGTTTATACTCTTGTACTCTTTGGAGTATTGAGGAACAGTTTATACTCTTGTACTCTTTGGAGTATTGAGGAACAGTTTATACTCTTGTACTCTTTGGAGTATTGAGGAACAGTTTATACTCTTGTACTCTTTGGAGTATTGAGGAACAGTTTATACTCTTGTACTCTTTGGAGTATTGCCGTTTTCAATTGGCTTACCCTAGCGTTATAACGCCGGCTTCAACCAAGGTCTGGATGCTATTCTTGAGAGCAAAGCATTCCTTGGTGGGGTGGAGGATCCTTCTGTGGTACTCGCAGTACGTTGGATCCGCAGAATCGCCATCTTCCTCTTGATGCGTGATGGGCGGGAGTTTGATTTTGTTGTTTTCGAGAAGGGTCTCGAAGATAGCTGGAACGTCTTCGTCTTTGAACGAGTACTCGTTTTGGAGCTCCTCGTCCGAATTCTCCTGTTGTTCCCAGGGCTGCTGTTGTGACGTTTGATCATCGTCAATAACCGTTGCAGGTACGTCCTCTTCATCATGAGGTACGAGATCCGAATCCGGAGGATTAACCATCGGTTGGTTTCTCTCGATCTTCCGCCTTCTGATGAAGCGTTCAGCTTGTTCTCCTCGAGCCTTCAACTCTTTCCAGGTATTGAGCGGCTCTATTCCCATCACGTCCAAGATGTTAATGGACAAGTTGTTCTGACAAGTCTGCAAGAGGAATTCCTCCGTGACGGGATCCCTGCAGTTCATTGCCTGATTGCGGAAGCGTTTGATGAAGGTATCCACCGACTCTCCGCCTTTTTGTTTCTCGTCGAAGAGTGTCCTGATCGACACCTCGGTGTCATCATCGAAGAAATGGGCGAGAAACATGCTTTCCAAGTCCTCCCAGCTGTTGATGCTTCCGGGCTTGAGACGGCGGTACCAATCGAAGGCGGGCCCGCGAAGGGTGCCAACGAATGACCGAACCATCAAAGGCTCGTTGCCAGAGATCACCCCCAAGTGGGACTTGAAGTAGATCAGATGCTGAGTGGGGGAGCCCTTCCCGCCGAATGGCGTGAAGTTGATCAAGCTGAACTTCGCTGGATACGGGATCGAATCCCACTCTTTCGGGTAAGGACACGGAATGCCGGTCCTCTTCACCTCTCGAGCAGATATCAGGGCGTCGATTTTTCTTTCGAGATCCTCCATCTTTTCGGCCTGATCCATATCCTGTTTTGGACAATTGTCGGGAGGAATGATACGGCCACCCCCAGTATTCTTGGGTGGTGCGTCGGCCATGACGACTTCGTCCACTTCCGGATCGCTGTCAATTGCGGCGTTCTGGGTATGACGGTTGGACTCAACTAGCTGGCTCGACAAAGCTCGTGCATAGCCATTTCCATTTCAAACTTGAAGATTTCCTTCTGCTTAGCCAGGGCCTCTTCAATGATTTTGGCTATCTGCTCGGTGTTGGCCATGCACACCTCTCGAGCTTGCCCTATGCTAGACGTGTTGACAGGGGGAATGATGACATTATTCCCTTCCCGTTCATTCTCTTCTTGGTTCTGATGATTGGGTCGAGTGGGCTCCTCTTGATGAGTTGTCAAAGCTGCGAGTTGCTGATCGTGCATCTCCCTCATCCGCTGTAGGGTCATTTCCATCTCGAATTTGAAAGCTTCTTTCTGCCGAGCTAGGGCGTCTTCAAGCATTTTGTTCATCTGCTCGGCACTGATCATGAGTACCTCGCGGGGTTGTCCCTCGCTGGATACCGTGTTGTCCGAAGCAATTGCGGAGCCGGCATCTGATGCTTCATCTTCTGATGGTAATCTCGTCCGAACCCTACCATAAGTCCCTCGTGTAATGGTTCCGGACTGTAGGTGAGTTAGATACCAGGGTACCAACGGGATTGACTCGGGATTGTCCCCTGTCGATGCTCCTTTGCTGGCCATGTTGATGGTGACCTTCGGGAATTCTCTGTCTTTGACTATCCTTCTTCTTCGCTGGAAACGCCTAGGCTTAGCTTCAGACGTTCCGGTGGAAATTCTGTCAAATACTGAAATTCTCCTTGGGGTTTGAGCACAAGAGCATTCTGACAGCACTGCCTTGATTATGTTGGCGCACGGGCAGCGAGACTCCATGTCCTGCACATACTTCTTTCGAGATTTCCCCATACCACCAGCTCTATAGTACAGCTCATCAGCTTGGTAACTGGAGCAACCTATAGAGTGTTGGCATGTGCTCCTTGGTAAAACACCATCATCCTCGGATGAGTGTGCTTCCCTTTTGGCATGGGATGTTTTGTTAGTTTTCTCAAAAGTGGCCCGTTCAAGTTTACGTTTTTGTGAACATAAAAATTGAACGGGCTCTTGTATTTCGACTCGCAATCCGATGCGGTCGGTGATAGGGGCTTTCCCTTTCTCATCTTTCGTGGGGGGATTAATTCGACCCCCAGTTTGATTTGAAACTTGGTGACCTTTCAATGGACCCAAGCGCTCCTTGATAGGTACTTTACCTCGATTCCCTGGTAAGGGACCGAGGCGACCTTTCACAGGAACCTTGGAGGTTGAAGGGTCTGTTTTCATACCTGACCCTACCGGAGGTGCCGGGGTAAGGGGAACAGGATTTGGCCTTGGTGAAGGTTGGGCAGCAACTTCTTTCACTTTTGTCTTAGGCGTTGGGTTCGCCTTTAGCACCCACGTCTGTTTGAGTTTTGGCGGAGTCTTGACCGCCTCTTCTTTTTGCATCTCCTCTGCTTTCTTCAAGAGAGCTCGGGCATGCGCAAGGAGTGCACGGCGCTTCCTGATTCTCTCTTCAAGAGTGGAGCGGTTCCTTGTAACACGCACCCACTTGTTTGTTCCTGCTTGAGAGGAGGGGCTGGTTATATACCTTTGTTGCTCTTGGCGTTGTCTCGCTTTGAGATCTTCGCTGTAGCGGACCCCATCCATAGGCTCCAAAGCCTTGGCCATTTGACGAGCAAGACGTTGACGCCGCCTTTGGAGTGCCCTCTTTGATATAGCTGGAGCGCCTTCAGTAGCCACCTTCTTAGGGGAGGAGCCCAGATCTGCGATCTTGACCACGTTGGGCAACGCGGAGTCGCCACGTGGTGCAAGTGCAGCGATGGCTAAGGGATCTTGGGTCTTTGAGCCGAGGGTCCCACGAACGACTCTGGAGGAGGATGCCTTCTTTCGCCTACTTGGAGAGGCGGATCTGGAGGAGGAGGAAGAGAGGTATTCTTCGTACTTCTGCTGGTCGAACTCGTACTCGACCTCTTCGTTCACCCGGATCTTGAGGGCCGGTTGCGTCACGACGGCGTCGGTTGCGATGCCGTTGGCTCCCACTGTGGTCGCCAGCTTGTTTTCGGTGAAAGTCGCTGTTTTCATTGCTTTGGAATCTGTTACAACTTCAATCGTTACAACAGGATTAAAATGAAAACAAAAGGTTACAACTTTATCGAAAATAAACACGAGATCCCGTTTTGGTGCGGTCTCGCTTGCGTGGGTCTTTGGCCTGTGACGGGGATGTTGATATCCGTGGACCACCCGGGCAATCAGATCTGGTCCGGATAAATCGGACAGAGTTTCGTCGATCCGCGTGAGATCTAGAAACTTCTGATCCAGAAATATCGGACAGAACTTCGTCGATCCGCGTGAGATCTAGAAGCTATAAGCGTATACCTCGGCTAAAGCGAGGTATTAGCTCTTCTTAGTATTAACGCTAAAGGCTAATACTAAGGAAAGAGGGGAACGGGTGATGAAGGCTGATTTAGACCTCTCCTCCTCGGTTGAAGTGCTCGATCAGTGTTTGCTGCAGCAGGGCTTCGCCGAGGCTCTCCAAAAATCCAGATCATTCCAAATGAGGTAAGGGGGTCCTATTTATAGGAAAACAAGAGGGGGGGCGTCCGCACAGATCTAGGACACCCCAGGGGTGTCCGCACAGATCTGGGACACCCTTGGGGTGTCTCCAAAAATCCGAGACACCCCTAGGGTGTCTCGGAAATTCCGAGACACCCTTGGGGTGTCTCGGAAATTCCGAGACACCCCTAGGGGTGTCTCGGAAAATCCGAGACACCCCTAGGGGTGTCTCGGAATTTCCGAGACACCCCAAGGGTGTCTCGGAATTTCCGAGGATTATCTGTAGAGTGGTCAAGGCGCGAGGGGCGTTGTCCTTTTTGTGAACAGTGCCGGGTTCCCGATTGGTCCGGGTCTTCGTTGTTCCGAGATCCTATCAGCTTACGTAGCTCGTCGATTCACTTCGGTCGTTCGTCGACGTCGTTTGGACTCCTGTGGATCGGATAGTGACGTTCATCGTCGCTCTTTAACACTGAACCGTTCGTGAAGACCTATAGGCAATTTTTGATGCCTACAACACCGAAACTCTCCTTGGAGCTTCAGAGCAGCAGCATTCTGATAACACCGCCTTGATGATGTTAGCACACGGGCAGTGAGGCTCCGCGTCTCGTGCGTTTCGCTTCCAAGGCTTATTCGCACCCCCAGCTCTATAGTACAACTCGTCAGTTTGATAACTGGAGCAACCTATAGAGTGTTGACACGATTTTGCAGATACAATATTATCATCATCAGACGAATGTAACGCTTTATTAGCGTTCTCAAGAGTCGCTCGTTCCAGTCTATGCTTTTGTGAACGTAAGAACTTAACGGGCTCTTGAACTTTGACACGCAACCCGATGCGGTCGGTAATAGGGGTTTTCCCTTTGATATTTTCCTGGGGGGAGTTAGAACGACCCCCAGTCGGATTTATCATTTGAGGACCTTTCAACGGACCCAATCGTTCCTTGATAGATACTTTACCTCGATTCCCTGGTAAGGGACCGAGGCGACCTTTCACAGGAACCCTGGATGTTGAAGGATCCGTGTTCATACCTGACCCCACCGGAGGTGCCGGGGTAAGGGGAACGGGACTTGGATTTGGTGAAGATTGGGCAGCAACATCTTCAACTCTCGGCTTAGGCGTTGGTTTCGCCTTTAGCCTCCACACTTGCTTGAGTTTTGGCGGATTCTTGACCACCTCTTCTTTCTGCATCTCCTCCGCTTTCTGTAGGAGAGCTCGAGCATGCGCGAGCAGTGCACGGCTCTTCTTGATCCGCTCTTCGAGGGTTGATCGAGTCCTCGTGACACGAACCCACTTGTTCGTTTCTGCCAGAGAGGAGGAGTTGGTTACATACCGTTGTTGCCCCAGGCGCTGTCTCAATTTGAGGTCTTCGTTGTAGCGGACCCCGTCCATAGGCTCCAAAGCCTTGGCCATTTGACGAGCAAGGCGTTGACGCCGCCTTTGGAGCGCCCTCTTTGATACAGCTGGAGCGCCTTCAGTAGCCATCTTCTTGGGGGAGGAGATGCCCAGATCTGCGATCTCGACCACGTTGGGCGACGCGGAGACGCCACGTGGTGCGAGTGCAGGAGAATCCGCTTCCCGGGTGTTTCTCTTTCGAGATTCATCCGCACCCCCAGCCTGATAGTTGTTTGCGGAAAAAGTTGCTGTATTCATTGCTGCATTCATTACAACTTCAATCGTTACAATGAAACAAAAAGATAGCCTTTTTATAAGACCGGTACACAATGAAAACAAAAGAAATACAACTCTTTTCAAACAAACGCAAGATCTGTTTGTCATCTCTTGCTTGCGTGGGTCTTTGGCCTGTGACGGGGATGTTGATATCCGTGGACCACCGGGCAATCAGATCCGCTCCGAGAAAATCGGGCAGAGCTTCGTCTATCCGCGAAGGGTTATAGAAGCAGAACTTCGTCGATCCGCATGAGATCTAGAAGCTATAAGCGTATACCTCGGTTAAAGCGAGGTATTAGCTCTTCTTAGTATTAACGCCAAGGGCTAATACTAAGGATCGGATGATGAAGGCTCTGATCAAGACCTCTCCTCTTCTTGTTGAAGCTCACGGCCACTCTTCACTGCAGCAGGGCTTCGCTAAGGCTCTCCAAAAATCCTCCTCCTTTCCAAAGGCCCAAGGGGGCTATTTATAGTGTTTAGGAGTGTGTGGGGGTAGGTAGGGGACCTCTAGACACCCCTAGGGTGTCCCAAGAAATCCGAGACACGGCCGAGACACCCTAGGGTGTCTCGGCTTGGGCCGAGACACCCTAGGGTGTCTAGGCTTTTCCTAGACACCCCCGGGGTGTTTCGACCTCCCGAGACTCCGTTTGAGGTGATTTGGTTGTTTTCCCTGTAGATTCTTCGTCCGACCTCGGATTTGAGTGATTCCGGGTGCGTTGGATGCTTGACGAAGAGTTTGATCTGCTCTGGTGGGTGGATTATCTGTAGAGTGGTCGAGGCACGAAGGGCGTTGTCTTATTTGTGAGCAGTGCCGGGTTCCCGATTGGTCCGGGTCTTGGTTGATCCGAAATCCTATACGCTCACGTAGCTCGTCGATTCACTTCAGTCGTTCGTCGACGTCAATTGGATTCCTGTGGCTCGGATAGTGACGTTCATCGTCACTCTTGACACTGAACCGTTCGTGGAGACCTATAGGCAATTTTCCATGCCTACAGTTACGCGGTAACCGACGTTGACCCTTAGGGTTTTGACTCGTCATTAACACAGTTTATACTCGTACGTTTGCTGGAGTATACACAGTTTAAGCTCTTAAGGTATTGGAGCATCGCGGTCCCGAGTGTTGGGGCTACAGGACCAACTGTTAAAGCTGATTCATCTGCATGTGTGGATTTTATCCTGAATTTATTGGATTCTCAAGTCACGAGACCAACTAATGAAGCTGATGCGTCAGTGACTCTCGTATTTATAGGATTTTTGGCAAACCCTCAGCCATCAACGGGTTTGATAAGCCTTTACCGACTACCGTTTGAGTCGGGCTAGCATGCGGATTGTTTAAGTACGTTCCGCATGTGACGTTGTGCTAAGAGAGTTAACGCTCTTAGTGCTACGATATTGAATACGTAGACTTCGTCTTTCTCACGGGAATAGACTACCCGGCGACGCGTGTTTGTTTTCGGGGAAAGTTGCTGTTTTCATTGCTTTGAATCTGTTACAACTTTAAACGTTACAACAAGAATCGATAAAAGGTCAGTCTTTTTATAAGACCTCCTTGTGCAACAAAACAAAGATTACAACTTTTCGAAAATAAACACGAGATCCCGTTTTGGTGCGGTCTCGCTTGCGTAGGTCTTTGGCCTGTGACAGGGATGTTGATATCCGTGGACCACCGGGGCAATCAGATCCGTTCCGGATAAATCGGACAGAGTTTCGTCGATCCGCGTGAGATCTAGAAACTTCTAATCCAGAAATATCGGACAGAACTTCGTCGATCCGCGTGAGATCTAGAAGTTCTAAGCGTATACCTCGGCTAAAGCGAGGTAATAGCTCTTCTTAGTATTAACGCTAAAGGCTAATACTAAGGAAGGATGAGAACGGGTGATGAAGACTGATTTAGACCTCTCCTCCTCGGTTGAAGTGCTCGATCAGTGTTTGCTGCAGCAGGGCTTCGCCGAGGCTCTCCAAAAATCCAGATCATTCCAAATGAGGTAAGGGGGTCCTATTTATAGGAAAACAAGAGGGGGGCGTCCGCACAGATCTAGGACACCCCAGGGGTGTCCGCACAGATCTGGGACACCCTTGGGGTGTCTCCAAAAATCCGAGACACCCCTAGGGTGTCTCGGAAATTCCGAGACACCCTTGGGGTGTCTCGGAAATTCCGAGACACCCCTAGGGGTGTCTCGGAAAATCCGAGACACCCCTAGGGTGTCTCGGAAATTCCGAGACACCCTTGGGGTGTCTCGGAATTTCTGAGACACCCCTGGGGGTGTTTCGGGATCCCGAGACGTCCGTAGGTGTGTTTTGATCGTTTCCCCGTAGATTCTTCGTACGAACTCGGATTTGAGTGATTCCGGGTGGAGACCTATAGGCAGTTTTCGATGCCTACAGATACCCCCTCCAAAGTGTTCCTGACTCGTTTCTTTTATAGAAGAGGCTGGAATACTTTGGATGTGATTGGTCTGGCCTTCAGTCGGTGTAAGGACCTGTGGTTAGCTTCAACTCTTGGCTCCTTCGATTTTCGGTCTATTCGATGCTTTGACGAATAGCCGAAGTTCTTCCGGCGCTGCGTTTATCGCTTGTCCGTCGTCGGAGTCTCGAGTCTGCAGCTGATGAATTGAGTTTGGCTCGTGTCATTGAGTTGACTTTGAACTACCTCTGCCACATTGAGCTGGCTTAGGGTTTCGGATCACCATGTGTTGACTTTTTGTCGCAACGCGTTGACTGGCGTTGACCTAGGGTTA
>NC_033794.1:72309790-72350173 GCF_001876935.1 Asparagus officinalis | reverse complement strand
CAGCTCTGATGGACTCCTCGGTGGTGGCTGAAGTCCTCGCAGCGATCTCTTCTGTCTCGGCTAGCTTCTACTCCAGGGATCTCAACTCATCAGATAAAGCAGTGTGGGTTTGCTGATCATGTGCTTTCGTCATCTGAAGAATATCCAAATTCTCCTCTTTTTCACGGAGTGTTCTTCTGAGCTGGTCTATCTCGGTCGCACAGGAGGTAATAGAAAGATCAAGCTCGGCAAGCGAAGATAATCTAGTAGCAAGGCTCGTCTTAACTCGATCTACTCGGCCCCGCTGCATCTGAATCTCGAGCTCAGCAAAAATCTGAGTCTCACGTGATGACTGTAAGCGGGCGTCCAGCTCGGCAGCAATAAATGAGGAGGCACCTGCATCTCGGAGCTCACGAAACATCTGAAGCTCATGCTCTAGGCAATGAAGGTCATCAACTATAGCCTGTGCCAAATCTGGATGTCCCGCTTCCCTTATCAAATTGACTTTAGAATCAAGGAAAGGCTTGAATTGGCGAAGAGAAAGTCCACCATGGAAAAGCTTGCCAATCATAGCATTCATGAAAGAGAAGAAGGAGCGGACTTCTATGCAGATGACAATCTTCTCAGGATCATCATCAGATAACAACTCCCTCGCCAGAATATGAAGACGAGAAGAATTCCCTGCACGATAAAAAAAGATAAAACTGTCAGAAAAAGACCTTGAAGAGTAAATAAATAGTATTCATACCCTCTTGAGTAACTGGGGGTGGTGGAAGTGTAACGGCTGGGGGTGTATTAACTGGTGTAGTTGGTCCCATAGCCGGCTCAACAGGGTCATTCTCAACAAAAACTCCTGTTAAATACAAGTCAGAATTCTCAGAGGCATCACATTATAGCTGCATTAGTCAAAATTGGCTAGTCCTATAATTAATTTGGGAGGAGGCATATACCTTCGAAAGAATCATCCTCAAGATTCTTATCGAACGTAGGCTCGGAAAATATATCTCCGGGTAACTGGCCATCAAATTGAGGAGAGCTATACATGAAGTGGAGTGTAGGAGTCTCCGCGATCAAGCCTTCCTCGTCAAAATCATCAATAGAGAAATCTGACGTAAAAGAATATAAGTACCAAAGAAGAATAAAGAGACTACAACCAACAAAAATGAGTTACCCCTTATGGATGCGTTAGCCTCTTTATTCCCAAAATCCACGTATGCCTCCTGCAAGTTATCTGAAGAAGCAAGATGTACAGAGATGATTAGAGGATGCACAAATTCTTTTGTATACCATCTAAAAGATACATTGTCAATAGTAGATGTACCTGGATCTACGGAATCAGGTCCTACATTGCTATCCTTCCTAATGTCGGCAACCCCTGTAGGCCTTTTTAAATGGGGCAGCGGGTCAGGCTCACCAGGAGACACAGGAACGGAATCGGGACTCATTTCGCTCTCTCCACACTCTTCTATATAGAGATGGAAAAGCATGAGTCAATGTTCCGAATAACCAAGAAGGTAGTTTACAGAGTAGATGTTACCTCCGTCACTAGCAGGATCATCACCAGCCAAGTCCATATCAGATGCTCGGGAAGCTGCACGCGGCTTGCGGGCTAATCTCTTCCGCCTAGCAGCAGGGACAATAATCGAAGGTCTCGCCTAGGAAGGGGGGTGGAACTCTTCATCCTGGTCAACTGTGGTCCCTGAAACATCAAACCATAGTCAGTTTCAATATTTCTGGAAGATGGAAGGAAAAGATGAATAGCAAACCTCGCTCGGAAAAGTCTTCATAACCTTCAGGATCTCCCCCTGAAGCCTCGTCTGCGGAATGAAAGGTCTTCTTTCCCTCTTCATCAATCCGACGAGTCTTGTTCCGTGTCCTCTGTGATCGAGCGTTTTCCCAAATCCTACGGGAATCAACCTGAGAAGCTTCCTCGGCCTTTAGCTCTGCAATCGGCTTCACGGGGATAGTCTTGTTGGCTGCTAACAACCACTTGCAGCTTAAGAAAGTGAGGTGCAACTGCCGATCAGCACTCGGGAGACTGAATTTAGCACCAGTACAGCCAGTCACGGTCCACAACCACGCACGGAGACCATCTACCAAACCGCCGTGGGCCCGAAGCTGCTGACGAGGATTCCCGACGTAAAGCTGATCGTAGCCAAACTGACGAGCGAATCGGCAGGGTAGATATGGCTCTATGAAGCACTGATCCCTCACCCGAAAAGTCAAATAACCTGGCCTAATGTTTACCAGCCAGTTAAAGCACCCGATGTCCAAGTGAGTTCGATACTCTCTCGGCCTCTCCTCATCTATCAAACAATCACCGTATCGGCCGGAGAACTGCGGAAAGCAAGTGGAAAATGTCCAACACTTGTAGACCTGCAGCTGCTGTCTGATGTCAGAAAATCCGCGCCCCTCCCACTTGCCGTTCTCAAGCAACTGTAGTAAAGGAACGGAATGATCTGTGGTGCTCGGTACCGACATCATATCGGAACGGTGAAGGACGAACCAAGCCATCAAGTAAGTGTACGGGAGCTCCGTCTTAATGGTGGGAATCTGACCCGGCAAATCACTTTCCTTCCGTGTAAAGGCACCAGAAAGCTGTAAAAGTCCTCGATGAATGTCAGCCACCATCACTGGAAGAAGTGAGAGTTCTTTCTTGTAGGCGAGCTGAACTGCTGGATAGAGCACTTCCAAGGGCAAGGCATCGCCAGACTGATATGGAACAACGCACTTCTTCAACCAGATAGCGAGATAACCGGCAAGAAGAGTCATTGGTCGAATCGGTGCGGTAGCATGCCACAAGAATGATTTGAACTTGGTCCCTGCAGGAAAGCCACCCTCAGAACTGCTAGTGGTATAAGAATGAGAGCCAATCTTCTTCAGCAGATTGTTCACCCCTGAGGGAGTAAGTGGAGCCAACTCACAAATAGCCTCGCCAGAATTACTCTCCAGATTCTTGAACAAATAATTGGCAAACTGCTTCAGACTCACGAATGTCTTAGTCCTCTTTGCTAAAGGCTCAGACTGCGCCAAAGCTATATGATAGTGGCAAGTGAGATCCCATAGAGTCTCGTAGCGATCAGGCATACGATCCTTCAGCGGACTTAATTCATGGTTGGAGGGAAAGTATTCCTGATACAACATCTGTCCCATGGGTGAGCCAGAAATCTTGTGCATCTCGTGAAGAGCCAAACCCAACTCCCCTTGCCGGGTCAGAAAAGTGTTCAAATCTGAATTATAAAGCTCGAACAAAGCACAGAAATGCCTTGCGCTGACAGGCAAGCCATACATGGTGGCACGAACGGCTGCATATAAACCACAAGCATGGACCCAACCATAAATCCTGTGACGCATCGCAGGCATCTCCCGTCCTAGAGCAGCAAGGTGATTCCTCAAGGTAGAAGCGGTGGCGAGGAACTCGTTACGTGGTGGTGCATCCAGCCCCAGTACTCCGGGACGCAATCCGGTGATATGACTTCTGCTCGAGCCAGGAAACGCCTGATGAGTGATGTAGCCGCAATGGACGCTCTCATGCTCCTCCGTCAAGCGCCACGACATCTCCCGTGTCACGGCCTGACGCCTGAGCTCAGTCAATGAACGATGCCGAGGAATCTTCGGTAAATATATGAAGCCACTGCCAGTTTTATGAAGCCACTGCTCAGCCTCAATAAACACGGCATCCGGGTCTTCGACAGAGTCACCAAATAAGAAATCGCTCTTTCGAAGAGGCTGAATAGAACAGGCGTCCTTCACAAGAGGTGCATCGGTAATCAACTGTCGAAGAGCTCGGTGCCCACCTTCCTTCACCGCCTGGGCAACCTCAGTCGATGTGCCCAAGACGAACTGAGGAGTGTCTGGGATAGGGGAAACATCGTCGGAGGTCGAACAATACTCGCCACGACGCCCGTATACTGCGTGAGATGAGAACGCTCCAGAAGGGTATTCAACTGAGAACAAGCAATTAAACGTTTGTTAATTCCAGTTATAAAAGGAAATTGAACTCATCTTACGAAGGGGTAAGATAGAGTCATTGCCTTATAAAGGGTGTGACGTTTTGGCCACGTTGCGCCTTCATAAGATAGGGTATATCGACAATATATCCCTGCCTTATAAGGCACAACGCAACGACAAAACGCCCCCTTTATTTATTATGAGATAGTGTTTTGACCAAGCAAAACATATCTTTGAAGCGTCAATCCTCACCAGGGAGAATCAAGGCTTTTCCCGGTTGCCTCACTAAGGAGAACAACGGGGAGTAAAAAAAAAAAAGAAAAAGGACCAATTTGCAAATTTCCAAGAAAAAATGGACCAATTTGTAAATTTCCAGAAAAAGTAGCTCACCAGCGTAAGAGGGAGGCGCGCCATCATTCGGCGTGGTAGAGGATTGACCCCTCGCCATACGGGACATAGAGACCTGTAAGGTAAATTGAAGAATCAGATCTAGAAAAGGAAAAATCCCATTTTTTTTATCGCAATTCCACCCCTAAAAAGGCGAGCCTGAGGCATCAAATCACACCCTCAACCCTTATATGCGATCCCGCGACTCCATACACTAGATCAAACATGAAATAGATCAAGATTGCGGAGGATTTACCTGAAGAAAAGCCCAAAATCCAATAAAGGCGAGACCTTTAAGGAAACTTGAACCACACGCTCGAGGGGCCTGAGAGAAACTTTTTATTTGGAGTTTTTGGGAGATTTCTCAGTCCAAGATTCAAAGGAAAGCCAGATCTAAGACAAATATCAAGGTTTGAAAGAGAATGGATGCTCGAGGGAAGAGAAATCAAGAGAAGAGAGGGAGGGGGTGGCCGGCCCTAGAAAGAGAGGAAGAAAAAGAAAAAGAAAAAACAAAAAAACCCCTCTTATAGCCTTGAACCAGATCTGGCTGAACCAGACCAGACCGGGCTAAACCAGACCAAGCCAGATTGGACCAGAATGGACCAGAATGAGCCAAATTGAGCCAGATTGAACCAGAATGAGCCAGTTTGAGTCAAATTGAACCAGTTTGAACCAAATTTGAACCAGAATTCAAATTGGAGCTGAATTAAGCATTGAAACGACTTTTGATCAACCTACGGTTCAGTCCTTCACCTATTTAACCCTTCTCCCATATATTTGGAAGGGTTGGAAAGATTTTTGAGCCCAAATACTGCCTTTTTGGCACATTTTTGGGCCGGTTCAGGTTATTCGAACCTAAAGAATACTCCGAAAAGTATACGAGTGTAAACTGCTTCTTAATACTCCGAAAAGTATACGAGTATAAACTGCTTCTTAATACTCCAATAAGGTATACGAGTATAAACTATTCCCTCCTCTTTGTTGAGAAGTTTCTGGAGAATATTTTTCTAAAAAATATTCTTAAGGATAACTTAACATAACTCCCAGGAGTGTATGAGTATAAACTAGACCTCCCCGCTCCAACTCCTTAAGAGCTTAAACTGTGTAGACTCCAAAATACTTACGAGTATAAACTGTGTTAAACGCCGGACAACGCGTCACAATGAAGATTCAAAGACGTTAACCTAGGGTTTCGGATCGTCCGACATTGACTTTTTATCGCAACACGTTAACTGGCGTTGACCTAGGGTTACATGTTGACCGGCGTTAACCTAGGGTTTCGGATCGCCCGACATTGACTTTTCATTGCAACGTGTTGACTGCGTTGACCTAGGGTTACGCGTTGACCGGCGTTAACCCTAGGGTTTCGAATGTCGTTGGATGCTCAAGTCACGAGACCAACTAATGAAGCTGATGCGTCAGTGACCCCGTATTTATAGGATTTCACCCCAGCGCCACTCTGTAGGCATATAAAATTGCTTATAGGTCCCATAACACGGCTCAACACGAACTAATGAACCATCGGGCGACGTATCTAAGCACGATCGTTAGCCCGTCAACACCGAAGCCAAACAATGTGCGACAGAGCGGATTAACGAGGCTACAAAGCTGACGAACCGCACGCAAACGACGGAATGAATCCACTCGCGTGCGGAATCAAACCAACGGTTCAGGGAGTCAACGAGTCATTCAACCATATAACGGATTCGAACTCAGACACCAAAGCCGATTTACTGCCTAATCGGGATCCAGACTTCCAAATCAGGATTCAGAATAAATCGGGTTTCAGAGCAACGCACAGGCGAACTCGGATGAATCGCGATCGAGTCACGATCAGTTTTGGAATCAAGCTCAGAATCGGATTTATTGCCAAATCAGGAATCGAGTCAACGAATCGATTTCAGACCAATCAACCGCATAACCGAATCACGGACGAAGCGGATACAAGAACCGAAACAACCGAACGACGGACGCAAAACCCGGAGGGGCTCGGCCGAAACCGAGCCACCTCAAGGTGGCTCGGCCCAAGCCGAGCCACCCCAGGGTGGCTCGCTCATATTAGTCTTGAAGCCACCCTATGAGCTGTTCTCGCATATGAGCCTGAGTCCATCCCTGAGGTGTGCGTCTAGATTCTGTGCCAAATGCACAGATCCTGGTTGCCATAATAGCGGGTCATTCATCATTTTGAAGGACTTCTTTGGGAAGAACTTATTGGAGAGAGCCCGAAACTCTGCCCGGATTGAGACCTCATCTTGCGCAGTTTTTGAAGAGCTTGAATGTACTTGGACATTCATGATACTGATTCCTGATGTCAGCATTTTCCCCTGCACGACACAAAAGCAGAGTCGAGGGATGCGAGTATCATCAGACTACGTGTTCAACACCCGGATCAAAGCTTGGTCTTTGATCCCGAGATCTCGAGCGATTGTTTCGCTTGGTGAAATTAATCCCTCCGGCTAATTAATTCTCTTGGGTGTAATACATACCCCGTTAATATGCATAGATCTGCATTCGAGATCTAGATCGTGCGGTGGTTCCACGGTTAAAATACCCGGCGACAGGCAAAGAACCCACCAAAGCGAATGACGCAAAACAGGAGCTCAGCGATTTGTTCGACAAGGACAAAGTCTGTATTTTTTTTAATTTTCTATTATTTTTGATTTTCATTTAACGGGATCTTAAGAAAGACACAGATCTTTTGTAACGGCGAAAAAATGTTAGTTCAAGATAACAATAATCAATGAAGAAAGCAATGATTTTTCCTGCCGAACACACGTCTACCTCGTGCTCTCAACACCACCGCCAGCGCCTCCCCCACCACTTCTGACCGCCCCGGTCGAACTCGGCCCGATCGACGCCACACCGCCAGATCTGCTCCAGCCCCTTGAGTTCCCCTCCCCCCGAATGCTCACCGTCGAGAGAGCTCCACCTCTGTTCTCCGCCCGTGTATCGTGTCACCGCCGCCTTTAGTTGTCGTCCCCGGACAACCCAGACAGACCGACAGCCCTCCAACTGCAGCCTCTGATCACCGCGGCCTCCCGCCCCCATCCTCCGCCCCATTTCGTCCGCCGGACACCGCTAACGCCTCCACCAACCGTCGATCGCGCGCCACGAGCCGAAGTAGCCACGCACCTCTGCCCCTTCGGCCGCTAGCGCCTTCCGCCCTTCGAACGCCTGTGCCGACCCTGCAGCAGCCTCGCGACAACCGCCCGCATCTTCCCCTATCGCCGGCTCTTTTCCCACGCGAACCTCGCTACCGACGCCGACCAAGTTCACCGCTACCCCATCACCGCAACCCCTTGCCGGAGCTCTTCCCGACGCCGTGCCCACGCTCAGATCTGATCCGCGCTACCAACATTGATTCGTTCGATAATACCCGAGGCAGGATCCCGTTGCTCAGATCTGAATTTTATACTTGTTAGAAATTATCTGTATATTAGTTTGTAATATAATTATCTGCGCGAGATTGTTGGATAAAGAATATTAAATAAATCATAGTAATATGATAAATAGAATTTTTAGAAAAAATTATAATGAATTGAAAGAATTTAATCGGCAAACGAATCTTTTTAAGATAATTATAATAATTTAAAGAAATTTATTTTGAAAAATGAATTATTTTAGATTAATTATAATGAGAAATAATTTGAAAATGAATTATTTTGAAAAAATGTTATTTTTGTGAATTACATAGTTTTGTTCATACTTTATGATTATGTGATATGCCATGATATCGTTGCGCAAGATTGGTTGTACTTATTGTTTCCTATTGTGTTTGAGAACCCCTAGCATTTCATGACTTAGTGACCTCGTGCATCATGAATGGACTTAGTGACATGTGTGAGTGTGTTGACTGAGTTTAGGTGGTGAACCCGAGTTAATAGAGATTATGATTGGTTATTTAGACAAACCAGAAGAGTTGGGATGGGGAAGTCCATGTTCATGTGATCAGATATAACTGTTGATGTATCTTCCAGGCTCACCCCATGATCCAGTGTAGCTTGGGGTTAGTTTGTTGGGTCAAAGTGAAGCCAGTGTAGTCACTTTGGTCCGTGAATTTGATATTCACCCGGGTTTTGCTTGAGTTCGAACCAGGCTGAAAACGGATTGTGTGTAGCCCTCTGACTGATCCAGTGTAGCGGCGTATTGGGTGCACATAGAGGATTTGTGAACAGTCAGTTATCCGGTGATATGAGTGTTGACTCTATATGAGATGTGGACCAGTGAGTTGAGATAGGATGGTTAGTTACATGACCTCGATTTTTGGCTAAGTATGATTCTTGTGAGATGTAGGCCATTTGTGTTTCTTTTCATACATAGATCGGGGTTAATATTTAATTATCTATAATTTGAGACATATACATGAGGGTTTTCTTATTTGGATTATTTCGCTCGACGTACTACGTCTCTTGTTGTAGATTTTTAGGTATTAATTCCATCTAGTTGTATGACCTTGTGACTTGTATGATTGTTCTGATCGCTAGCTGCATGACCTCGTTACCTGATTGATTTATGGATTCTTATGATTATTATGTTTTAGTAGTGAATTTGCATGTTGATTTTGTTAGATTTCTAGTTGTACGTTTCCTTTATCATTTCTATTATTGTATCGTTTTTCGCTTGGGTTTTCGTTCGTTCTTTTCTGTGGTGGGATCTTGTCGTGTGCCATACACACTGACGTACACCTGTTTTCTCTGGTGTACGTCAGACTTAGAGGAAGAACAAGTTCGGCAGGAGCCAGAGGATTCTCAGCAGGAGTACCCTATAGACGGAGCAGAAGAAGGAGTCGAAGCCTATTCTTTCCATTTATTAGTTGATGGTTCCGTTTACTCTTGTAGTACTTCCCATTCCAGTTTGAACGATGTATTATATCTCTCTAGTATTCATTTGTTTATTTTGTATAAGGGTATGTTTGACCCGTATCTTTATGTCTCGGATGTTATCCCATTTGTGATATATGATAATTCTTTATTCTGAGGTTGTCTATTATATTCTTGCTGATTGCGATTAGGGACCTATGACTTCCCATTGTATTTATTTCCAGATGCTTAGCGTATTGGATTGAGAAGAAAAGAAAATAAAAAAAAGATAATGTATATTTCTTCTCAATCTAATACGTCGCGGGCTTGTTCACATTCCGATTCCCTGTATTTTAGGAAGCGGGGTGTGACACTCATGCTAAAAATGATGCCATGCTAGAAGTTGAATGCATTAGAAATGAATTTGATTCTATTATCAATGATGTTATGCATAATGATGAGTTGAATCATGTTAAGAACCGCATATCTTGTTTAGATTCAACCTTAAAAACATGCATTGATAATAATAAGAAACTTATGGATATGTGTGCTAAGTCTCATGCTACTACATCTAGACATCCCATACACCATGCACACATATATAGCAAAGTTTACAAGTGCTCTATTTGCGGCTGTAAAGCTCATTTAGCTAAATTTTGCTATGATGCACACAAACAAAAGAATATTAATTCTCCTTGTGCAACCCATCTAGTTTCTTCATCACACACTCATGCACATGCACCTAATGATCATCATAAGCATGCTAGAGTGTATCATTGTGATCATTGTGGTCATTTTGGTCATTTGGCCAAGTTTTGCTTTGATTTGAAAAAGAAATCAAATTTGCCAAATGCTTCTAGTAGACTACATGTTTTTAAATGTGATGTTTGTGGTAGGTTTGGACATCTTAGAAAATTTTGTTATGATATGCAAAAGGCTTCTAAGTTGCAATATGTTCCAAATAGACCATTGTTTAATGATGTTTCTCATTTACAAAATAATTTTAAAATACAATCTTTGTTTGCAAATGGTTCCCGTGCACGAGCATATGGTCCACAAAAACAAATGAGTCTCTTTCATTGCACAAATTACAATCGGAAGGATCATTTGAGCAAATATTGTTATGACCGAGTTAGTGCACCAAATGTGCCCAAAAGGGTTCATAACCCTAGGGCTTTGAGCTTTATTGATAGGGGTCATGTCCCTAAACAATCCGGCACCAAGAATGCTTGGGTGTCAAAATCCCTTTAAACCAAGATTTTTAATATTTTTACTTTTTATTTTCTTAGTTTTGAAAATTATACTTTAATTTTTTTTTATATGAAAACAATTTTCCTTGATCAATTCTTTTGTTTTCATGATTATTAGTTTTAATTTTGATGAGAGGTTTGTGTTTATATAACACCCTGGATTTATTGGGTGTTTATTCCCAAAACTTGTTTACTGGTGATAAAATTATTTGTATGGGTTGAAACAAGCTCAAGAGCTTAATATTGTTGCCTCTCTTAAAAATTGTGTTTTGATTTGTTGCTCTGAATTCATTATATTTCACTTATATGATGATATTTATGTGTTCGTACTTATGGATCATCTATTCGTGTCTTATAATGTATTCTATGAGTGGTTTGATCAAGTTATACAAAGAAAAAATTTTTTGATCACACATTGTTTTTGGACTCAAATCTAGATTTATGACTTCATTTGAGTGATTTGTTTTCACTTGAAAACTTTTTTCATGGTTCTCATGTTTTCCTCATTCCTTTGTTTTCATAAATTTATTTTCATACACTATGTTTTTATAATTATGTAATGAGACACTTCTTTCATAATGACATATCAATATGTGTTCTCATTGTCTTGTTTGAATGTGAGTGATATTTAGCATGTCTATGCTTGCTCACATATGTTTGCCTTGATCCTCATTGCATATATTCATTAATCCATTTTGATAGGGGGAGCTTTTCCCTATATTTGTTTTTATACCCACCGTGCTTGTAGGTAGGGTGAGCCTTCGCTCTCTTATCATTTTCCCCTTTTTGATGTTGTCAAAGGGGGAGAAATATTGTGAGTATGTATTTCAAAATATTGTGAGTATGTATTTCGTGTTTATATGCATGATAATTATACTTTGTATATTCATTTCCTTTCATGCATATATCCTTTTTATAAATTTTTTGTCATCATCAAAAAGGGGGAGATTGTTGGCCTCTTTGTTTTGATGATGTTTAACAAACAATTTACTACTAATGTTGTTTGTCTAGTATTTGTGTTTTCTTATTTATTGTAGACAAACAATGAATTGGAGGATGGATGGAATTGCGCTTCAACGATCATATCTAATGGAGGTTAGCGGAATTGTGAAGTGAAGCCTTGCAATTCAAGTTGAAGATCCAAGTTCAAGCTTCTTCCGCATAGTGTACCAAGTCAAGCTTATTGAAGATCAAGATTGCTTGGGTAACATTTAGTTTAGGAGTTTATATTATGTGTGTTAGTACTTTAAGCTCAATATCATATACACACACATTTTATTGTTTTCTATGTATATATATATATATATATATATATATATATATACACATCTTGGCTTTTGGTTTATCCACAAACAAAGTTTTTACAAGCATATAAATAAATATTTATATTCATACATATTTGTTTTTATGTGGATGTTCACGGGAAAAATCGTTTTCTTCATTGATGATTCCATTGATTACTTTGTTAACAGTTTATCGGTTACAAAGATCCGGTCTTTTTATAAGATCCGGTTACAACAAAATCAAAAGAAAAGAAAATTACAACTTTCCTTATTTGTCGAACGAATTGTGAGCTCCTGTTTCACCAAGGAAATAATAGCCCAAGTTATCGAAATCGACCAAGCGAAATCGAGACTCTTCTCGGGATCAAAGGCCAAGCTTTGATCCGGAGGGAAATCGTGTAGATCTCAGATCTGATCTCTCTCGAACTCCTACTTTATTTGGCGTGGATGATCGCTAAGAACCAGATCTAGAAGTTGAGTCTTCAAAGCTCCGAAAGTTCAAGTCCAAATCTCAATCCGGCAGAGTTTCGGCTCCAAAATTCCAACCCCTCAACAATGAGCCCCTCTAGCCTATTTATAGGCACTCAGATCTGTGCCTTAGCACAGGTGGCCGGCCACCTTGGTGGCTCGGCCACCGAGCTACCAAAAGGTGGCTGCCACCAAAAATTGGTGGCTCGGCCACCGAGCCACCTTTTGGTGGCTCGGTTTTGGCCGAGTCCTCCAAATGTTGGTTTTCGACGTTTTTCGGTTTCTCTATTGATTTGAACTCTGATTTGTTGATATGAATCCTGATTTGGCAGTAAACCCGCTTCGGTGTTTGAGTTTGAATCCGTTCTATGGTTGGATGTCTCGTTGACTCACCGAACCGTTAGCTTGATTCCGCATGCGAGTGGATGTATTCCATTGTTTGCATGCGGTTCGTTAGCCTCGTCGCCTCGTTGATCCGCTTCGTCACGTGTCTTTTGGCTTTGGTATTATGGACTAACGATCGTGTTTGGATATGTCGCCCGATGGTTCGTTGGTTTGTCGAATCACCGTGTAGGGGACCTATAAGTAGTTTTATACGCCTACAGATACCCCCTCGTATTAAGAAGCAGTTTATACTCGTATACTTTTCGGAGTATTAAGAAGCAGTTTATACTCGTATACTTTTCGGAGTATTAAGAAGCAGTTTATACTCGTATACTTTTCGGAGTATTAAGAAGCAGTTTATACTCGTATACTTTTCGGAGTATTAAGAAGCAGTTTATACTCGTATACTTTTCGGAGTATTAAGAAGCAGTTTATACTCGTATACTTTTCGGAGTATTAAGAAGCAGTTTATACTCGTATACTTTTCGGAGTATTAAGAAGCAGTTTATACTCGTATACTTTTCGGAGTATTAAGAAGCAGTTTATACTCGTATACTTTTCGGAGTATTAAGAAGCAGTTTATACTCGTATACTTTTCGGAGTATTTAAGAAGCAGTTTATACTCGTATACTTTTCGGAGTATTAAGAAGCAGTTTATACTCGTTACTTTTCGGAGTATTTAAGAAGCAGTTTATACTCGTATACTTTTCGGAGTATTGATTCCTTCGTTGCAACGCGTTGACTGGCGTTGACCTAGGGTTACGCGTTGACCGGCGTTGACCCTAGGGTTTCGGATCGCTTGACGTTTGTTGGAGTATACACAGTTTAAGCTCTTGAGGTATTGGAGCATGGCGGTCCTAAATGTCGGAGTTACAGGACCAACTATGAAAGTTGATTCATCTCCGTGTATGGATCTTATCCTGAAGTTGTTAGATGCTCAAGTCACGAGACCAACCAATGAAGATGATGCTTCAATGACTTATATTTATAGAATTTTTGGCAAATTCTCAGCCATCAACGGGTTTGATAAGCCTTTACCGACTACCGTTTGAGTCGGGTAGCATGCGGATTGTTTAAGTCCGTTCCGCATGTGACGTTATGCTAAAAGAGTTAACCCTTTTAGTGCTACGATATTAAATACGTAGTTCTCACGGGAATAGACTACCCGGCGACGCGTGTTAGGCGTTGACTTTAGGATTTTTGGCTAACCCCCACCCTTCAACGGATTTGATTAGCCTTTACCGACTATCGTTTGAGTCGGGCTAGCATGCGGATTGTTTAAGTCCGTTCCGCATGTGACGTTATGCTAAAAGAGTTAACCCTTTTAGTGCTACGATATTGAATACGTAGACTTCGTCTTTCTCACAGGAATAGACTACCCGGCGATGCGTGTTAGGCGTCGGCATATCCTTTCTTAGGATTCAGGATGAAATTCCCCATGCGTGTAAGGCATGGATTTTGGTGGATTCGGGATAAACTTCCTAGGATGAATCCTAGATTGATGAATTCTTGGAAAAGGTTGGTGTGGGAAAGGAAGAATTTTATATTCTATTTCCCGGTCTTCTTTTAGGGTGAAGGCGAACCCGAATACAAGGAAGGAAGAATTTTATATTCTATTCCTTGATTCTGGAAAGGAAGAATTTTATATTCTATTTCCAGCGCAAAAGAAACTAGAAGTGGGATCTCCACTCCGAGAATCGGACAGATTCGGATAATCCTAACTGTCGGAAGGTTGGATTACCGAATTATAGGTGAATTACTCGTTTATCGAGAGTGAATTGTGGTTTTGGTCCTAACTGTAGGAAGGTTTGACCAAGCAGGAGTTTGAGATGACCCTAACTGTAGGAAGGTTTGATCACTCGATTTGAAAGTGGACCTCTCGTTCATTGGAGGGATCGAGAGGGGATTTTGGTTTTGGTCCTAACTGTAGAAAGGTTTGACCGAATGGAAGGTTTAAGACGATCCTAACTGTAGGAAGGTTTGATCGCTTGATTTGTGGACCTCTCGTTCATTGGGAGAATCGAGAGGGGATTTTGACTGTGGTCCTAACTGTAAGAAGGTTTGACCAAGTGGGTGTTTTGAGACAATCCTAACTGTAGGAAGGTTTGATCGCTCAATTTGTGGACCTCTCGTTCATTGGGGGAATCGAGAGGGGATTTTGACTGTGGTCCTAACTGTAAGAAGGTTTGACCAAGTGGGTACTTTACGTCCAGACTCTAACAGAGAGAGTGTTGAGTGCATAGACATGGTGAGAATCTCAGTTGGGTGTCCGGGTTATCCTTAAGAATATCAGGCATGGTATTCTCCAGGAACTTCCCGTGAAAGAAAGGAAACAGTTTAGACTCATATACCTATTGGAGTATGTAAGGAAGCAGTTTAACCTCATGCACCTGTTGGAGGATTAAGAAGCAGTTTATACTCTTATACTTGTCGGAGTCTCGCCATTCTAATCTGGCCTATTCCAGCGATATGACGCCGGCTTCGACCAAGGTCTGAATGCTATTCTTGAGAGTAAAGCAATCGTTGGTGGGATGAAGGACCCTCCTGTGGTATGCACAGTACTTTGCTATTCTTGAGAGTAAAGCAATCGTTGGTGGGATGAAGGACCCTCCTGTGGTATGCACAGTACTTTGGGTCTGTAGTGTTGTCATCTTCCTCTTGATTTGTGATAGGTGGTAGCTTGATCTTGTTGCTTCCAAGGAGGGATTCGAAGATGGCTGGAACGTCTTCGTCCTTGAAGGAATACTCTTTTTTGAGTCTCGGGTCCGAAGTCTTTTGCTGTCTTCGGGATTGCTATTGTGCCGTTCGATTAGCACCAACAGCAGCTGCAGGTGCCTTGCCCTTACCACGAGAGGTGAAGTTCGAGTTCAGAGGATTAGCCGTCGGTAGATTCCTCTCGGCCTTCTTCCTTCGGAGGAAGCGTTCGTCTTGTTCACCGCGCACCTTCAGATCCTTCCATGTTTCGGACGGTGCCGTCCCCATTGCTTCTAATATGTCCAATGCGAGGTTGTTGTGGCAAGTCTGGAGAATGAACTCCTCAGTGATCGGGTCCCGACAGTTCATCACCTTGTTCCGGAACCTTTTGACGAAGGTATCAACCAATTCTCCATCTTTTTGTTTCTCGTCAAGCAACGACCCGATAGATATCTTGGTGTCGTCATCGAAGAAGTTAGCGAGAAATTTAGTCTCCATGTCGTCCCATCTATTCACGCTTCCGGGCTTGAGGCGGCGATACCAATCGAAGGCGGCTCCACGAATAGTGCCAACGAAGGACCGTACCATCAGAGGCTCATTACCAGAGATGACCCCCAGGTATGATTTGAAGTAAATCAAATGCTGAGTAGGTGAACCCTTCCCATCAAACGGCGTGAAGTTGACTAGACTGAACTTTGTCGGATAAGGGATTGATTCCCATTCTCTTGGGTAGGGACAAGGAATGCCCGTCTTCTTCATCTCTTGAGCGGAAATCAACGTATTGATTTTGCTCTCGAGGTTTTTAATCTTCAAGCTTTCACCCGAGTCTTTGTTAGCATTCTTGTTACCACCCCCTGCATTGACGGGAGGATTATTGGCGTTATGGGTTTCATTCACACCTGTGTCCTCATCTTCCAGATTAACCTGGTTACGACGACTTGGATCGCCTTGTTGCTTTGTCAGCGCTCGGATTTGCTGGTCTTGCATTTCTCTCATACTCTTCATGGCCAACTGCATTTCGAGCTTGAAGCTCTCTTGCTGTTTAGCCATGGCTTTTTCGAGCATCTTGGCCACTTGTTCCGCTCTTATCATCAGTGACTCGCGGGGTTGTCCCTCGCTGGATACTATATTGTCTGATGCGACAGCAGAGCAGGAATCCGATTCTTCATCTTCTGACGGTAATCTTGTCCGAACCCTATCATAAGTTCCTCGTATAATGGCTCCGAACTGCAGACGGGTCATCCGCCGGGGTACTTCCGGAATTGACTCGGGATTATCCTGTGTCGACGTCCCTTTGCTGGTCATATTAGTGGTGACCCTCGGAAATTCTCCATCTTCGACTACTCTTCTTCTTTGTCAGAAACGCCTAGACCTTGGTCTTGGCGTTTCGGTATTGAGCCTTTCGAAAACCGAATTTATTTCGGGGACCGTCTTGATGCAGTTGCACTCAGACAATACTGCCCGAATGAGTTTGGAACAGGGGCATTGAGTTTCTAGCCCTCGGGGACTCCTTTTCGTGGTTTTTCTTGTACTCCCATCACAATAGTACAACTCGTCGGCTTGAAGGTCAGAGTAACTTATTGTGTGTTGGCACGACTTCTCAGGTATAACGTTGTCATCTTCAGACGATAACGTTTCCCTCTGAGGGCGAACTGCCTTCTTTGGGCTTTCAAGAGTCACGCGCCTCGAAACATGCATTTTTAGGCGTGAATTCTCAGCGGGCTCCCGGACTTCAATGCGCAAAGTGGCGCGCACAGCTGCCTTGAACTCGTTGTCATGTTGAAGGTGATGGCGACCCCCAGCATGTTGAGTCGTTCGGGGCTTCTTCATCGGGCTCAAACGTTCTTGAATTGAAGCTTTGCATCGGTCATCGGGAAGTGGATCGAGGCACTCCAAAACGGACTTCCTTCTTCGGGATGATTCCGCGGGGTCTCCCGGAGTAGCTATTGGAATTGCCGGAGGTTGAACTTGCTTCAAAGGGTGCAATGATTGTGCCTTAGCCTGAATCGCCGCTTAAGACTTCGGCTTCCATACTTGGCGGGTTGGTGGTGGCTTTTTGGCCACTTCCTTCTGTAGCCTTCTGCGGGCTTCTTGGACTTGAGCCCGTGTCTGCGCTGACAGTGCGCGGCGCTTGCTGTTTGACACGGATCCATTCATTCGTTGGCGGCTTGGAGGAGCTGCCATTCACTGTTTGTTGAGGCTGTTTGCCTCTCCTGTTCTTCAGATCCGCGTTATAGCGGATTCCATCCGTGGATTCCATCGTCTTCGCGAGTTCCTTGGCCAAACGTTGGTGTCGCCTCTGACGGGCTCTCTTGGAAAGAGTGACGGAGGAATTGGTGGGAACAGGCTTAACCTGGTTGGAGGTTGGTGGAGCCTTACCTGATGCAACCATGGCATCAATCAGGGTGAGATCTTCGTTGGTATTCTCAACTTCTTCATACCAACGGATTTTTCTCCTGGAGGAGAAGTTCTTGGACTTGAGGGGGAGGTCGATCCGGACAAGGATGATAGATACTCCTCGAACTTTTGCTGGTCGAATTCATACTCGACCTCCTCCTCGACCAGGATTGAGATCCGCAGCTACGACGCAACGATCTCGACAGCGAGATTGGTGGCTCCCACTGTGGTCGCCAGATTGTTCACGGGAAAAATTGTTTTCTTCATTGATGATTCCATTGATTACTTTGTTAACAGTTTATCGGTTACAAAGATCTGGTCTTTTTATAAGATCCGGTTACAACAAAATCAAAAGAAAAGAAAATTACAACTTTCCTTATTTGTCGAACGAATCGCGAGATCCTGTTTTGCAGTCTCTCGCTTTTGTGGGTTCTTCGCCTGCACCGGGGTTAATCCGTGGACCACCGCACAATCTTGATCCGGTCGGATCTACACGGTATAGCGGGTGTTATCTCACGAAGGAAATAACAGCTGAGGGGATTATTTCACCAAGGAAATAATAGCCCGTAGTTATCGAAATCGACCAAGCGAAATCGAGACTCTTCTCGGGATCAAAGGCCAAGCTTTGATCCGGAGGGAAACCATGTACATCTCAGATCTGATCTCTCTCGAACTCATGCCTTATTTGGCGTAGATGATCGCCAAGAACCAGATCTGGAAGTTGAGTCTTCAAAGCTCCGAAAGTTCAAGCCCAAATCTCAATCCGACAGAGTTTCGGCTCCAAAATTCCAACCCCTCAACAATGAGCCCCCCTAGCCTATTTATAGGCACTCAGATCTATGCCTTGGCACAGGTGGCCGACCGAGCCACCTTTTGGTGGCTCGGTTTTGGCCGAGTCCTCCAAATGTTGGTTTTTGATGTTTTTCGGTTTCGCTGTTGATTTGGATTCTGATTTGTTGATCTGAATCCTGATTTGGCAGTAAACCCGCTTCGGTGTTTGAGTTCGAATCCGTTCTATGGTTGGATGACTCGTTGACTCACTGAACTGTTAGCTTGATTCTGCATGCGAGTGGATGTATTCCATTGTTTGCGTGCGGTTCGTTAGCCTTGTCGCCTCGTTGATCCGCTTCGTCGCGTGTCTTTTGGCTTTGGTATTATGGATTAACGATCGTGTTTGGATATGTCGCCCGATGGTTCGTTGGTTTGTCGAATCAACGTGCTGAGCTATGCTAAGGGACTAATAGGCAGTTTTATACGCCTACAGTGGATAAGTTGGTTTGATCTAAATAGATATAAAATAAATATATATTCATATAGATACTCATATATTTCATATTCTATTGTATTTGACAAAATATTGTATTCATTGTTTATAGACTTCATAACAATAGTTTACATCTTTCTTTAAGTCTATAAAATCATTTTATAGAGTTTCAAAAGTTTGTTTAAGTCAAATGTCAAAAACACGTATGTTTAATTTTCATGTTTTTTTGACTATTTTGAAAAATGATGACATTTTACATTTGGGAAGTCCTTTTTGAAAACCAGTTTTTATAACATGTTTATTATCATGTTTACAATCATTTCCTAAAGTTTTATATTTTTTTGGAATTTATTTGATATTTTTAAACATGGTTTAAAGTTGATTTTTTCTATGCATTTCAGATCTGTGCACGTTTTAGTCGACTCATTAGTCGGCTCATGAGTCGACACATAAGTCGACTCATGAAGTGCAGCGGAGTTGTGATTTTTCGTCTGCTGAGTCGACTCATATAAGTCGACTCATAAGTCGACTTATCAGAGAGCCGTTGCACAGTAACGGCTAGTTTCCAGCAGTGTTTTCTGGGGGCTTTTTTGTCTTTTCAGTTGGGTTTTGGCTAAGGTTTTGGGTGGCTATATATACCCCCTTCCTCTCATCCTTCATATCTAACTAATGAAATGTTTTAAACAAGTTTAAAAGAGTTTTAAAACAAGGGTTTAAGTTTGGTTTAAGTTTGTTTAAGAAGCTTTTAAGCATTTTCGAGTTTGAGTTTGTGAATTCAATTCCACAAGAGCTTGAGGAAATCATCTATTGGAGTTTGAGCAATCAACTATTCTCCCTCTATCTCTTGTCATCTATTGAGAAGTTTTCTAAACTCTTTTCTAGCTTTATATTTATTTGTTTGATTATCATCTTATTAAAGCTAGTTTTATATTGAGTTTAGATTTGATTAATCTCATTGTTACACACACCCACTTAAGCTTATTGTATTTGCATTCATAATATATTTGGGGTTGTGAGAGATAGTAACATTGAGTTAAGCCTAATTGAGTTCTCACCTTGTTTAGAGAATAATCATTTGTTGTGTGCCAAATTGTGAAGTTCACTTTGTAATACACTGTACACCAAGAGGAGTGTGTGGTGAGGACGGAGTCGATACCGAGAGGAGTGGCATCGGTAGCCTAGTGAGAGGTGATAATTCCGAGCACTTGAGGGAGTCGATACGTGAGGACCAACGCTTGAGGTTGTAGCTTGTGTATGTACTTTGTGAGGATTTGTCAGAGTTGTCGGTTAACTTGATAACCGAGTGTGTAGAGTTTTCAATTAGCTAGAAAACCGAGTGTGTAGAGAAGTTCTGGCTTCCAAACCGGGTTGTGTAGTGGATTCTCCTCGAGAGTGGGGAGCGGGGACGTAGGACGGAAGGTCCGAACCTCGTGAACATATAACGTGTTTGGTTTGCATTAGCGCACTTATAACTGTTCATCTTATAGCTTATTGCATCTTGTTTGTTTCACCCTTGTGATAGTTTATATATCCTTGCATACATCATATAGTATATCTCATTGCTAGGATATATCACCTTTGTTCATATTGCATATTCTTGCTCATAAGTAATTGTATATCATCTTGCAAGAACATATTTGTTAATAAGTTTTAAATTAGCATAAAATCAGATTAGATTAGCCCCCCCCCCCCCCCTCTAGGGTTCTATCATAGCGGCCTTAGGGTCTAACAATTACCTCCTTTTCATGATCCATAAAGAAAATGTTAGGATCATAAAGAGCAATCTTTGCTCATTCTTCATTGCTATCCAAATCACTTGGTTCGGATTCCTCCCATCCGGCATACATGGCTTTCTTCTTCTTGTATTTCAAATATTTCTCCTTGAGCTTTGGGCAATCTTTGGCGAGATGACCCGGTTCATTGCATTCAAACCATTTTCCTACACGCGAAGAAAATTTAATGTTAGATTGGTGATTAAACTTTTTATTCATTTTTATTAGTCTTGATATTCTTCTAGAGAGGTGAGCCATTTCTCTAGAAAAGTCGACTTCACTATCCGAAGATGTGGAGTTATCACTACCTCCTTTGAGAGCAATGGTCTTCATTTTTGGGGATGGCTCCTCAATTTCCCATGGGGTGACTTCCTCTTTCTCCTTCCCTTTAAGCTTTTTCTCATGAACCTTAAGCTTGCCGATGAGGCCATCGAGAGCTAGAGTAGTAAGATCTTGAGCTTCCTCTATGGCCGTAGCTTTGGGCTCCCACGCTGGAGTCAATGAGCGAAGGATCTTGTAGCTCATCTCTTGGATAGTCAATGTCTTGTCAAGACGATACAATTCATTGATGATATTAGTAAAGCGAGAAAACATAGCATCAATGGATTCATTAGGAAGCATTTTAAATAACTCATAGTCATGCATAAGCTCACTAATTTTGGACTCCTTAACTTGGGGGGTTCCTTCATGTGTAATACATAATTTCTCCCAAATTTCGTGTGCGGTTGCACACGTGGATACCCTATTGTACTCATTTGGGGTAAAACCACAAATTAAGGCATTCATGGACTTCGCATTGAGATTAGCTTGGAATCTTTCTCCATTGGTCATGGTACTAATCTTGGACTTTTCTACATATTTCTTTTCTATGATATCCAAGATGTCAAGATCAATGCAACGAAGGTAAGTCCTCATTCTAGCTTTCCAATAGACAAAATTGCTACCGGTGAAAAGTGGGGGTCTAGTGGTGGATCGTCCCTCAAGCATATGCACATTCAATGAAGCCACCATTGGATCTTTCCTCTAAGGTGGTTAGACCAAAAACAACTATAGAGACCAAGCTCTAATACCAATTATTAGACCCTAATTCAAATTGAAGATCCCAAGTTCTAGCTTCATCCGCAAGTGTACCAAGTCAAGCTTATTGAAGATCAAGATTGCTTGGATAACATTTAGTTTAGGTTGTTATATTATGTGTGTTGGTACTTTAAGCTCAATATAATATGCACACACATTTTATTGATTTCTTTGTATATATATGAAGTTATATATATACATAAGTTAAGTTTTGGTTTCTATGTATATTTAGTTATATATATACATACATGGTTTTGAGTTTTTAAGTTTTAATATGAAACAATTGAATATAATTAGAAAACATATTTTTGTTTCATACTTACATGCATATATATAATTTCATCAATAGTTCCATGAAATTGTGTTTTAGTGCATTATATGTGTATTTTGATAAAATACTATACTCATTGTTTATAGACTTTATAACAATAGATTACATCTTTCTTTAAGTCTATAAATCATTTTGTATTGTTTTAAAACATGGTTAAGCTAAAATGTCAAAACTCATATGTTCATATTTTTATGTTTTGGACTATTTTGAAAAATGATGATATTTTTCATTTGGGAGGTCCTTTTTGAAAACTAGTTCTTGTAGCATGTTTATTATCATGTCTACAATCATTTTCCAAAGTTTTATATTTTTCTGAATTTATTTGATATTTTTAAACAAGGTTTCAAAATCATCAAACTGCGTCTAAACCTGTTATTTCATATATCTGTTTGCGGTCGACCGCCACGGTCGACCGCGCTTGTGTTTTTCCCTCAGGAGCTAGCAGAAACTTTCACGATCGACCATGGCGGTCGACCGTCTTCTCGGGAACTCCTGCGGTCGACTGTAGCCTTTTTTGATCGTTCTCTCAGTTTTGATGACATTCGCGGTCGACCGTGAAAAACTCGTGGTCGACCGCCGATCGCCCAACGGTCATTTTTTGTACAGAATCATATTTTTTATTCTTGGGCTTTTTGGTCTTTTGTTTGGGGTTTTTGGCTGAGGTTTTGAGATGCTATAAATACCCCATTGATCTCAGTTCTCAACATAACCAACAGAATGTTTTAAATCAAGTTTAAAGAGTTTTAAACAAGGGTTTATGTTTGGTTTAAGTTTGTTTAAGAAGTTTTTAAGCATTTGAAAGTTTGAGTTTGTGAAATCAATTTCACAAGAGCTTGAGTTGATCATCTATTGGTGTTTGGGCATCCAACTATTCTCCTTCTACCTCTTGATCTATTGAGAAGTTTTCTAAACTCTATTTCTAGCTTTACATCTATTTGTTTGATTAATCTATTTTATTAAAGCTAGTTTTATATTAAGTTTAGTTGATTTGATTTCACTCATTGTTTACACACATCCACTTGAGCTTATTATATTTGCATACATTGTATATTTAGGTTGGTGAGAGTTATAACAATTGAGTGTAAGCTTTCATTGTGTTCTCATCCATATTAGAGAACAATCATTTATTGTAATTGTGCTTATTATGAGATTCACTTTGTAATACACTTATACACCGAGAGAAGTGTATGGCGAGAGTTGGGGATCTTCCCAAGAGGAGTGGCATCGGTTGACGAACCTAGGGACAGGTTGTATCCGAGCACTTGAGGGAGACACGTCTAGTTCCAACACTTGAGAGGGTGTAGAGTGGGATTGTAAGAGTGTTAATTATAGAGTTTTTGGTAAACTAGAAAACCGTAGTATGAGGTGTAAACGTTATTCGGGTGAACGTAGAAAACCCGGTTGTGATAGTGGAGATCTCCTCGAGGTGAGGATTAGAGACGTAGGTCGTGGGGACCGAACTCAGTGAACATATCATTTGTTTGAGATTGCATTGGCGCACTTATTTTCATGTTCATATCTTATATCACCATTGTGTATTGCTCTTTGTTTATTTAACCCACTATCTAGTTTATGTTTATTTTACCCTTGCATTAGTTTATATATCCTTGCTTATATTTCATCATATACCTCTTTGCTAGGATATATCTCTTTGTTCATATTGCATATTCTTGCTCATAACATATTGTATATCTATCTTGCAAGAATAATTTATTAATTAGTTTTAATTAACATAAAATCAGATTAGATTAGCATAAGACCCTAATCACCCCTTCTCTAGGGTCTAACAATTGGTATCAGAGCTTGGTGCTCTTTGATTTAAGGACTAATCGACTTGAGTTAAAGATCCAAGTTATCTTATTTGTTCTAATCTAGTTATGATTGCATTTGTCTTGCTTGCATATATTCACATATATATCATGAATATGAATGTATTTCGTTTAGGTTATAATCCAAATATTGCTCCAAAATATGGAAATTTCTCTTATGCTCAATGGTACTCTAAATTTAAAATATTTGTTGAATTTAGAAATATCGACTTATGGGAAGTTATTGATTGTGCTTATATCGTGCCCACATTGGAGAAATCCAAGTGGAGCAATAATGATAAGAAAATGTTTAAAATGAACAAGTTAATGTTAGAACTCTTGCATAATGCTTTTGAACCATGTATTTCTAACGAACTTGCTCATTTTGATAGTGCTTACACGATTTGGAAACTTTTTGAAGCACATCAAGGAGATTTGGAGGAGATTCGACGTGTTGTGGCGGAATCAACTTCAAGTAATAGTTGAGCATCATGCACACGTCCACTAGGGGATAACCCTAGTGTGGTAAGCGATTCGGAATTCGATAATGATATATCCATCAATGAACTCGCTTGTGCATATGATAGATTAATGCATGCATACACTAAGTTTCATAATAATTTTATAGGTTTGAAAAGTAAGCATGTTAATTTGAAATTCGATTATGAGTTGCTAGGTTCCAAATTTGATGTCATTGCAAAAGAAAATATTGTGCTTAAAGAAAACAATGATAAGTTAAATTTGGAAAATAAAAAATTAACCTCATCCATCACTAGCTTATCTCATGTTAAAAATAATAACATGTTAGAAGTAAAGAACATACAAAATAATGCTGCTTCTTTCATAAATGACTATTTATGTTCTACTTCTAATGTTAATGCATATGTGCCTAATGATGAGTTGAATGATGTTAAAAATCGTATTACCTCTTTAGATTCAACTCTTAATTCATGTATTATTAGCCATAAGAAACTTATGGACTTGTGTGCAAAGTCCCGTGTTGACACTTCTAAATCAAACACACACTATGCACACTTGTATAGCAAAGTTTACAAATACTCTATTTGCAGTCGTAAAGGCCACCTTGCTAAATTTTGCTATGATGCACACAAACCAAAGATTACTAATACTCCATGTGCATCTCATAAGGCTTCTTCTTCATCACATGTACACACACATGCACTCATTGTTCATCATAAGCATGCTTATGTGTATCGTTGTGATTTTTGTGGTAGAGTTGGTCACATAGCTAAGTTTTGTTTTGATTTGCGAAAAGTTTCTAAATCGTAAAATATTTTAAGTAGACCAACATTGTTTTAAAATATTTCACATTTGTAAAATAATCTTAAAAGACCATCTATGTTTGCAAATATTACTCGTGCACGAGCTAATGGTCCACAAAAACAAATTTATCTCTTTCATTGTACAAATTGCAATCGGAAGGGTCATTTGAGTGATTATTGCTTTGACCGTGTTAGTACACCACATGTGCCCAAACGGGTTCATAACCCTAGGGATTTTAGCTTAAATGATAGGGGTCATGTCCCTAAACCGTTTGGTGTTAAGAATACTTGGGTACCAAAACAAATTTGATTTTAAACCAAGAATTTTAGTGTTTTTATTTTTCTTTTTTCTAGGTTTTAAAAAATTATACTTCAAACTTTTGAACATAAAAACAATTTTTTTTTCCATTGATCAAGTTCTTTTGTTTTCATGATTATTGGTTTTGTTTTGATGAGAGGTTTGTGTTTATATAACCCTCCGGATTTATTGGGTGTTTATTCCTAAATCTTGTTTACCGAGTGCTAAAAATATCTATATGGGTTGATACTAGCTCAAGAGCTAGATATAGTTGCCTCTCTTGATTTTTGAAAATCAATGATGATTTGGTTTTATACTTTTAAAGATGATTTTTTTCCATAGTTCATGATTCTTGTATGTTTCGTAATCTTATTTTTGAACTATGAAAATTTTGTTTTGATTTGTTCTTTTGAATTCATTATATAGCAAAAAAAAATTCAAATACGCTTTATAATGTATTCTATGAGTGGTTTGATCAAGTCCTACAAAGAAAGTTTTCTTTATTGATCAAACATTGTTTTTGGATTTACACTTTGATTTATGATTTTATTTGGTTGATTCGAAAAAGTTTTTGCATGATCCTCATGTTCTATCTTTTGATTTCATAAATATATTTTTATACACTATGTTTTTAAAATTATGTAATGAGACACTTCTTTCATATTAACATATTTATGTGTGTTCTCATTATCTTTTTTGTATGTGAGTTATGTTTAGCATGTTTTTAATCTATGCTTTCTCACATATGTATGCCTTAGCATTCATTTCATACATTCATGAGGCATTTTGAAAGGGGGAGCAATCACTATATCTTTCTATGTGTTACACTCACCCTTGCTTGGGTAGGGGGAGTTTTCGCTCTCTTTCATCTATATGGTTTTCCCCTTTTTGATGTTGTCAATGGGGGAGAAATGTTATGAGTATATTCTTTTTTTGTTATGCATGATAATTATAATATTGTATATTCATTTTCCTTCATGCATATATCCTTTTTGTAAATTATTTGTCATCATCAAAAAGGGGGAGATTGTTGGCATCTTTGTTTTGATGATGTTTAACAAATAATTTACCACTAATGTTGTTTGTCTAGTATTCGTGTTTTCTTATTTATTATAGACAAATAATATGTTGAAGGATGGATAGAATTGCGCATTCATGATCATATCTAATGGAGGTTGACGAAATTGTGGAGTGAAGCCTATGCAATTCAAATTGAAGATCCAAGTTCTAGCTTCATCCGCAAGTGTACCAAGTCAAGCTTATTGAAGATTAAGATTGCTTGGGTAACATTTAGTTTAGGTGTTATATTATGTGTGTTGGTACTTTAAGCCCAATATAATATGCACACACATTTTATTGATTTCTTTGTATACATATAAAGTAATATATATATACATAAGTTAAGTTTTGGTTTCTATGTATATTTAGTTATATATATACATACATAGTTTTGAGTTTTCAAGTTTTAATATGAAACAATTGAATATAATTAGAAAACATATTTTTATTTCTTACTTACATGCATATATATGATTTCAACAATTGTTCCATGAAATCATGTTTTAATGCATTATATGTGTATTTTGATAAAATACTATACTCATTGTTTATAGACTTTATAACAATAGATTACATCTTTCTTTAAGTCTATAAAATCATTTTGTATTGTTTTAAAACATGGTTAAGCTAAAATGTCAAAACTCATATGTTCATATTTTCATGTTTTGGACTATTTTGAAAATTGATGATATTTTTCATTTGGGAGGTCCTTTTTGAAAACTAGTTCTTGTAGCTTGTTTATTATCATGTCTACAATCATTTTCCAAAGTTTTATATTTTTCTGAATTTATTTGATATTTTTAAACATGGTTTCAAAATCATCAAACTGCGTCTAAACCTGTTATTTCGTATATCTGTTTGCGGTCGACCGCCACGGTCGACCACACTTGTGTTTTTCCCTCAGGAGCTAGCAGAAACTTTCACGGTCGACCATGGCGGTCGACCGCCTGCTTGGGAACTCCTGCGATCGACCGTCGCGATCGACCGTAGCCTTTTTTTATCGTTCTCATAGTTTTGATGACATCCGCGGTCGACCGTGAAAAACTCACTGTCGACTGTTGATCACCCAACGGTCATTTTTTATACAGAATTATATTTCTGATTCTTGGGCTTTTGGTCTTTTGTTTGGGGTTTTTAGCTGAGGTTTTGGGAGGCTATAAATACCCCATTGATCTCAGTTCTCAACATAACCAAGAGAATGTTTTAAAACAAGTTTAAAGAGTTTTAAACAAGAGTTTAAATTTGGTTTAAGTTTGTTTCAGAAGCTTTTAAGCATTTGGAAAATTGAGTTTGTGAAATCAATTTCACATGAGCTTGAGGAGATCATCTATTGGTGTTTGGGCATCCAACTATTCTCCCTCTACCTCTTGATCTATTGAGAAGTTTTCTAAATTCTATTTCTAGCTTTACATCTATTTGTTTGATTATCATTTTATTAAAGCTAGTTTTATATTGAGTTTAGTTGATTTGATTTCACTTATTGTTTACACACACCCACTTGAGCTTATTGTATTTGTATACATTGTATATTTGGGTTGGTGAGAGTTGTAACAATTGAGTGTAAGCTTTCATTGTGTTCTCATCCATATTAGAGAACAATCATTTATCATAATTGTACGTATTATGAGATTTACTTTGTAATACACTTGTACACTGAGAAAAATGTGTGGCGAGAGTCGGAGATCTTTCCAAGAGGAGTGGCGTCGGTTGACGAACCTAGGGAGAGGTTGTATTCGAGCACTCGAGGGAGACACGTCTAGTTCCAACACTTGAGAGGGTGTAGAGTGGGATTGCAAGAGTGTTGATTGTAGAATTTTCGGTAAACTAGAAAACCTTAGTGTGAGGTGTAAACGTTATTCGTGTGAACGTAGAAAACCCGGTTGTGATAGTGGAGATCTCCTCGAGGTGAGGAGTGAAGACGTAGGTCGTGGGGACCGAACTCCGTGAACATATCATTTGTTTGAGATTGCATTGGCGCACTTATTTTCATGTTCATATCTTATATCGCTATTGTGTATTGCTCTTTGTTTATTTAACCCACTATCTAGTTTATGTTTATTTCACCCTTGCATTAGTTTATATATTCTTGCATATATTTCATCATATACCTCTTTGCTAGGATATATCTCTTTGTTCATATTGCATATTCTTGCTCATAACATATTGTATATCTATCTTGCAAGAATAATTTATTAATTAGTTTTAATTGGCATAAAATCGGATTAGATTAGCATAAGACCCTAATCACCCCTCCTCTAGGGTCTAACAATTGGTATCAGAGCTTGGTGCTCTTTGATTTAAGGACTAATCGTCTTGAGTTAAAGATCCAAGTTATCTTATTTGTGCTAATCGAGTTATGATTGCATTTATCTTGCTTGCATATATTCACATATATATCATGAATATGAATGTATTTCGTTTAGGCTATAATCCAAATATTGCTCCATAATATGAAAATTTCCCTTATGCTCAATGGTGCTCTAAATTTAAAATATTTGTTGAATCTAGAAATATCGACTTATGGAAAGTTATTGATTGTGCTTATATTGTTCCCACATTGGAGAAATCCAAGTGGAGCAATCATGATAAGAAAATGTTTACAATGAACAAGTTAATGTTAGAACTCTTGCATAATGCTTTTGAACCATGTATTTCTAATGAACTTTCTCATTTTGATAGTGCTTACACGACTTGGAAACTTTTTGAAGCACATCAAGGAGATTTGGAGGAGATTCGACGTGTTGTGGCGGAATCGACTTCAAGTAATAGTGGAGCATCATGCACACGTCCACTAGGGGATAACCCAAGTGTGGTAAGCGATTCGGAATCCGATAGTGATATATCCATCAATGAACTCGCTTGTGCATATGATAGATTAATGCATGCCTACACTAAGTTGCATAATAATTTTATAGATTTGAAAAGTAAGCATGTTAATTTGAAATCCGATCATGAGTTGCTTGGTTCCAAATTTGATGTCATTGCAAAAAAAAATATTATGCTTAAAGAAAACAATGATATGTTAAATTTGGAAAATAAAAAATTAACCTCATCCATCACTAGCTTATCTCATGTTAAAAATAATACCATGTTAGAAGTAGAGAACATACAAAATGATACTGCTTCTTTCATAAATGACTATTTATGTTCTACTTCTAATGTTAATGCATATGTGCCTAATGATGAGTTGAATGATGTTAAAAATTATATTACTTCTTTAGATTCAACTCTTAATTCATGTATTATTAACCATAAGAATCTTATGGACTTGTGTGCAAAGTCCCGTGTTGACACTTCTAAATCAAACACACACTATGCACACTTGTATAGCAAAGTTTACAAATGCTCTATTTGCGGTCGTAAAGGTCACCTTGCTAAATTTTGCTATGATGCACACAAACCTAAGATTACTAATACTCCATGTGCATCTCATAAGGCTTCTTCTTCATCACATGTACACACACATGCACCCATTGTTCATCATAAGCATGCTAATGTGTATCATTGTGATTTTTGTGGTTGAGTTGGTCACTCAGCTATGTTTTGTTTTGATTTGCGAAAAGCTTCTAAATCGCAAAATATTTCAAATAGACTAACATTGTTTCAAAATATTTCACATTTGCAAAATAATCTTAAAAGATCATCTATGTTTACAAATGTTACTCGTGCACGAGCTAATGGTCCACAAAAACAAATGGATCTCTTTCATTGCACAAATTACAATCGGAAGGGTCATTTGAGTGATTATTGCTTTGACCGTGTTAGTGCACCACATGTGCCCAAACGGGTTCATAACCCTAGGGCTTTGAACTTAAATGATAGGGGTCATGTCCCTAAACCTTTTGGTGACAAGAATACTTGGGTACCAAAACAAATTTGATTTTAAACCAAGAATTTTAGTGTTTTTATTTTTCTTTTTTCTTGGTTTTAAAAAATTATACTTTAAACTTTTGAACATGAAAACAATTTTTTTCCATTGATCAAATTCTTTTGTTTTCATGATTATTGGTTTTGTTTTGATGAGAGGTTTGTGTTTATATAACCCTCCGGGTTTATTGGGTGTTTATTCCCAAATCTTGTTTACCAGGTATTAAAAAAATTTATATGGGTTGATACTAGCTCAAGAACTAGATATAGTTGCCTCTCTTGATTTTTGAAAATCAATGATGATTTGGTTTTATACTTTTAAAGATGATTTTTTTCCATAGTTTATGATTCTTGTATGTTTCGTAATCTTATTTTTGAACTATGAAAATTTTGTTTTGATTTGTTCTTTTGAATTCATTATATAGTAAAAAAAAGAATTCAAAAACGCTTTATAATAAATTCTATGAGTGGTTTGATCAAGTCCTACAAACAAAGTTTTCTTTATTGATCAAACCTTGTTTTTGGATTTACACTTTGATTTATGATTTCATTTGGTTGATTTGAAAAACTTTTTGCATGATTCTCATGTTCTATCTTTTGATTTCATAAATCTATTTTTATACACTATGTTTTTAAAATTATGTAATGAGACACTTCTTTCATATTAACATACTTATGTGTGTTCTAATTATCTTTTTTGTATGTGAGTTATGTTTAGCACGTTTTTAATCTATGCTTTCTCACATATGTATGCCTTAGCATTCATTTCATACATTCATGAGGCATTTTGATAGGGGGAGCAATCCCTATATCTTTCTATGTGTTATACTCACCCTTGCTTGGGTAGGGGGAGCTTTCACTCTCTTTCATCTATATGGTTTTTCCCTTTTTGATGTTGTCAAATGGGGAGAAATATTGTGAGTATATTCTTTCTTTGTTATGCATGATAATAATAATATTGTATATTCATTTTCCTTCATGCATATATCCTTTTTGTAAATTATTTGTCACCATCAAAAAGGGGGAGATTGTTAGCATCTTTGTTTTGATGATGTTTAACAAACAATTTACCACTAATGTTGTTTGTCTAGTATTCACGTTTTCTTATTTATTGTAGACAAACAATATGTTGAAGGATGGATGGAATTGCGCATTCACGATCATATATAATGGAGGTTGGCGGAATTGTGGAGTGAAGCCTATGCAATTCAAATTGAAGATCCAAGTTCTAGCTTCATCCGCAAGTGTACCAAGTCAAGCTTATTGAAGATCAAGATTGCTTGGGTAACATTTAGTTTAGGTGTTATATTATGTGTGTTGGTACATTAAGCTCAATATAATATGCACACACATTTTATTGATTTCTTTGTATATATATAATGTTATATATATATATACATAAGTTAAGTTTTGGTTTCTATGTATATTTAGTTATATATATACATACATAGTTTTGAGTTTTCAAGTTTTAATATGAAACAATTGAATATAATTAGAAAACATATTTTCGTTTCATACTTACATGCATATATATGATTTCATCAATAGTTCCATGAAATCATGTTTTAGTGCATTATATGTGTATTTTGATAAAATACTATACTCATTGTTTATTGACTTTATAACAATAGATTACATCTTTCTTTAAGTCTATAAACTCATTTTGTATTGTTTTAAAACATGGTTAAGCTAAAATGTCAAAACTCATATGTTCATATTTTCATGTTTTGGACTATTTTGAAAAATGATGATATTTTTCATTTGGGAGGTCCTTTTTGAAAACCAGTTCTTGTAGCATGTTTATTATCATGTCTACACTCATTTTCCAAAGTTTTTTATTTTCTGAATTTATTTGATATTTTTAAACATGGTTTCAAAATCATCAAACTGCGTCTAAACCTGTTATTTAATATATCTGTTTGCGGTCGACCGCCACGGTCGACCGTGCTTGTGTTTTCCCCTCAGGAGATAGCAGAAACTTTCACGGTCAACCATGGAGGTCGACCGTCTGCTCGGGAACTCCTGCAATCGACCGTCGCGGTCGACCGTAGCCTTTTTTGATCGTTCTCTCAGTTTTGATGACATCCGCGGTCAACCGTGAAAAACTCACCGTCGACCACTGATCACCCAATGGTCATTTTTTATACAGAATCATATTTCTGATTCTTGGGCTTTTGGTCTTTTGTTTGGGGTTTTTGGCTGAGGTTTTGGGATGCTATAAATACCCCATTGATCTCAGTTCTCAACATAACCAAGAGAATGTTTTAAAACAAGTTTAAAGAGTTTTTAAACAAGGGTTTAAGTTTGGTTTAAGTTTGTTTAAGAAGCTTTTAAGTATTTGGAAATTTGAGTTTGTGAAATCAACTTCATATGAGCTTGAGGAGATCATCTATTGGTGTTTGGGCATCCAACTATTCTCCCTCTACCTCTTGATCTATTGAGAAGTTTTCTAAATTCTATTTCTAGCTTTACATCTATTTGTTTGATTATCATTACCTCTTGATCTATTGAGAAGTTTTCTAAATTCTATTTCTAGCTTTACATCTATTTGTTTGATTATCAATTTATTAAAGCTAGTTTTATATTGAGTATAGTTGATTTGATTTCACTCATTGTTTACACACACCCACTTGAGCTTATTGTATTTGCATACATTGTATATTTGGTTTGGTGAGAGTTGTAACAATTGAGTGTAAGCTTTCATTGTGTTCTCATCCATATTAGAGAACAATCATTTATTGTAATTGTGCTTATTGTGAGATTTACTTTGTAATACACTAGTACACCGAGAGAAGTGTGTGGTGAGAATCGGGGATCTTCCCAAGAGGAGTGGCATCGGTTGACGAACCTAGGAAGAGGTTGTATCCGAGCACTTGAGGGAGACATGACTAGTTCTAACACTTGAGAGGGTGTAGAGTGGGATTGCAAGAGTGTTGATTGTAGAGTTTTCGGTAAACTAGAAAACCGTAGTGTGAGGTGTAAACGTTATTCGGGTGAACATAGAAAACCCGGTTGTGATAGTGGAGATCTCCTCAAGGTGAGGAGTGGAGACGTAGGTCGTGGGGACCGAACTCCGTGAACATATCATTTGTTTGAGATTACATTGGCGCACTTATTTTTATGTTCATATCTTATATCACCATTGTGTATTGCTCTTTGTTTATTTAACACACTATCTAGTTTATGTTTATTTCACCCTTGCATTAGTTTATATATCCTTGCATATATTTCATCATATACCACTTTGCTAGGATATATCTCTTTGTTCATATTGCATATTCTTGCTCATAATATATTGTATATCTATATTGTAAGAATAATTTATTAATTAGTTTTAATTAGCATAAAATCAGATTAGATTAGCTTAAGACCCTAATCACCCCTCCTCTAGGGTCTAACAGACCTACGTCCCTGCTCCCCACTCTTGAGGAGAATCCACTACACAACCCGGTTTGGAAGCCGAAACTTCTTCTACACAACGCTCTCTACGATATCTCACACCCACACAATTGATCTCCATGAGATCTAGCTCACAAGAACAGTAAACGATGTAAAATCTCTCTCTCTTTACAGTAGCCTTATGGTAAGAAGAAAGATTGCACTTGAAGCTTGAGATGTGAACTTAGAAAGTAGTGAAGAACAGGAATGAAAATTTGGGCTCTTTTGAAAATAGTAAACAAAACACAAAGGATTTGCAATGAGCTTGGGTGATCTGAAGAAGGGGGATATGAGGGTTTAAATAGGAAGAAGAACAGCAGCCAAAACCCCCATATGAGGGTTTAAATAGGAAGAAGAACAGTAGCCAAAACCCCCAACCAAATCTCCCAAAAATCAGAGAATCAGACTTTCTGATTCTTTACCAAAAAGAGCCGTTGGACGATCGGCAGTTGACCGTGAGAATTTTGTGGTTGACCGCACAGGTTTTCAAAGCTAAGAAAAGTTTCTGTAAAGGCTACGGTCGACCGTGAGAACTCCAGAAAGTTTCTATAATCAGTTCGGTCGACCGTGGTGGTCGACCGCAGGAAGTCCCGAGCTCTCTGTAATAGAGGCTGTCAACTACCACGGTTGACCGCACATGTTTCTGGTAGCTCCTGAGGGAAATATACTGGCGTGGTCGACCGCGAACTGACACAGCTAATATATGTTTTTAAAAACTATTTTTGACGCTTTAGAAAATTTGTAAAAATACTCAAATGATTTCTAAAATTTGTATAACTTTGTAAAATGTTTTTAACACAAAAAACAAACTATTTTGAAAAGGAATTTTGTGAATAGGTCATTATACTTGTGAAAAACCATATTTTGATAAAACCGTCAAAACTATGAGTATGAAAATGTGTGTGTGATATCCCAATAGCTTCAAATAAAATCTATAACTACTTGCCTACATTTTAGCACTAGAGAGAAAATGAAAATAGCAAATATCTCTCACATAGAATTATATTTCATGAGTCTTGATATTGCTTTATAATTGATGAAGCTTCTCATAGCGTTTAGTGTTCTTGATAAACATTGCTTCATCACTTTGCCTCCTCCTCCTTTAGATATCATCGTTGTAGCTCATATTCCATCCAATCCTCCATAAATGGTACTAACTAGCTTGGTATTTATATTATCTACAATATCACTCAATAAGCAATTAGTACCGATAATGGTGGTTGTAAATCATCATCAAAACATAAGGGCTAACACCCTACATATAAATAAGTTGTAGAACCTTTAGGTACCCAAGCTTTGGGTCCTTGAATGTTAGTATTTTTGGTATCCTTGGGTACCCACATTAACTCATAGTGATTAATATTATTTTTAATCCTACAATAAGTAGAAATATAACCATATTTCATGCAATATGTGCACAAAAACCTTTTCTTGTATGTAGGAGCACGAAATTGATGATACCATTTTCTATCAACATGATGATGACTAGAATAACCATGATTAGATTAAATTTTATTGTTTTTAATCTCTAATCTTTCAACTTTAGATCTTAGTTGTTTGTTTTCAAAGTCTAGATCTCCTATCATTTTATCTTTTAGAGCAAGAGATGATTGTAGTTGCTCAAACTTAGAATCACAAGAAACATGTAATTTTTTGAATGAGGAATATTCTTTTGCTAATTTTTTAAATTTAAAATTTAGTTCTTCTAAAGTCGCTTCTAATTCACATTGCATATAAAGAGATTCACTTTTGGTTTCGGATTGTACCTTATCTTCATGAACCATGAAACAAATATTCCGGTCATGAAGAGCAATCTTTGCTCCGTTGTCATCGCTATCTGAATCGCTAGGTTCGGATTCGTCCCATCCGACATACATAACCTCCTTCTTCTTGTATTTCAAATACTTCTCCTTGAGCTTAGGATAATCCTTAGCTAAGTGTCCCGGTTCGTTGCATTCAAAGCATTTACCTATACGAACAGAAAATTTATTGTTAGATCGATTTTTGAAAAAAAATTTCCATTTTGATTAGTCTTGATATCATTCTAGAGAGGTGTGCCACTTCTCTAGAGACATCATCTTCACTATCCCTATGGCAAGAGGAGAGATTGTAATTTGAAAAAAAAAACTCGCTCTTTACAGTAGCCTTATGGCAAGAGGAGAGATTGCAATTTGAAGCTTAGGATGTGCGCTTTGAGAAAGTGAAAGCAAATGAAAGTTGAAGCTCTTGAAAACAATAATCTTAAAAATAAGAGATTTGCAATAAAACTTTGGCACTAAGGTAGTTGGGGTCGTTGGGTATTTATAGGGAGTGAAGATAGCAGCCAAAACCCCAAAGAATCAGCAGAAATCCCCCAAAAACCGAGAAATAGATTCTGTTCAAAAACTAGCCGTTAGACTTGTTAGAAATTCGTGCTAAATACATGCAAAATACGCAATGGAAGACTGTATGTATAATAATACTAAGCATGTAGAGAGCATGAAAAACAAGCTAGGACCATCCTAATTAAATCTAACATGATCCCTATATTAAAGAGAGCATACAAGAATTAGAAAGGCATACTTTCGAAGCGTGATTCAGTGGAAGATCGAACAACCCCTAGCTCTTGCTCCTTGTTGTTCTAAACCTCCATGTAGTTGATCTCCAAGTCTTCAAGTGAGCTTGATAAAATCAGAGTCTTCTTGAGACACAAGGCAAGATATCCACCCCATGGTACTTTAAAATCCTACTACTTCCTTTTACTCTAAGATTGCTAGAGTTTAATAAGAGGTAGAGCCCTCTTTTTTATTCTCTTATGGAAAAAACCACTTAGCCAATTTTTTATTAACCTTTCCATAAGAGAGAGACAGCTTATATATATAGAGTGAGATATGTCATGACTCATCTCATGAGTCATCTAAATGTAATGATTCCTTTCATAATAACTCATCTCATGAGTCATGCAAAGAGTTATGAAGAATCAAAACTATGTGCTAAAACCATGTTCTCAAACCATACCACCTTAATGACTCATCTCATGACTCATTAATCAAGGTATAATAAAGTGTGTATTTCATAAATGAAAATACCACATCAATACGGTATTTCATAAATATGGTATTTCTTAATTTTTTAATTATTGACTAATAAGTCATCATATGATAAAAAAGTTAATGAGTTGACCAAAAGTCAACTGTTGATCAAAATGTCAACTAGTTGACTAAAAGTTAACTTTATGGGAAAAATACTGGAATTTATTTCCTAAGCACATAGTATTCCGTTTTTACCGATATACATAACCGTTTATGTGTATCCGGTAAAATTATATATGTGTATCAATCATACGCATCATTCTATAAATTGTGTTTCATAGGATTCAAGTACGCACTTGGTGTGACTCTAGGGCCCAACTTAAGAACTCGGTAGTAGATGATATCCACAACTACAACTGAGGTGCTAGCTACACATGAAGACTAGCAAGGTATAAGTTGTGATAATTGTCTATAAGATGCTAACATAATTTTATCAGGACCACTCAGTGATAATATTATACAGTCCGGTATCTTCGTTAAACCATGTCAAACTATCAAGCCTAGGGCATAGAAAACTGTCAAACCCTAATAGTTGGATTAGTGTTTGTTGATATTAAACTCATAACCTATAATATCAAACTGACACTCAGTTTATCTTATTTACCTCGGTCAAGGATTTCCTGGCTATAGTTATATCAAACAATCTTATGGCATCAACCCCTTATACTGGGATAGATGAATCCCATCTTGGCATCTTAATATCTACTTATGTCTCGGGATACATCCAACAAGAACTATTATGCACAACTCAATGCGAACTATGGTTAGGTAAAAGTCTAAGTACACCTATACTGGCATGTAAGATATTACACTCATGCCTCAGGTCAAGAGACTACTTTGTACTATATCACTTAAGAACTTCTATTTGACAATTAAGTATAATTACCAACTAGATATTCTCAGTGAGTCGTTCAGTCAACTCATTCACTAATGAGTCACATGTACACTATATCTTGATGTCTCACATCAATGATCTAAGAGATGGATCATTATCCTACCAAAGGAGGAATAGAGTATACACTAGTCTTCCCAAAGTGATGATGTCCTATTTCAACACTTCATTGACTAGGAATATTTTAGAATATACGTTAACGACAAATCAGATCTCTTCATTACGATCATATCTGGAATGTCTGATAGTCTAGTATCATTCTACGGATCTTTATCTGTGTTAAAATACCATATAAATCTGACCAAAATAGCATACTATCATTTTGAACAAGGATGTTATATTCATATATGTCCTGTTATAATATACAATTATTACCTGCAGGGCACCTATATCTAACAAACTCCCACTTGCACTAAGGCCAATCATTATAGTACCTAATACCCAATAGCTCAACAAGTTTTTTCAAATTGTTTACGAGCAATTGCCTTTGTGAGTGGATCTGCTATACTATCTTTTGTGTCAACTCTTTCAATCTTGATCTCTTGGCGATCAACTATCTCCCTGATCAAGTGATACTTTGGCGATCAACTATCTCCCTGATCAAGTGATACTTCCTCAGAATATGTCTGGACTTATGGTGAGACCGAGGTTCCTTTGTCAGAGCTATTGCAGCATTACTATCACAGTATAAAGGTATTGGATCTTTAATGGTAGGAAGACCTTCCATCTCTGAAAGGAACTTCCTCATCCAGACAGCTTCTTTGGTTGCATCATTTGCCGCAATGTATTCGGCTTCCATAGTAGAGTCTGTCACTATGTCCTTGTTCGCGGGAAAAGTTGGTGTTTTCTTCATTATCGATGTCATTGCACTCAGTTAACAACTTTATGCGTTACAAAGAGATCCGGTCTTTTATATAAGATCGCGGCTTACAATGAAAATCAAAATAAAACAAAGAAATCAAAATTACAACTTTCTTCTTTTAGGAACCGAACAAATCAAGCAGATCTGTTATTCGGTCTCTTGCTTCTGTGGTTTGTTTGCCTAGCGACGCGGGTTGCTTACCGTGGACACACCGGCGTGATCTGGATTCCAAGCAGATCTACGACGTATTACGGGTATTATCGGCCACCAAGGAGATAATAGCCGGGAGGGATCGGTCACGCAAGGAAAACGACGCGCTCGAAGTCTCGGGATCTAAGAACCAAGCTTTAGATGCGGAGTGTAAACGACGTAGATCTGAGGATTAGACTCTCTCAGAGGCTCGCTGCCTTTTTCGGTTGGCGTGGTGCTGCCGCTAAAGAATCAAAATCCGGGTGCTCCTGAAGTCCCTTTTTCCCAAAAGCCCTTTCAAGATTTCCGCGAGTTGAGGTGACAATCCGGCAGAGTTTTCGGCTCTCTCAAAGTTTTTCAGAAGGAAGTCCCGTCAAATGAACAACCACGCCCCGCCTATTTATAGGCCCTCTCTGAACTGTGGCTTTGTGGCGCAAGAGAGAGAGGGGGGGGGAGTCGGGCCACCTGAGGGTGGCTCGGCTGGCATGCGCGAGCCACCCTGGGGTGGCTGGCTTTTGGCCGAGCCACGTCAGGGTGGTGGCTTGCCGAGCCACCCTGAGAGTGGCTGCGGCCTTGGCGAGCCCAACGCCTAGGGTGGCTGTCGGCCTTAAGCACGAGCGACCCTGGGGTGGCTTCGGCACGCGAGCCACCCTGGGGTGGCGGGCTTGGGCCCGAGGCACGCGCCGGGTTGGCTCGTTTAGGCCGAGTCCCCGGGTGTGTTCGCCGTTTTCGCATCGTTTTCCGTGTGTTTTCCGTCTTTCAGTTCTTCGTTTGATATCGTCCGACTTTGATTTGATAGCCCGGGTCATTTATTTGCAGTATTTCCGCACTCGGTGTTTGAGTACAAATCTATTTTGTCGTTGGACGATCGTTGACTTTCCGAACTGTTGGATTGGTCTTCCACAGGCGAACATCATGCCGTTGTTTGTGTGCTATTATGCGGGCCTAGCGTCGCTCGAACATCCGTTGTATTTGTCGGAACCATCATGCTGAAACCATGCTAAAGGGACGCTATAGGTGAATTTTTATACGCACTACAGATACACCTCCAAAGTGTTTCAGCCATCTTTATTCATTTTATAAAGAGTCTGGAATGGCTTTGGATATTGATTGGCCACCTACCCTTGTCAGTGTAGAACGGGACCGCTGGAAATGACCTTGCGTTCTGTATTCCTTCAATCCTCAGGTCCATTCAGTGCTTCGTACGAATGGCCATGTAATGAGGTTCCGGTGCTGCATTTATTGTCTGACCGTTGAGTTGGAATTTGAACGTTGAAGTCGATTCGCTGATTTTCCAACTCTTTAAACCGTGTTTGGTTGGTCGATGTGGGCAACTAACGCTCGATTGTCGGTGTTGAATCCTCACTTGTGACACGTTAGTCGCGAACGTCGTGTTATTGAGTTATCCTTAAGAATATTTTTAGAAAATATTGCTGCAGGACATTCTAGACAACGAATAGAATAGTTTATACTTCGTATACTTATTGAGTAAATTATCCGTGCTCAAAATAAGCTGAACGCGGCTTGATAAATGAGCCAAAAAAAGCAGTATTTGGCTGCAAAAAATTTCTTCCGTTCCT
>NC_033794.1:72268401-72308790 GCF_001876935.1 Asparagus officinalis | reverse complement strand
ACGCCCTCCAACTCTTTTGCCACGTGGTCACGAGCCTTCTCTTGAACGGCCAGGGCAGCCTGTGCTTCGGTTACAACCTGTTTCAGCCTCTCTACTTCGAAGGAGAGTCGTGAGAACTAGCTATCGATCGTTTCTTCCTCGCGGGCCACCCGTGCATCCTCGGCTTTGACCTGCTCCGACTCTGCTGACAACTTCAACTCTAGCGTCATGTTCTCGTTCAGGCGGCGATCACGATCTGCCATAGCTACTCGAACTTCGCGGGAGGCGAGATCAACAAGAGTGGAACTCTCCGCACGAAGAGCGAGCAGCTGCCGAACAGCCCCCTCCACTTCGTTCAGACGCTGAAAATAGGGCCTCGCCGCGGTAGCACCGAGCCTCTTACTCAAGAAGGACGCATCGTGTTCTAGAACTTCCTTAAATTCCTCGAAGGAGCAATTCTCCTCCAAGACCAGCTGGGTGCAGTGGGCCAAAGTATCCTCGAAATTGGCCAGAGCTCGCTCCACCTGTGTCTTTCGCCAGCGTTCTAAAGGAGAGAGGGCGGCCTCCTCCGCCGTGGATGAAATCACGGTCGAGGTACCTATAGCCATAACCGTAGGGGTGGTAATGGGCACCACCTGAGCCGGTGCGACCAATGACGCCCTCGGTGCAGTGGTCACAACGTCAACGGCCACCGTCGACGAAGAAATGGCCACCTGCAGAGTAGGAGCCTCCCGTTGAAGCGGAGACTCTCGCGCCGATGAACGACCCCCAGCCGACGCTTCCGCAGGAGCAGGAGATCCCCCTATTTGGCCAGGCGCGTCCTCAAGAGCCAAATCCTCTTCCTCGCTGGACAATGCCTCGTGAACCGAGACATTGTCATCCTCCTCAGATTCGCCCGTCTCCCCAGGTGAGCGATTCGCCCAAGAGTGAGGATCCTCCTCACCTGCGACTTCACGGGTAGGATCAGCTACACCTCGTCTCCAGCCTCCCCTTCTTCGTCGGAAGGAATGGAGATCACCTTCTCAATCGCGCCTGCATAGGTCCAATAACAATGTCAAAGGGTATGAAATCATCATTGCGATCAAAGACGCTGTTGCAAAAATTACCTCCTGATGCGGACGCAGAAGCCGTTGGAACTCCCGTCGGTGGCCTCACGCCAGATTGCGGAGAAGCGCCCTTCGAAGTTGCCGGGACTGCCCCCGGCGCAGCAGAAGAGGCGGGCAGCGCAGCTCCAGACCCAGACGTCGCCGCTCCGGGGATGCTTACCGGAGGAATGTTTTCCTGACCCTCCGCCGCTCGGACGGTCTCCGCTGTCTCATCACGACGGGCCTTCTTGGCCGCCTCCGCTCGGGAACTCTCGGTCGCTGCCTCCCGCTGACGCTTCGAGAGAAGCGAGCTACTCGGAGACAGAAGCGGCGCCCCCATTTGTCCGATTGTCGGACTCTGGACTGGAGCTCGAATCTCGGGAACCTCAGATTCGTCCAAACCAGCATCAAAACCCTCGGAATCCTCAACTGGATCCTCCGAGAACAACTCCCTAGCGATTTGGTGGCCCCTTCGCCTCGAAGAACGGAGAGGACCCCTGACAGGACGATCGCGTTCCACCAGACATGAGTTCTGGAACCAGAAATTGGCAGGATTAGCACTAGCGCCCCGATACCAGCGGCAGTATAAGAGCGTGTGGTGTAAATCGCGGTCCTTCGCGGGCAACTCAAAGCGGGCTTGGGTGCCTCCAGCATGGGTCCAGAACCATCCCCGAGCTCCGTCAACTAGTCCTCCTTCGAAGTTTAGGTGGGGGTTGGCATTACCCACATACAATTGATCGTACCCAAACTGGCGGGCAAACCTGCAGGGGATATATGGCTCGAGATAGCATGTAGGGCCCGTTCTCAGAATGTGATACCCCGGTCGGATATTCACCAACCAGCGAAAGGCACCACGAGTAAGGACCGTGTAGTGATCCGCTGTCGGAGCATCCCTGAGAGATTCTCCATATCCGCCCCCGCTGAAATAAGGGAAGAAGCGGCGGAAATTATAATGCCCGAAGTGGGAGAGCGTCTTCCTTGCATCAGGGATGTCCTTGCATTTCCAAGAGCACCTCTCCAAGCGCTGGACGAAGGGGACAAACTTATCGCCCTGGAGCGCCGCCGGGGCGCTCATCAAACATTCGTAGTGGTATACGAACCACGCCATCAAGTAGGTGTACGGTAGCCCCACCCTAGGATTGGGAGTTTTGATAACTACTCCTTCCCCCTCATCAAGGACCGACACACGGCAGAATTGGGCCGTCAGAGTTCGGAGCCCCCGGTGAATACACGCTATCGTGGCCGATACCAGGGAATAAGACTTCCCGTGAGCTAGGCAAACCGCCGGATACACGACCTCCACAGGAAGAGCCTCAAAGGAGTGAGTGGGGATTACGCACCTCTTCAGCCATAACATGAGGTACCCCGCGAGTAGCGCCTTCCTCGAGATGAGAAACTTCGCCTGATGATGGAATGAGTGAAAGACCGTACCAGACTTAAACCCGCCCTCGTCGCGGTCAAGAGTCAGAGTGCTTCCTTCTTTAGCTGCCCTCGCCTCCACTTCAGACTGGTCGCACGCGCCTAACGGGAGAGCGGGAATCCCCTTGACATCGTTCCCCGGGAACAGGTAATCAGCCCAATTCTTGTGGCTGATCCCCGGGGTCTTCTTCTTCTTCCCCTTGTGATCCGAGGCCCCTAGGGTACTGAGGCTTCTTCTTCTTCCCCTTATGATCCGAGGCCCCTAAGGTACTGAGGCAGATGTGGTAGTGGCAGAGTAACTCCCACAGAGTTTCAACCGCCAAAGGGGAATGGTTCGACAGCTGATCGATCTCATCTTGATCGGGGACGTACTCCTCGTAAGGAAAGTCTCCCAGAGGCAGCCCCGACACGTCGTACATCTCGTGAGGGGTGATACCAAGCTCACCATTGGGGGTGAAAAATGTGCCGCTTTCCGCGCAATACAGTTCCAGGATGCTATGGAACTGAGAAGCGTTGATCCGCAGGCCGTGTCGAGTGGCTTCGATGGCCACATACAGCTCTGTGTCCTTGAGATCAGCATTTTCGGCCAGAACGTAGTCGGTGATCTTAGACCACCACGTGTCGCTGCCAGGTGCGGAATAGACCCACCCCGGGGCTCTAAAGTCCTTCGGGGGAAAGCTCCCACCAGCTCGGAAGAAGCGGTGACGGAAGGTCTCCGCCACCGCTGTCGACTCCCCCACGGGCGGTTCAGCGGACATTAAGCCAGGGCGCAGGCCCGTCACACGCTTGCACGAACTCTCCACTCCATACCCAGCCGTAGAGCCCATAAAGACGCCACAAGTGACCCCGTCCTGAGAGGGGGTCAAATCCCAGTTCATCGTCCGAGGAATGGCGAAGGACCGCAGCTCGACGATCGAAAACCCTCTCGACATGCCGGGGAGGTAGTAATGAACCTTCTCTACCGTGCGGAACCACCGGCTCTCTTTGAGCAACAGGGCGGAAGGGTCGGTCATAGCGTCGCCGAACAAAAATTGAGGCTTCGGCAGCTCTGCCCTGTCCTCATCTGTCAGCGCCGCGTTGGTCGTCAGCTCGCGTAATGTCAAGTGATGACCATCCGTGACTCTCTTTATCAGGCCATGTGGCTTATCAGCGGTGAATACGGGCACTGGAGCCCCAACGGCCACACCCTCCGGGAAAGGCTCATCGGAAAAGGTCGCTGCAACAAGAAATAAAAAGTCAATCGAGACAAAATCCGCTGTAGGGGCAAAATCGCCCATCAAACAAAGGAGGGCAAAATCGCCCATCAAACAGAGGAGGGCGAAATCGCCTATCGAAAGGGGGAACCCACTTCGAACGAAGTCTATCCGTACAGACTATACTCCCCTCTAATAGGAAAGGGCCGAACTCACCTTACGAAAAGGGAGTTCGCCTCCTTCCCACTGAAGGATTCACCCGCAGAGACAGTGATCATCCTCTAAGGGCAAATAGGGCAAACTTTGCCCCAAATCGGGGAAGCTACCAAGCGTAATGAGCCTAAATCCGACGCCTAAGGCCTGCAAGGGATCGCCCAACGAATCCATCAACGTACCTGGGCACGACTCCAGAGCACCAGCAGGCATGCCGGCAGAGAGACGGTCGGAGTAACGTCCGGGACCTGCACCCCTCACTTTGCACCTCTTAGATTTCGGAGCCATTGTAAGAGGAAGCGGGAATTCTTTCCTTGGATGTTCCCTTTCGAGATTTGAAAGCACGGTAAATCCCAATGGAGGAAAGGAAAATGGCATTTAGAGGGGCGGAGTTATCCACGTGGCCACGACTGCCCTCAAAAGGCGAAAACCCTAACGGACAGGAGACGTGGCCACACTCAAATTCGACGGCCCAGATCACCCTCGGTATATCGAAAGAACCGAGGTTGGCGGTTGCATCCGACGGTTGAGTTCGAAAACCACGGCCACGATGCGTTGCGGAGCGAAACACATGGAAATCGTGTTGTCAAGTCACGATCGCCACGACCCGACGAGACCGCGCCGCCTTAGCTGGGAAGCACAAAGCCCTGTCAGCAGACACGTGGCTCATCTCCCGTCAGATCTGGGCCTGCCTCAAAAAGGAAGGGTTTCGCCTGCAAATACTTGGCATGACCCCGTGGGTTGCCCGAAACTTGGCTCCCCAAAGACTAATTCCGCCTGGACGATTCACTCGCCACTAAATGTAAAATTACAAACGAAGCCAATAGAATGACCTCGCTTAAACGGTTAAAACCCACGCCTCAGACGGCTAAAGGTTAGAGCAGAAATCTTAGCATTAAGCCTAAGAGAAACTGTTCAACAACTCATCATACTGAGGGGAATAGTATGGCTAGCCCGATTCAAACGGTAATCGGTAAAGGCACATCAAACCCGTTGATAGCTGAGGATTTGCTAAAAATCTTAAGAGAAATCAAGCGCGCTTACTTCACCGAAAATTTCTTCATTCAAAGTATCCCAGACCACACGCGAGCCGGTTTAGGTCTGAAAACTTTGAAGGGGGTCTTGTAGACGGTAAAAAATACCTCTATGGGTCTACAGGAAATTTGCCTACGAGAAGAGTTCGCACGCCCAATTCTCTGGCACGGACCTAAGTCGCGTAGACGTCAGATATGCTCGATTCTAGGTTCGCCTAACGGTCGGCTCGCCAGCACGAGTTGAGATCGATCAGGATGGCGGAAGTTCGCCTTTCACCCAACTCGCCTGCCCGAGTTCAGGGTCGAATCCGCCAGCAAGCCCCAAGACCGTCAGTACAGCTGGGTATCCGCTACCCCACATGCTGAGATGGACCTTCCCATCCCTCTCGACCCGAAGGGAGAGAGCACAGTACCCCAAGATCGTCAAACGGCCGCTCGCAGTACGCACAGCGCGAAGGACTGGACAGGTGTCGAGTCAACCTGAGCATTCATAAATGCGGCTCACCTCGGCTGTCTGAGTCAAGAGCTGGATCCGCCGGCACTCAACAAGTTGGCTAGACCCACTCGAGTACTGTGCAACTACTTCGCCGCCTCTCCTGACCGGAAAGGAGAAAGCACCGTGCGCAAAGCACGCCGGGCGGTCACGCACAGTACGAGTGATCGGACAGACACCTCATCGATCTGCGAACTCATAAATGCGGTTCATTAATGCTGGTCAAGTCCACTCGGATAGCAGACGGTCGTTACCTCATATACAAGGATGGGCCTTCCCATTTTAGGTGACAGGACATAAAGCACAATCCCTCGAATGACCATTCATGGTATCGAGGAGCAGCTAGACGTCTCTGAAGAAGATATGGTCACATCCCATAATTCAAGGATGAGTCAAGCTGTCCCTCTTTCATTTAAAAGCCCCAAGCTGTCCCTCTTTCATTTAAAAGCCCCTTACAGCACACTAGAGGAGGGGGTCGCAAACTTAGAGAAAAGAGTTGAGACCAAGCTCTCTGCATAATCTTTGCATTGCAGCACCACTGCCTAGTTCTAAGCCCCGATCGCCGACGAACTAAGCAGACCCGAACTCTATCGAGTTGAGCTTCTACTGCGTACTGAAGCTCTCCAACAACCTCATTCAAACGGTCCAAGGGAAGCAGACTCGACACGAGCATCGAGCGAAGCATCCTGTAGCCACCTAAAGTCCCCACAAAAACAAAGAGGGCATTCCCTCTGCTTCTGTTGTAATCATTTGATTATTAGTTTGTAATAAGCTTTCTTATAAATACAAACAAAACTCCCTTTTCCGGGAAATCAAATTTCTACCCTACAGTGGCCGGAGGTGGGGGAGAAGCGTGGAGTTGGAAGAGGGGATGGCTGACGAGGAGGCTGGAGGTGATCAGGCGGGGGAGCTCGAGGAGGCTGACGATGGTCAGAGGCGGCGCTGGGGTTCTGACCTCAGGCGATCGGATCTAGGCGGCGACAGGGGTAAGCGGATCTGGCGCTATCTGTGGGGACTTGAGATGGCGGAGGTAGAGGAGGAGCGGGGCGTGAGGCGGAGTTCGGATGGGTTTGAACGGAGATGGAGGAGTTGGCGGTGCGGGGAAGGGAAGGGGAGAGAGAGAATGATGTGAGAGAATATGGGGTAAAAAAGGAAGGTGTATTATGGGGAATGATTTGAATTGATTGGGGAAAAATTGGTAGGAATTCAAATTCAAATGAGAAAAAGAGAGGGAAAATAAATTCGAAATTTCATATAATATCTGAATTATATTAATAATTAATAATCAACCAAAAATCTTTTTATTAATATTTATATACTACTGTACTATACTCAAGTTTACATCAATAATAACAAGGTCATTAATAATAATAATCACCAAATGATTATATATAAAAATCACTAAATCGTAAATTAATATTTAGTAGAATTAAAAATACAAGACTATATATTTTATTATTTATTTATTTTGAAAACTCAGGAAATTCCAGAAATAAGGAAAAATATTAATAAGATAAAATTTAACATTTTAAATACTAGAAAAAATTATTTAAATACGTATCGAAAAATTACGGTTGTTACATCCTACCCCCCTTAAAACAAATTCCGTCCTCGGAATTAAACCCAAGGACAGAGATAAGGGACGAGAGCGGAGTCAAGAAGTGACGAGAAAAGAAACAATGGAAAGTTCCGGAGTCAAAAGTGATAAGATAGGGACGAAACGAAATCTATCAAGAAAATAGAATAAGGGCTCAAGATAGTCTCACGGATGAAATATGATATGTATCTAAATTGTATACTATATTCTCACTAGTAGGAACTCGGGACCGTGACCTGCATGGGCCACCAAAAAAACCTGTCACGCCCCGCTTCCCAAAATACACGGGAACCGCAACGTGAACAAGCCCGCGACGTATTAGACTAAGGAGAGATAAGTGCTAGACCCCGTCTTCTCAATCTAATACGCTAAGCGTCTGGAAATAAAAACAATGCGAAGTCATAGGTCCCCGATCACAATCAGCAAGAATATAATAGACAAACTCAGAATAAAAATTTCATATCACAAATGGATAACATCCGAGACATAAAATACGGGTCAAACATGTCCTTATACAAATTTGAACAAATGAATAAGAAAGAGATACAAAATACACTGATCAAATAGAAATGGAATGTTGTACAAAAGAAACTGAGGACCAATAACTAAACTTCGGCTTCTTCCTCTGCTCTATCTGCAAGGCACTCCTGCTGATAATCCTCCTAAGTCTGACGTACACCAGAGAAAACAGGTGTACGTCAGGTGCATGACGCACGGCAAGATCCCACAACATGGGAACGATCGAACGACCAAAGAAAAACAGCGATAATAATAATAATAACATGCAAATGAATTATTAATAATCTAAATGCAATCTATCACTAGAATAAAATCATCAGAAGAATCTAAGAAAACTATCCAAGTGTCAAGATCACGCAGCTAGCCAACAGGGTAATCATCCAAGTATCCAAATCATACAACTAGATGGAATTAATACTTAAATACCTATAACTTGAGACATAGTACGTCGAGCGAAATAATCCAAACAAGGAAACCCCCATGTATATACCTTATGTCTCAAATTGTAGGTAATTAATTATTAATCCCGATCTATGTATGAACAGAAATACAACTAGTCTACATCTCATAAAACCAACAAAGTCCACCAGAAGCACGCAAGCATATTATTCTTGTTTTACATGTTATTTGAATTGGGGAAGAATATTTTAATGTATATAATCGGGTCCCCGTAAAGTCGTCCGGGGGCCGCCTTCAAGTCAAGTATTGGCCCTCTGGCCCATATATATAACACTCACGATATATCACGATAACAAGAAAGCGCTGTGCCCGTTTATATACATGCTATATTCTCCGTCCAATTCCCCTTTATAACCCCATGTTTGCCATATTAATTAAGCAATTGTACATGAAATATTATGCACTAGCCACGGAGTTACCGTGGAACGACTTCTGTAAAACTATGAACATAACCGTGACCCGTAACACGTCCAATGAGTGCATCGTCTAGTCAATGCTATAATAATAATAATAATCAAGGAAACCTCATACCAGGATATCGATATCGAGGGAACTCGGGACTCCTCACATCGGGATATCGATGTCGAGCAAGTATAGCCATGCTTTGAAGCACGCTTATAAATCATACTTTTACCAGAAGTCATCTTCATGTACAGTCTCTCCTATTGGGTAACAACTAAGTGATAACACAACAACTTCCACTCAGCTATTCATGTCAAGCAATCTCACGCATGTAATAATATATCACAGACTAATCTAATTAACCAATTACTAACAGATATAAATATTGAAATGGCAAGTCACATAATAATTTACGATAAACTAATAATTAACTTAAAATAATCAAGGTTCGGGATCTTTCCTCGGGTACGTCGAACGAGTCGACGTCGACGATACGAGCCTACGGTAGGGCGGTTCTTCCACTGGATGTGCTTTGACGTATTGTCGAACAGGTGGTGCGCGATGGAGGAGACGGGGCGGATGGTTTGGGCAGTGAACTGGTCGAAGGATCTGCGCATCGGGGTTTGGTCGGAGCGTTGAGGGCTACCGTCAGCGGGAGAGGGGAGCGACGATCGGATCTGGGAACAAGGGGAAGGAGCTCATGAAGGGGTTCAGGCGGCGACGAGGGTGGCCGACTTGAGGTGCTGTCGCGGGACTGAGGCAGCGACGAGGCTGTTCGGGGTGTGGGTGGCTGTAGACGGTAAAAAATACCTCTATAGGCTTACAGGAAATTCGCCTACAAGAAGAGCTCGCACGCTCAACTCTCTGGCACGGGCCTAAGTCGCGTAGACGTCAGATATGCTCGATTCTAGGTTCGCCTAACGGTCGGCTCGCCAGCACGAGTTGAGATCGATCAGGATGGCGGAAGTTCGCCTTTCACCCAACTCGCCTGCCCGAGTTCAGGGTCGAATCCGCCAGCAAGCCAGAGAGAGAGAGAGAGAGAGAGAGAGAGAGAGAGAGAGGAATGCACATGATTTAGGGGGTTGGTTTGGAAAAAAAATCAAAAGATGGGGAGTGATTAGGGGATTGATTGAGAAATAAATTAGGGAAAAATATGGAAGGAATTCAAATTCAAATTAGAAGAAATTAAGAGAGGGAAAATAAATTCGAAATTTCATATAATATCTGAATTATATTAATAATTAATAATCAACCAAAAATCTTTTTATTAATATTTATATACTACTGTACTATACTCAAGTTTACATCAATAATAACAAGGTCATTAATAATATTAATCACCAAATGATTATATATAAAAATCACTAAACCGTAAATTAATATTTAGTAGAATTAAAAATACAAGACTATATATTTTATTATTTATTTATTTTGAAAACTCAGAAAATTCCAGAAATTAGGGAAAATATTAATAAGATAAAATTTAACATTTTAAATACTAGAAAAATTATTTAAATACGTATCGAAAAATTACGGTTGTTACAACAGTCTGGCAACCCTTTCACCTTAAGGAGTGGGTAGCTGCCCTCGGGCGACGCCCGTGCTCTGGCAAACAAGAACTTTGAACTCGGGGTTCGTACTGGCACCCCGATACCACCGATAATAGAGGAGCGAATGGCAAAGGTTGCGATCCTTAGCCGGCAACTTGAAGTGCGCATTGGTTCCACCAGCATAGGTCCAGAACCACCCTCGTGCACCATCAACCAACCCTCCTTCGTAATCAAAATGAGGGTTGACATTCCTGACATAAAGATGGTCATACCCAAACTGGCGGGCAAACCTACAAGGGAAATAAGGCTCAAGGTAACTTACGGAGCCAATTCACAAGACGTGATACCCCGGCCGAATGTTAACTAACCACCAGAAGGCGCCGCAAGAGAGGACGGTGTTGTGGGCCGCCGTCGACACGTCCTGGAGCGACTCGCCATAGCCACCCCCGGTGAAGTAAGGAAAGTATCACCGGAAGTTGTAATGACCAAAATAAGACAACGTCTTCCTCATGTCAGGGATGTCTTTACACTTCCAAGAGCATCTTTCCAGAAGCTGGACAAACGGGACAGATCCCCCTCCCTGTAGAGCCGATGGGGCACTCATCAAACACTCACAGTGGTATACGAACCACGCCATTAGATAAGTATACGGCAGCCCCACTCTCGGAGTAGGGGTCTTGGCGACTTCACCTTCGCCCTCGTCAACGTATGACACGCGGAAAAACTGGTTTGTCAGTGTGCGGAGACCCCTATGGATATAGGCTATCGTTGCCGACACCAACGCGTACGGCCTCCTATAGGCCAGGCGTATTGCAGGGTAAACCACTTCCACCGGGAGCGCCTCGAAGGAATGAGTGGGAAGCAAACACCTCTTCAACCACAACATGAGGTATCCCGCGAGCAGATTCTTAGTGGATATGGGAGATTTGGCCTGATGGTGGAACAACTAGAAGGTCGTCCCGAATGGGAACCCGCCCTTATCATGCTTAAGGGTTATGGCATATTCCCCTTTGGCCATCCGACTCTCCACCTCGGCCTGGTCACACTCACCCAGTGGTAGAGTAGGCTTCCCCTTGACATCGTTCCCGGGGAATAGGTAGTCGGCCAGATTCTTGTGACTAATCCCTGGAGCTCTCTTTTTCTTGCCCTTGTGGTCCACCGCGCCCAAGGTGTCGAGACATATGTGGTAGTGGCCGAGCAACTCCCATAAGGTCTCGACCATTAGGGGAAACCGACCCGAAAGATAGTCGATCTCATCCTGACCCGGTACGTACTCCTCATAGGGGAAGCTCCCCAAAGGTAGCCCTGATACATCGTACATCTCATGGAGGGTTATACTAAGCTCGCCATTGGGGGTAAAGAATGTACCGCTATCCGAGCAGTAGAGTTCCAAGATACTGGGGAACTGTGGGGCATTAATCTTCAGGCCATGCTGGGTGGCTCGGATAGCTATAAACAGCTCAGAGCCCGTAAGGTTAGAGTTCTCCGTTAAGACGTACTCGGTAATCTTAGACCACTAAGTGCCACTACCAGGCGCAGAATGAATCCATCCTGGAGCCCTAAAGTCCTTTGGAGGGAATTCCCCCTGCCTGGAAGTGTTGGGAACATGGTTGATGTTACAATATCTCTTGTATTTTGATGATAACAAATCATTGTTTATTTAACATATTTTACTGCAGATTCAAGATATACATCTCAAAGCAACAATCAAGATATTAAGGCTATATCAAAGAAAAGATTTCAAAGATCAAAAAGATGAAGTTAATCAAGTCACTTCGCGCTTCAAGAAGAAAATATACTTTACAAGAGTGATGTAATTTTGTCTTTTCTTTTAGAATCTTTGTACAAGCCTTGATCACACACACAACTCACTAATCACTTAGAAGATCATAGAAAATATTCGAAGTATAATCCTAAGTATAATCAACGAATGAATAACATTTTAAACTATTAAAAATATGTATAACATAGTTTCTGGCCGACCAAAGAAATGTCTGGTCGACCAGATACAACAACCAGAAATAGAGATTCAGAAATATCTCTGTCTGGTCGACCAGATATGGACCTGGTCGACCATATACAAATTCCAGAAAGCCTTTCTGGTCGACCAGGCCTTAATCTGGTCGAGCAGACAGTTACTTCTAACAGTCATATTTTCAAATTAACATGAACGTTTTTATGAACGTTTTTGCAGTTATTTTTGAAATATTTTGAACTAAACCTATGTCTATAAATAGGTGTTAAGTTCTGAAATTAAATAAGAAGATTCCTTTCCATAAACTTGAGTTTTTCTTGAGTTCTTAACTCCATTTTTGAAGAGAAAAACTGAGTGTTATTTTTAGTTTTGTTCTTGATTAAAACTATATTACTCTAGAAAAAAAATCATTCCTATAGCCTATTGCAAGTCACTCACATCTACACATCAAGGCTTATAGGAAGAGAAAGAGTTGTACCATTTTGTTTTAGTTTGATAATCTCTTGAAAGAAGAGATTGTTGTGGCATTGGCAATTGAAGATTGTCAAGGTTGTACTGTTTGCTTGTGGGTTGCAAGTGCTTGCGGTTTTGCAAGTGGAAATAGTGGAGAAATATCAAGCGAGGCTTGGGGACTGGATGTAGGTCTGGAGGACCGAACCAGTATAAATCCTTGTGTTTGCGTATGCAATTTTCTGTGATTGTTTACACATTGGTTTGATCCTTCATACTCTTTGTGATATTATTTTATTGAAATTTAAAGTTTTCGCATTAGATTTCATAAACACTATTCAACCCCCCCTTTTAGTGTTTGAGTGCCATTGCAGCGATCCTTCAGGAAGAAATGGTGGTGAAAAGTCTCCGCCACTACAGTCGTCTCCCCTACAGGCCATTCATTATTCAGCAAGCCAGGACGCAAGGCTACCACGCGCTTACAAGAGGTATCGACCCCGTACCTAGCAGACGACCCGGTGAAGACACCGCAAACGACCCCATCTTGGGTTGGAGTTAGATCCCAGTTCATCGATCTCGGGACCGCAAGCGACCGCAACTCCACTATCGAAAACCCCCTCGGCATACTAGGAAGATAGTAATGGACCCCATCCATGACACGGAGCCATTTACTCTCTCCAACCAACAGAGCCGAAGGGTCAGCCGCGACATCACCAAATATGAACTGGGGCTTTTTCAACTCTGCCCTGGCCACGTCTGTCAACGTTGCATCAGTGATAAACTCAAGCATTATAAGATGATGGCCATCAGTCACTCTCCTGACCAACTCCTCTGGCTTGTCAGCAGCAAAGACGGGTACGAGATCAAGAAGAGGGAATTGGGAGGGCGCCGCATAGCCCGATCATCAGAAAATATGGCTGCAAAACAAGGTCAAGAGATTAGAACGAAATTTGCAATTGGAATCAGAAAGCTTCGTCAGATCTCAACAAACAGATCTCGCCTGGCGAGACCCGCCTGATAAAAGATAGGGCTGTCTGATTGGAACTGGATTCACCTAGCGAAGGCCGAATCCGCCTGAAAAGAGGGAATTCACCCAAATCAGGGAAATTGCCAAGAATAGCAAAATCTGCAAAAGAAGACGAACGAACAGTGCTCGTCTTCTCAATGCAACGCCATCCACCAATGCGAAGTCATTGAACTTACCCGAATGCGCCCCAGAGGCGCCGACAACCGCACCAGCGGTAACATCGCTAAGAGAACCTCCTAGGCCCTTTCTTTTCGAAACGCACCTCTTAGACTTTGGTGCCATATTGGAAAGTTGGGAAAGAAACCTGAGATTTTCTCTTTGAAAGGTTTGAGCGAGCAAAAATTCTTGAGCACAGTAGTCTCCGAAAGAAGGGGACAAAGCCTATTTAAAGGCGAAACGCTTGTGGTTGAGAGGCGAGGCCACGATCGAAGTCGACGGCCCAGATCGTTCTCGAGGGGCGAGGCTTGGGCGGTTGAGGAACGTGGCCACGATTGAAATCAATGGCCCAGATCGCTCTCAACAGTTTGTTTTTTGGCGGTTACAGAGGAACCGTTGAGATAGGGAACGGGTCAAGCGAATCGAAACTCGGAACTCGCACCGAAATTCACAATCAGGATAAAAAAGTACGGCCATGATCCATCATCAAGCAGGGCACGCGGAAGCGACACCGCTTGGTCAAATCACGTTTAATATGACTTGACGAATCCACACGGCCTTAGTCGGAAAGCACGAAGCACAAGGCTTTGCTGACGAACACGTGGCTCGCCTTCTAACAATTTGAATTTCGCCTGAAGAAAGAATGTCGCCTGTGAACAAATGGCAAGCTCGCCCTTCATATTTTCAAATTTTGCCTGTAATTCTCCTGCAAAATGCTTAGTTCGCCTCATCAGCGGAAATGGGCTTCACCCGAACAGCTTATTTGTTGGGCCTAGTTCGCCTCTAAAGGCGAATCTCGAGTGGTCCGACTCATCTAAAGTTTCGAACCATCGATGGAATAGTCTCACTTACACGATCAGACCTACTAAACGATGCAGCCCATGGATGCACTCTCCGGGCGCACTCACGGGTAACGGTTGGTTAGTCAAAATCGTTATGATATAACCAAACCACGGCCTGGCAGTTATGATTAACTCAAACCTACGCCTCAAACGGCTAAAGGTTAGAGCAGAAATCTTAGCATTAAGCCTAAGAGGAACTGCTCGACAACTCATCATACTAGGGAAATAGTATGACTAGCCCGATTCAGACGGTAATCGGTAAAGGTAAATCAAACCCGTTGATAGCTGAGAGTTTGGTAAAAATCCTAAAGAGAGCCAAATTCACCCTAACTCATCAGGAACTTCTTTATTCAAAGTGTTCCAGACCACACGCGAGTAAGTTTAGGTCTAAAAACTTTGAAGGGGGTCTTGTAGACGGTAAAAATTATCTTGGAAGATGAAGCACGAGATTCACCTGTATATTCAAGCCGCCCTCACAGCTTAGAAATTAAGCTCACCCAAGGGCTTGGCTCGCTAGCACGAGCCAAGGCCATGTGATCACCAATTTTGCCTACATCGGGTGACCATAGACTCGCCTGCCGACTTGACTCGCCTGCATGAGTCAAGAGTCGAATTCGCCTACAAACGATAAGCTCGCCAAACTTGCCAGAGTACTTAGCAGCCGCTATACCACGTACAAGGATGGGCCTTCCTACCCCTCGCGATATGAAGGGAAGGAGCATAGTACTCCAAGTCCATCAAGTAGACGCTCACAGTACGAGTGATTGGTCAGATCCATGCAGTCGCCAAGTCCGCCTACATGAAGCTTGACTCGCCTGCACGAATCCAGAGCTGAACTCGCCTACGATCAGTAAGCTCGTCTAACTCGCCAGAGTACTTAGCAGCTGCTATACCACGTACAAGGATGGGCCTCCCCACTTTCCACGACGTGAAAGTAATGAGCATAATACTCCAAGTCCTTCAAGTGGTCACCCACAGTATTCGTGGCTAGTCAAATCCTTACAGTTGTTGGACATCGCCACTGTACTTAACTCGCCTGCATGAGTCAAGTTCGGTCAAGCGGCCAAACCTCGCCTGAACGATCAAACAAACTACCAAGCAATCGACGAGCTTGCCAAACTCACTCGAGTATTAGGCAGCCGCAGCATCACGTACAGGAGTGGACCTTCCCATTTCCCGCAACGTGAAGGGGGAAAGTACAGTGCTCCGAGCCTCTCAAGTAGCCGCTCATGATACAAGTGAGGAGCATGGTATCTCCCAACAGTACATGGTCATATCCCATGATTTAAGGAGTGGTCACGTCATATCTCCTCTATTTAAGAACTTCTTCCGGCCACAGAGAAGAGGTTCAGCAAGCCAGCAGTTTAACAGTTTGGTCAGCTCATAGTTGATTGATTAAATCAATTAGCTGAACCACAGCTCTCAACTCTCGACAGAGTTGATGACAAGCTCTTTGCATGACCTTTGCACTATAACATCCTCTCCTAGCTTCGGGCCCTGATCGCCATCGAACTTGGAAACTTAAACTCGACTAGCACGAGCTTCTACTGCGTACTGAAGCTCACTAGCAACCTCGATCAAATCGTCCAAGGGAAGCAGACTCGGTGTGGGAATCGAGCGAGGCGTCCTATAGCTACCAAAGTCCCCACGTTAAACAAGGAGGACATTTCCTCCGCTTCTATTGTAATCTTTATTCATTAGTTTGTAATAAGCTATTCTTATAAATACAAACGAAATCCCTGTTTCGGGAGATCAAAATCTACACCTACATATTATTTAGGAACTTCCCATTTAAATAGATTATCCTTAATGTACTAAGGGTAGTACTTCTTTAGGAATTTCTTATTTATTGACATTATGATTTTGTGACCATCTTGGGTAATCAGGCGATATGTACCGTTTGAATAGACTATCTCTATTACGAACGACCCATCTCATTTGGGTTAGAATTTTCCTTTCTTCTTGGAATTAAGAATCATTGTTCGTCGAACGGTAAGAACCATGTCTCCTTCTTTGAAACTTTGTTGTCAGACTCTTTTATCAAAAGCCCGGGAAATTCTGGCTTGATAGAACTCAATTTGTTGCTGAGCTTCTAAGCATTTTTTATCTAACATCTCCAACTTTTCGAGGTGATTTTAATGTTGTTCTTCTGTCATCATTCCCGTTGCGAGAGCAATGCAGAGTGAAGAAATTTGGATTTCCAATAGGAGGACAACTTCACATCCATAAACTAATGAATATGGAGTTGCTCCGGTTGGCGTACGGACGGTGGTACGATAAGCTCACAGAGCTTCACCCAGCTTATCATTCCAATCTCATTTGTTGACTTTTACGAGTTTCAATAAAATCTTAATAATTTTCTTATTGAAAGCTTCAGCTAATCCGTTAGCTGTGGGATTATAGGCTATTGATGAAATGTCCCGCATTTTGAATTTACCATAGAATTTGATGAACGCATTGCTGACGAATTAAGGGCCATTGTCATGTACTATCCGTCTCGGGATACCATATTGGAATATGATATGGTGTTTAATGAATTTGACAACATCGCTTGTCTTTGCCTCTTTAAGCGGAATAGTTTCAGCCCACTTTAAGAAGTAATCAGTGATCACCAGAATGAAACAGTCACCTTTGACCGAAGATGGGAAAATAGGATCGACAATGTCCATTCCCCATGTTTTGAATGACCATGATGTCGCTGATGGATGCAAATGCTCTGGAGTCTGGTGCATATAATTTGCATGTATTTGACATATGTGACACCGTCGGGCATAGTCAACCACGTCCTTGACCATGGTTGGCTAGTAATATCTCATCGTTCTAAGTCGATCACAGAGTTTGGGACTAGATTGGTGCACACCACATGTTCCATCGTGTGCTTCTTTGAGTGCTTCTTCTGCTTCTCTATTGGATAGACAACGGAGTAATAGACCATCATATGAACGACGATACAATATCTGTGTCGTAGTGTTGTAGTTAAATCTTGGCGCCCTTTGCCGGACTGAATCCCTTTATTTTACATCTTTAGGTAAAATATTGTGTAGGACGTAATCGATGATAGGAAAACACCAATCTCGAGCTTCCAGTTCGATTCTCATTGAATGTGCCTCTTTAACGATAGAATCATAAATTAGCATGATAAGATGGTGAGTTCTCAATGTGACTAATTGTTCTATCTCGGGAGGCTGTACCAAAGATACAGCTAATGCTGCCAATGCATCTGCATGTGCATTTTGGAGACATAGAATGTACTCGATGAAAAATTCTTCAAATGAGTTTGTCATTTCAACGTCCGCCTAGTAGTATGGAATCAGATTTTGATTTCTAACCTCGTATTCTCCTCGTATCTGATTGACTATCAGTTGAGAATCACTAAAAGTTTCAAGCTATTCGATCCCTAGCTCTTTGGCGAAATTAAGTCCAATTATTAGTGCATTGTATTCAACAATATTATTGGAGCACGGTTCAGTAAGTGAATAGGCTCGAGGAAATATGTGTTTCTCCGAGGAAACTAGTACGATTCTGACACCTGAAGATATTTTCGAACATCCAGGAGTGCTTGCTACATTGGTTGCTCGGGACACTCCATCGAAGTACAATTACCACACTTGTTGATGTGAAGTGGTGTTTACGTCATGAGTTTCATCCGATAAATCTTTGTACAATTCAACTGTATATTTTGTAGGATTAACCGCCAAAAAATCATAAATTGCTTGACCTTTAACCGACTTTTGTTGTTTAAAATGCAGGTCGTACTGGGATAAGAGTAGATCCCACCTAGCTAAAAACCAATTCATAAAGACTGGTTGGGTCATTAACACTCGAATTGAGTTCACATTGGAAATGAAATAAATCATCTGTCCAACTAGATAATGCCGTATCTTTTGAATTGTGAACACTAAGGCGAGGCATTCTTTCTCAATCATCAGATATCGAGATTCGACACCTACTAACATATGTCTTAGATAATACACCGCTTGCTCGTGACCATTATTGTCGTCTTTTGCAAGCAATGCACTTAACGAATAACTCATCACTTTGACATAATTAAAAACGGTTTACCCGACTTCGGTGCAACAAGAATAGGCGGATTCACTAGATATGTTTTGATACCCTCGAATGCTTTTTGACAGGCTTCATCCCAAATGAATGACACACCTTTCTTTGTGAGTTTAAAGAATAACTGACATTTTCCCGAAAGGTTTGATATGAACCAATGAATATAAGCTAATCGTTCCTGTAATCCTCTGAGTTCCTTAAGATTTCTCGGGTGTTGCAATTCATGTACCGCTTTTACTTTGTCGGGATCGATGTGGATACCTTTTGTGTTAACAACAAATCTAAGGAATTTACCACTGGAAATTCTAAGGGAACATTTAGTAGGGTTCATCTTCAATTAATGACTCCTCATAAGATCGAACATCGTCTTTAAGTTATTAATGTGATCGTTCTTGTCACGTCTCTTAACAACCAAATCATCAACATTGCATTCAACGGTCTTTCGAAGGTGTTCTTAAAAGATTTTCGTTATTGCTCATTGGTATGTAGCACCGGCATTCTTTAAGCCAAAAGGCATGACTGTGTAAGAGAAAACGGCTAGGGGTGTCCTGAATACAGTATGCTTTTCATCATCCGGGTGCATCTTAATTTGATTGTATCCCAAAAATTCATCCATAAATAACATTCTCTCGAATCCGCATGTGTTGTCAATGATGACATATGTAATCGGTAGAGGGAAGTCGTCTTGAGGACAAGCGGTATTCAGATCTCTAAAATCAATACAGATTCTAATTTTCCCGTTCTTTTTTAGAACCGGGACAATATTTTCCAACCAATCAGGATGTTGTTCTTCCCTGATGAAGCCTGAATCAATCAATTTCTTAACTTCTGCATCTATCGCTTTCATAATCTGTGGACGAAATCGTCTTTGTTGTTGTTTGATAGGTTTAACATCTGGTTTGATGTTAAGGCTGTGCATTACCATATTTGGATCAAATCCCGACATATCTTCCTAGTTCCAGGCGAAAACGTTGATATATTCTCTAATGAGGGTGATCAATTCTTCTTTCTCATCTGACGGAAGATTGTCGCTAATAAATATGGGCTTCGGATTGACTTCGTCACTCATATTGACCTGGACTACTTTATCTTCAGTAGGAGGTTCCCTCTGTTCGAATCAATCACTATATTGAATGTTCACGTAACGTATCCAATGATCTTCCTAAGTGGGTAATTGATTATCTTCTTCTGTTGTAGAAGGATCGATCGTGGCCATGTTCAACATTAAGCCTTTGAATATTTCTCCAAGGCTAATATCAGAATCCTAACCCGAGGAATCAGATGAATATCCATTCTTGTTTATTAACTGGTTGATGACTTGCCAGCAACATTCGTCATCAGATGACGAAACATAACCTAAACCTCTTCTATGGCTATAATAATTATCAGGTTTTCCTTTTGGTACATAGGCAGGACGGGGCGGAACCCGGGTACCTTAACCAAAACGAAGACCTTCACCGAGTGTGAGGTTGTACCTTTGCTTCTTCATGTAGTCATTTGCTTGTGAACTATATCTGAAGAAATACCGTCCAAGCCCTTCATCATTAGTATTGGTTTTCAAGAAGAGATCGGAGGGCGGGGATGACTCCTCTCTACCAAAGATTATTATTTTTCCACCTCCTACCTTTGTAGGTAGGACTAGGGTTGTTCCGAAAGAGTCCTAGATGTACTTCTTCGTCGTGCAAGATGACCGAAGCGGCATGTGTATGTTGGGATTGTCATACAGTTTCTGCATTACATCATCGAGACAATACAAGTACTCTAAATCATCATTTATTATTTCATCAGCAAGTTTCCAATTATAACTTTTATCCGATGATTCACCACCGTCAAGATCGATTACAAGAGGTTCAATATCATTTAATACAAGACCTTCACCATAATCGAGCCCGACTTCGGTATCAGCTTCTTCTTCGCTGTCCGTACCATAGGCCGATGGTTTAGTATCGGATTCGACACCATAAAGAAAGGAGTCAGTAAAGTAATTTTCTAACCTTTTAAATGGTTGCTTATCCGCGATCACCGTCTTGACCTTATTGCATATTTCAGACATTGATGGAGGGTGGAAGGAACTATAACATTGTTACAGATCCAAGAGCGACCCAACAGCAAGTTATAAGAAGTCTCTGCATCTATCACATAACAAGTAACCTCCGACTTCAAATCTCCGAGTTGACACTTCACCCAAATCTTTCCCAATGTCCTAGACCCACTGGTATTGAATCCTTAGATAACGGTTCCTGTGGAGGCTAATTTGCTGGCGGGAATTCCAAGGTGGTATATCAACCGAAGTGGCATGATACTAATAGCGGAACCTGGATCCACTTGGATCTGGTTGACAATGCTTGATCTAATATATCTTGCGAAATACAAAGGCCTATCATGTTTCGAGTTCTTCACTTGTGTATCCTCTTTGATAAAAGCAATGCAAGGAAATTTTGTGGCCGCCAAATTACAGTATTGAACTGATGACTCTGGTTCTTTAGGGGCTGGCTTAATCTGAGTGAGAAAAACATCAGAATTAGCCAAAGCTTCTTGTAAAGCTTCCCTGATATTTTTTGAAAGACGCAGCAACTCATATAGAGTGATCATCGCTGGGATATTAGCTAATTGAGCCTTGACATCGAAATGGTACGGAGCGTTTGAACTTTCCGGTTTATCTCTCCCAATCGACCAATTGAAACGAGACTGCTTCGGAATTTGAACGTCTTTGTGCTAGGGTCCTTTCTCTTTTTACTTAGCCAATTGTTGACGTTTTTCAGCCGGTATAGGGGGAGTTACAACCACCCCAAGCTCGGTTAAGGTTTTAGAAGGTGTGGTTTTTACTACCCCCTGCTCAGCTAGTTGTGTGGATGCACTTGGATAGTTGAAGCGATATTTATTTCTACTCCTGGTAGCAAATGCTTCAGGTTCTTCTTCACAAAGCGATAAAGTTGGAATTTCTTCATCATTTTCGTTAGGAATTGTTGAGGCTCCGTAACAGGACATCTCCTTTCCTTTGCCTTTCAACTTCTTCTTGGATGAGGATGTCGTCCATTGTTCATCTTTAAGAAAATCGGGATGGACCTAGAGAATTTCACCATTTGGAGTTGTATGTGACACAAGTCCCTTTTGACGTTTTCCATGAGGGTCATCGTTGACAATTTGCATTTTAACCTTCGACATAGGTTTGGCTTGAAACCATGATAAAGGAACTGAACCGAAGCTAATGGATATTGCATTTGTACCTACTTTCTTTTCTTTCGGTTTCGCGGTCACAATACCAACGTCGATCAAAGTTTGTATTTTGTCTTTTAAGACATAACACGACTTAGTAGGATGATGGATCCTTCTGTGATATGCGTAGTATTTTGGGTCTATAGTCTTCTTAGCTTCTTCATGATTCATGACCGGTGGAAGTTTGATCTTATTGTTGTTCAAAAGGTATTTAAATATAACTAGTACTTCATCATCCCTAAAAGAATATTCTTTCAGAAATTTAGGTTCCGAAGTATTGGGCTGCCTTGGAGACTGTTGTGATTGGTATGGTAGCTGGAAAGATGACTGTTGTGATTATTGTTGTTATGGTTATTGTGACGTTTGGTGAGCATTAACAGCAGCTGTAGGCCCCTTTCCTCTACCTCGAGGATTAAAAATCTACTTTTGAGGATTAGCCGGCGGTTAACCTCTCTCAAGCTTCTTTCTTTTGAGAAAATGTTTAGCCTGTTCACCTTACACTTTTAATTCTTTCCAAGTCTTGGAAGGCATAATTCCCATGACTTCTAAGACATCCAAAGAAAGGTTGTTGTGGCATGTCTGAAGGATGAACTCTTTGGTGAGCGGATCCCGACAATTTACCGTTTAGTTTCAGAACCGTTTGACGAAGACATCAACTAATTCCCCATCTTTCTATTTCTTATCCAACAAAGTACCAATCGATACCTTGGTGTCGTCATCGAAGAAATTGGTACTGAATAAACTTTCCATATCCTCCCAACTGTTGATACTTCCAGGCTTGAGACGCGGGTACCAATCGAAGGCGGCTCCATGAAGGGTGCCAACGAATGACCGAACCATCAAAACTTTATTTCCAGAGATTACACCCAAATGAGACTTGAAATAGATCAAGTGTTGAGTGGGTGAACCCTTGCCATCAAAAGGAGTAAAGTTAATTAAACTAAATTTTGGGGGATAGGAAATTAAATCCCACTCCCTTGGATATGGGCACAGAATACCCGTTTTCTTCACTTCTTGAGCCGTCATCAAAACATTGACTTTGTTTTAAAGCTCTTTCATTTTCTTGTCCTCATCTGTATTCTTATTCGGGTGAGTTTGAGAAGGTTGTATAGGTGACTTGGCCGGACCATCCTCAGAATTACCTTTATTAGGAGGAGGATCAACAAAGATAGTTTCATCCACCTCTTGGTCACAATCAACTTCAATTATCTAAATAGGTATAGTATTACGCCGGCTAGACTCAGCCTTTTGACTTGATTTTGGCTGTTGTAGATGTTGTTGAGCCTGCAAATCCCTCATCTGTTGCATCGTGAACTCCATCTCTGTTTTTATTTCAACTCTGATCACTTTTTGTTGCTTAGCCAAAGCTTCTTACAACATCTGGGCTAACTGATCAGGTGTAATTGTGAATGATTCCTTGGCGTGTCCTACACTAGATATTGTATCATCGGAAGCAAGTGTAGAGTTAATATCTAAAAGTTCATCTTCTGAAGATATTCCTTCATGCATCCTCTTATAATCTCTATGACGGTTGGCTCTTAACTATAATTGTGACATCTTTTGAGAAAGACCTCGGCCAACCCTTCCTCCTGGAGAGAAATCTGGATCGGAATTGGTGACACGTTGTCTTCTTTTGTCTGTCATATTGATGGTGACTTCAGAGAATTCATCCTCTTGAACTGCAGACTTCTTGCGGAAATATCTCGGCTTGGGCTTTGATGTTTTGGTGGAATGTCTCTAGAATACAAAAACTCTTGGCGGAACGACTTTAGAGAAACTACATTTAGACAACATTGCTTTAATAAGCCTCTTACATACACAATGAGGAATTATTTCTCGAACAATCATCTTCCATGATTTGTTTCCACCCTTAATTTGATAGTACAACTCATCAGTATGGTGACCAGAGCAACATATCTTCTGTTTTTGTGTTTGAACCTTATTGACATACCCAGGACGACTTGTCGTCACTTCTGAGCGATCCATGGTTATATGTTTGGATCCACCCCCTTGCGGGCATGGAGTCTTTACAGGCCTCAAATGAGGGAAAATCAGAGTTTTCTTCTCTTGGGATTGCTTTGTTCTGATAGGTAGATATTTACGACCCCCAGCGTAAGAATTTATTTAGAGTTTATTCACCGGACCTAAGTGTTCTTTGACTGGAACTTTGCCTCGATCATCAAGTAAAGGACAGAGGCAATCCGCCATTATGATCTTGAGGTCGGGACTGACTTATGGCTTTACTGATGACGTAGCAGATGTGGTTGTAATAGACAGACCAGGAATGGATGTCGATGGAGTCAAAGGAGAGGCGCTAGAATATTCCCTTTGGCCGAGACACTTATGTGTGTCTCGGATACAGCTCCTTTGTCTGAGACAATTACAAGTGTCTCGGATACAACCTCTTTGGCTGAGACACTTATGTGTGTCTCGGGTGAAGTTCTCTTGGCTGAGACATTTACAAGTGTCTCGGTTGAAGGATGTATCCCGTCGATCTAATTTTTGCACAAGTTCGGATATGGGAATCCAAACTTGACTGGTTCTTGGTGATTCTTTAGACAACATTTCCTTCTTTCCTTCTCGTCTTTGTTGCAAGAAAGCACGAGCATGAGTGGTGTTTGTACGACGCCTTTGTATGCGTTCTTTGAGGGTCGAACGAGCCTTTTTGATGTGAGTCCATTCATCCGTCACAAGTTTAATAGAGATGTGAGTGGTTTGTTGTCGGTGTGACTGGACCACTTGATGTTTCCTCGACTCTAGGTCCAAGTCCTTAGCAATTTGACGAGCACGACGCTGACGTTGTCTCTGACGAGCCCTTTTTGTCAGTGTCGGTAGGCTTTGATTCAATGACTCCTTAACTGAAGAAGAGTCATTGTGAGCAAATATGTTGTGAGTAGAATCCTCAACAATAATTGGGCGAGAGTCTTCACCCGTGGCATTCGATAGAGTCAAAAACTTAAAAACCTTCTTAGAAGACGAAACCTTTCTGCATTTGCGAGGTGAGGAAGACTTTAAGGATGAGGACGACAGATATTCCTCAAACTTTGCTTGGTCAAATTCGTACTCGACCGTGGATTCAATCAGTATCTTAATCGGCTACGACACGACAGTCTCGGCAGCGAGACCGTTGGCTCCTACTGTGGTTGACGGCGTGTTTATGTTAGGAACAAGTTTTGTTGTAGAATTTAGTTTAATTGTTTATCTATTACAATGAATACAGAAGAGTAAGTTTCGTGCTTTGTAAAACTACTCTTTACAACAAAAAAATCAAACTATAATGCTCCTTAGAATACATGCAGGAACGTTTATCATTCGCTACTTGTGTGGGATCTTTGCCTATGCCAGGGGTGCGTTAGCCCATGGATTACCGAATCACAGATTCAGATTGAACCGTGAAGGCTATTTGGGAATTCTTGCTTCGTTTAGAAGTAAGAAAAGGAAGTGAATATATTATCGATGTAAGATAAACACTCTTCTTAAGATCAAGTCGAAGCTTAGATTTTAAGGAATCACAAGAACTTTGAAAAAGGCTTGCACGTGATGGAGACTCTCTCTCTTACTTGGAATTCACCTAATTGTTCAAATCTCTCTGCTTAACCTGCTCCAAAATGCTAAGTCCTTGTCAGTAATGGTCCTAGGGGGTATTATTTTGACAGTTATTGACATAATTTTCGTTTGTAACGTCTTCCCCATGTTCACACACGATCTCTAATAGTTATGGAGCCACGTGGTATGTGCGAATCTCGAGAAAACCATCATCTGTATCACATTAGCTTCCAAGACAGTTGTAAGTGTCTCGGAAGCTATAGTCTTCCTTATAGCTTCCGAGATAGTTACAACTGTCTCGAAAACTGTGGATTCCCTTCATGCTTCCGAGACAATTATATGTGTCTTGAAAGCTATAAGCTTTCTCGTAGTTTCCGAGACAGTTGTAACTGTCTCAAAAACTGTGAGTTCCTCTTATGCTTCTGAGATATATTTTTGCATCTCGAACCTTGCGTGATGAGCTTCTTGTGCATTCTTTAGTTAATCTTTATCTTTGGATGATCCTCTGCAACTCAGATGATAATGTTTATCACCTTTGCTCTATCTTGAGCTGTGTATGATAATCTATAGGTAATTTTTGACGCCTACAATGAGCATAAGCAATGGAGCCAAACACTTTGAGATGTCTTACAGTTGGCTTATAACCAGTCCACGCCTCTTCAGGAGTGAGATTATCAATGCTCTTTGTTGGTGACCTGTTCAACAAGTAAATAGTGCATGATACAGCTTCAACCCAAAAACAATTTGGTATACCTTTGGACTTTAACATGCTTCTCGACATGTCATGTATCGTCCAAGTTTTCCATTCAGTGACGTCGTTATGTTGAGTTGTGTAGGAAAAAGTAACACCATGCTTTATTCCTTCATTTGCATAATATTTATTAAAGTCAATAGAAGTATATTCACCTCCTCCATCTTTCGTAGCACCTTGATAAAGTAACCGTTTTTTTTTCTCAACTAGGGCTTTAAAGCTCTTAAAATAATCAAAGACTTTAGATTTTTACTACAAAAATTATACTCATATTTTTTTGTGAAAGCATTAATAAAAGTAAGGAAGTATCGATTATTGTCATTGGATATAGTATTCATAGGACCACACACATCTAAATGAATGAGCTCAAGAGGCTTCTTTGTACGCCAAATATTTTTAATACCAAAGGATGATCTATGTTGCTTTTCAAGATTACAACCTTCACACAACTGCTCGGATGATCTACAACTAGCAAGCATCTCACAAATTTCTTTGAGTAGCAACTTCATACTACAAAAGTTCAGATGTCCAAACCGAAGATGCCACAATCAAGACTTATCTTTCATAATAGCATTGAAGTAATGATAAACATCGTTCCCGATGTCAACTCAAAACATGCGTTTATTTATCATAGGGGCTTTAAGCGTAAATATACTTCTTTTATAAAAGATTAGGAGTTGATTACCAGAAATCATAAATCATACCCCTTTTCAAGAAGTTGGCGCATACTGAGTAAATTATTCTTCATATTCGGCATATAGAATACATCAGAAATAAACTTTTAGTCTCTGTTCTTGAGCTTGATGAGAACTCACCCTTTTCCCATCACTGGTATAGTGTTGTCATCGGGAAACATGATTTTGGACCGCATCGACTCATCCATGTCTACGAACAACTCATTCTTTCTGCACATGTGATTAGAACACACAGTGTCATGAAATCATGTGTTGTAGTTTGATTCTTCACTGGCTGCCTTGACCATCAATAAAGTGTTGTTGTCTTCATCACCTCTTTCTTGTGCAAATCAAACTTCTTCTCCGGATTAGGAATTATCCTGGTGCTTGCAATCCTTTGCATAGTGGCCATATTTATGATATATGTGACATTCACTGTTTGATTTATAAAAATTTCCTCTACCACGTCCAAAGCCTTGACCTTGACCTTGATAGATTGAATTTGATTGATAATTGCTTCTTTGATTGCCGTCATCTTTTTTATTATTGTTATAACTACCACATCCTTGACTATTATAGTATCCGCGCCCTCAGTTGTTGTAGTTCCCGTATCCTTGTCCTCTACCAAGAGAATTTTCTCCTCGCTGGTCTCTTCGTCCTATGCTCTTTTGTTATTTTTTTATAAAAGATTGATTGTGAAAAGCTTTCTCAAGGGCTTCTCTTTTGACATCTCGTTCATGCATTACTCGTGAACTTGTAAGCTACCCATCAACTGTCAAATCCTTTGATTCTTCAATTTCCACCACGATGTAATCAAATTTTACTATAAGAGATCACAATATCTTTTCCATAATTGCTAAATCCAAAACCTTCCCCTCGTTTATTTTTATTTGATTTGTCAAAGCAAGTACTCGAGTCTTGTAATATGCATCACTTTTAGCGGGTTCCATCTGCAAAATTTCAAGTTGATGTCTTAATGTTTGAAGCCTAACTTTTTTCACTTTCTCAACTCCATGGTACGATATGTCCAAAATATCTCATGCTTGCTTTGTTGTAGTTGCTCCATTGATCTTCTCAAAAAAATGAATTATTCACTTCTTGATGGATGTAGATTAATGCCTTTCGATTCTTCTTCTTGATCTCACTGTGGGCTTTCTTTTCGGCTTTACTTACACTATCTGCGAAGTCGACAATTTCGTTCTCTATGACATCCAATATATATTGACATTCAAACAACACCTTTATCTGTATTCTCCACCGATGATAATTCTTCTCATCTAGTATAAGAATAGAAGGCGACATCATCCCGTTGAGATTGTTCATAATTCTGATATCACTGTTGGAACAATCTACTGACAAAACTAATATAATTATAGTATTTATGAGGAGAGACTTAGTGAGAGATGCAAAAAAAATAATCTCTTTGTTGTTCTCTCTCTCTCTCTTTTACTGCTGTTGCTATAGTAACTTTCAGCTATAGTACCATTTAAACAGTTTAGCAGTCTAATATTACTAGAATTCTAATATGACATGAACTTCTAAAGATAAAGCAACTAAATACTATAGATAAGATATATGAACCAATTCCTAGTAGAAATAAACTCTTATTGATAGAACTAACTAATAATGATAAGCTAATTGAATTTGGATTAGTTTCAACAACCACTAGGATAACCTGGATCTGCCATAAAGCAACTAAATACTATAGAAAAGATATATGAACCAATTCCTAGTAGAAATAAACGCTTATTGATAGAACTAACTACTAATGATAAGCTAATTGAATTTGGATTAGTTTCAACAACCACTAGGATAACCTCGATCTGCCGCTGACGACAGTAATTTTTAAACACGTGACATAACACCAGAAGTCTTTTGCTATATAGCCCCTCACTTTGTCATATAATCCCCTAATCTAACACAATTCTTTGGTGCTACGTACGTGACATTTAAAAGAGTTTTCGCTGTTAATTATCCCAAACCGGACCAGCTTCTGGTTATGCGAAATTTACCCTTTATTTACTGTTATTATTATTATTATTTTGGAATTGGTCATTGTCCAATGTAAATGGAATCTGAAAAAGAAAAGAAGGGGTAAATGGAATTGAATTCCAACGCCCTTTTGCACTGCAAGGAGATTTTACTCTTCTGATTGCATGCCAAGAACTGCATTAAAACATTTTAAAAATGCGCTTTCTATCTATAGTAGATACACAGATAATAATAGGTAAATACATTTATAGCAAGAACTTGCCCGGAATCACATTGGTCGACTAGAAAGTGCTCAAGAAGCTCATGTCCACATTTTGAAAGTCCAAAAAGGTCACAAGCTCATAAAAACAATTCACACCGCTCCCACATCAAACCCATGTTTTCTCCCATCAACACACACTTTGTCTAACAAGAACGTGCACACTAATTAATCGAAGGGCAGTAAAGTAATCTCACCCGATTATTCAACTGAGAGCTTATATAATTAAGCTCTACCTCCTTACAAATAATAGGACCCTACAACCTACAAATCCCCACCACTTAAAGACTTCGAAACATGGCCAGCTTCATCAAGCTCTTCACCCTTCTCTTTCTCATCTCCAACGTAATTGCTATAGCCTCATCCAGAAGATTAAACCCTCAGCAAGGTTCTACAGACAGAGCCACCGGGGCTCCGGTAACCGTCGTCGACGCGAAGGAGTTGACGTCCATTCAGGTCCTCGCCCGTGGCCGGATTCCGCCGTCCGGTCCGAGCGGTCGAGGCCATGCGGCGCCGAGGTTTACGAGGCACCTGTTGTAGGTGATGTAGGCAAAATTTGAAGTTAAAAGACTTCTTCTTGTTTTCCTCAATCTTTTTAGTTGTCGAAGGGCCATTTTTGCCCTCCCTCCCTCTTTTTTTTGCGGTATGTATATGAAGTCGGTATAATTAGGTAGTAAAGGGAGGCGTTTGCTCAAATTAGTATGATAATTTTTTGTTATTTCTTGTTGACTTGTATTGTGCTAAGATGGTGGTAGTTTGCCTGAGATCGACGTATGTATGATGTTAATCAAACTATATTACAAGTGAAATCAAATTAAAGGGAGATGATATATGTTGTTAGTCCCAAATTAAGCCTCATTTACAAGAGAGGGCGATTATGGTGTTTATTTTCCTTAAAGAATAAGCTAGTTAATTAAAAAATAAAATAAAATCAAAAGTGTCCTTTTCCTTTTCTTTATGTTGATAATTAAAGATGATCGACATGACAAATATTAGGTGTGAAAGATGTGTTATGAACATGAGTGCGCACTGAGCGGAGGAGACGTACGACAAGACTAGCAGACTGAATCAATGTATAAAATAGGAAATTGCTGGTTGATGGAGCAACTCCCTACTGTGATGGCGAAGTTTGCAAATTTAAGGCGCAAATATATATATAGATCGATTTTACTCGAAGAAATTTCACTGCAACTATCCTTTTTTTTTACCACGTTTTCTTGTTGATCTCTTACCACGTATTACTCAATTGCTACAGAATAATCTCCTTGTGTTAACTTCATTAATGAAGATGATTAGCAGAGTTAATACTATATAATTTGTTCATTTTATCTATCAGTTTTGAAGTATTTGATCTGCTAATTTAAAAAAGGTTAAAAGAAGCAAATGTAACCGTACCTGAATATTATCAATTTATTTTTCTTTACAAATATTCAAAGATGTCATGCTCTAAAATTAATCTAATTTTAAGAGATTTATTTATAATTTGCCTTTAGAAAACTATATTTTCTAAAAGAAAACAAGTTACAAAGAAGGAAGTGACTTTCATGAAATGGATGGAAATGTATTATTACAGACGTTGATCAGAATCTTTTGAATGCATGATCTTCTTATAGAACTATACAAAGTGAAATATTGGTCCAATTATGTGATCACTATCACGCCAAGATTCTTAGCTTTGTTTTGCTAGTCAAGATGCTTAATTATTGAGTTCTTTTTGTTAATTTATGTAAGTATTACTGTATGAGATAGCCTCTTATTTAATTTGAGCTATATAGTGTCTCTATTTTGGGTCTAACAATTAAATGAGTGTATGGATTGCTTGATCATTATTTTTCTTTTAATCTTAATTTATCCGAAATTAAACATTTTTACTTAATAGATGGTTTTGAATAGCACATCTCGCCTTATTTTTAGCTTAAAAAAATAATTAAATGAACATGTGCCTAGAATTCATGACCTACAAGTCAATAATGGCCATATTAAGGGTCACTGATTCTATTTTTTCATTACAGTCAAACAATAAAAAACCACCTTATAATCATAATTTGTCTTGTAGAAACAAGGATTAACACAATTCAACACAATTCACGAGACTTTATAGCTTGTTCTATTAGGAATGAATCATAATATTATATAACTCATGACTAGTGATAATGTTTGAGTTGTCATTAGGGTTAAAATTACGGTAATTCAGTTGCATATATAATAATAATAATGTTTGAGTTGAGGGTATTAATCATTGCATAATATTCAAACTAGGGATTTTTTTAAAAAGACCTTTTTTTTGCTAAATAATTAACAAAACCGACCGTTTTGCTAATTATTTAGCAAAAACGATCTTTTTTTGGCCAACAGGCCAAAAATAGATTGTTTTTAAAAAAACTGTTCATTCGAAACATACATGACTGCTAGTCCCGTATGTTTAGTCGTTATTAATTGGCAGCTAATACCATCCAGAAAACCTACGGGACTACTAGTCATGTAGGTTTTGGGTGTGAGCTACATCACACCCAACAAATCTACAACTAGTCCCGTAGATTTGTTAGGCTTTGTTTTGAACTAAGTACGCCTAGTTGTTCCCTTCATTGAAAATTTCTCAGGCCTTCTCCTTAATTCGTAAAACCACGGCTTCATCTCCCATCGCCACCTCTCTCTTCCTCTTCCTCCTCCTCCTCCTCCTCATCTCCTCCTCCATTGCGATTCGGACGTCCCTACACCTCTTCAACAAATCCACATCCCAAGTCTTCACCCTCCTTCGAAGCTTCTCACGAGCACCGCCCAACTCCCTGCGAGGCCTCGTCTCCTCCGTCGGCTCCATCCTCTCCCACCCTTGTTGCCCCTACAACTTTGGCGTCCACTTCCTCACCTCCCCTGACAACGACGACAATAACTACTGGACCCTCCTCGAGTTCATCTTCCCTTAGCTCAGCTTCCATATCTTCACCTTCAAACAAAAAGCCGTCCAAACCCTCTGTAGACGGTAAAAAATACCTCTGTGAGCTTGCAGGAAATTCACCTGATTGATCAACTCGCCTGCACGAGCTAGAATCAGTTGGGATAGCGGAATTTCGCCTTTACACAACTCGCCTGCCCGAGTCCCAAGTCGAATCCGCCCGCAAACTCCAAGGCCGCCAATATGACCAGATATCTGTTACCCCACGTGCTGCGATGGGCTTTCCCTCCTCTCTCGACCCGAAGAGAGAGGGCATAGTACTCCAAGACCGTCAAGCGGCTTCTCACAGTGCGAAGGACTAGACAGGTGTCGAGTCGACCTGAGCATTCATAAATGCAACTCACCTCGGCTATCTGAGTCAGGAGACGAATCCGCCAGCATTCGGCGAGCTGTCAAAATCCCCTCGAGTGCCAGGAACATGCTTTCTCGTCTCTCTTGACCCGAAGAGAGAAGGCACGGTACTCCAGGCCCGTCGAATAGCCGCCTACAGTACAAGTGAGCAGACAGGTGTCAAAGCAGCCTGCACCCTCATAAATGTGGCTCACCTCAGTTGTCCAAGCCAAGGGCGAAAGCCGCCGACGCTCGGTGATTGGTCAGATCCACGCAAGCATCCGACAGCCGTTGTCACGCATACGAGGAGGGGCTTTCCCACTCCTACAGCCGTTGTCACGCATACGAGGAGGGGCTTTCCCACTCCTACGTGACGTGACGCAGAGCGCAACTCTTCATATGACCACTGGTGGTACGAATGAACAGCAGGATATCTCCAAACAATGTATGGTCATATCCCATAATTCAAGGAGTAGTCAAGCTGTCCTTCTTCCATTTAAAAGCCTCTTCCAGCAAACTTTGGGAGAGGTCGAAAAACTTGGAGAAAAACAGTTGAGACCAAGCTGTTCGCATAATCCTTGCGTTACAGCACCACTGTCTGGTTCCAAGCTCCGATCGCCGGCGAACTAAGCAGACCCGAACTCCATCGACTCGAGCTTCTACTGCGTACTGAAGCTCTCCAGCAACCTCGATCGAATGGTCCAAGGGAATCAAACTCGACACGAGCATCGAGCGAAGCGTCCTATAGCCACCAAAAGTCCCCACACTAAACAAAGAGGGCATTCCCTCTGCTTCTGTTGTAAAATATTTGATTATTAGTTTGTAATAAGCTTTCTTATCAATACAAACGAAACTCCCTGTTTTTTCGGGAAATCAAATTTACACCCTACAGAAGATGGCGATCACAGTGGGAGGAGTTGTTTCATCAAACGAAATGGTGGTGGCTCAATTTGATGAAGTTGCTGTAGGGACGACTATAGAGTCCCTGAAAATTGAGTTCGACCAGGCTAAGTACAAAGAGTACTTGTCTTCCTCATCCTCCGGTGGCGATGCGTCCCGCAAACGCCATAGAGTCGTGCGCCGAAGCCGACCTCAAACGGTCAAAGCTTCCGTGCCTGAAGGTTCCACCCGAGTCTCATCGGGGGAACACGCTCCCTCGCAATCGATCAAGGCCAAGCCGGAGATCGAGCGCAAGGGACAAGGGTCTGCCAAATGGATCGCCAAGCGGTCCCCGCAGACACCTGTCTCGGAGGAAACACCGGTTCACTCCGGCACAAACTGCACTGCCACAGCCCATGGTGATGCTCTCCTCGCTGGGAGAGCTAGCCAACAGCGACGGCAAATGCTCATCAGATAGGAGGTCCAAACCTCCGTTTCTTATAATGGCCTGAATTATTGTACAGGCCCGAGAAACGCTAGACGAGAAGGCAAACTGCCCGACGTCGGAAGGCTCTCCAAGTCAGGAGCGCCGACCGAGGAAAGCAGGGCCACCCACTCGGGGGGACTTCGCTTCTCAGGTCACATCCCTGATGCGAATAAATCACCTCGAGCGAACGAGCCTACCCGAGTAGGCGAATCCTCGAAGGCTGACGAGCCTCGCCATAACCATTTGGTGGAAAAACGTAAAGGCAAGAAAATAGGCGACATCTTGCAAACCCGCTCATCCAAACGAAGGGTCAAGACTCGCCTACGTACTGGAGTTCACCCAAACGCGAAAACCCGCCGGTCAAGGCGAGATCGCCTGACCCCAGCACCAAAGCATTCCACCGAGCGAGCACCCGAGAGCACGTCCAAAAATCTCTCGTGCACTCACTCGAGCGACCCTTCCGAGGCTGGGGGTTGTCACCAACCGCCCACGGAAGACCTCAGGGAATACTTAACTCGCAAACGCACTATACAAGAGGCGAATCCTCAGTGCCACTATGAGAGACTCATCCACACGGTCCTCGCCGACTGCCAATGCATTGGAACGGCGAAACCTTTGGTATTTGAGAGACTTTCTCAACAGTCCTCTCGACCAAGGCCCTCCCGTCGAAGGCGTGCGAAACCTTTGGTATTTGAGAGACTTTCTCAACAGTCCTCTCGACCAAGGCCCTCCCGTCGAAGGCGTTGTCACCAAAAAGGACACGCTGCCGACGACTTAGAGCTCTCATCTGCCACAGTTAACATGACGTACATGGGGAAGGCGGTACTCTCCGACTCGCCAGACTCGGACTCCGTCCTGAGACCTAACACTCGGTTCGCTCAACGCCGGCAGGGCGGCATATTCCAGCGAACACGCAGTCGTAGCGGGGCAAGTATTGGGTTTGATTACTCCACCCTTGTGCCTCCCTCCTGTGGTGAGGACGAGGTTCATTCGGCTGTGGCCACATCTCAGACCTTGCGCTCAAGTCAAGACGCACTGGCGAAGGTACACATGACCGAACTCAACCCCGAGAAGACAATGGCTCAAAAGCTGGAGGAATAGCAGGCGACCATCGACTCTCTAAGAGAGATGATGGAGCAACTGCTGAACAAGAAGAAGAAGAAGAAAAGGACCCAGCGTCCCTTACCTCGGAAAACTAGGGACAAGGAGTGGATACCTCCCCGTCGCCTGGCGACTGAAACGGAAGACAACATTAATCAACAATCTGATTACCCTTCTAAGACGTCGCTGGGAACATCGCCTAGTGGTAGCATCCGTGACAAGCGATTCGATGAGTTCCAGGACCAGCTCAACACGCTGAAGCTTCAGCAAAACATGAACAAGCTGGGGGTGGTACGTCCTTACCCTATCGAATGGGATACGGTCCCATACCCGGCAAAGTTCAAGCCAATTAGCTTGGTACAGTTTGATGGCAAAGGATCGCCCTCGCAGCACATCTACTACTTCATGGCGTAGACTGGGTTCCTTACGGGGAATGACGCCATTCTCACTCGACTATTCATAGGTACCCTCAAGGGGGTGGCCTTTGAATGGTTCCGCAAACTGGAACCCGGCTCTATCAAGGTATGGGCCAACGTTAAAAAGCTCTTCCTCGCCCGCTTCTTCGATGACGACACGGAAGTGTCAATGGCCACTCTCCTTGCTGAGAAGCAGCGGAAGTCGGAGTCAGTCAATGACTTCGTGAAGAGATTTCGAAATCGATCAGTCCACTGTCAGGACCAAGTTTCTGAGTCAACACTGATTGAGATGTGCCGCAACAACCTGTCGATCCATATCCTATCCAAGATAGGAGCAGTAGAGACCCGGACTTAGAAGGAGCTTGTTCGCCAGGGCGAACAAGTCGAAAACATGATCAATAGGCTGGAGGCCGAGGAGCCGCAGTCTAAGAAGGGAGTGTAGACGATAAAAAATACCTCCATGGGCCTATGAGAAATTCAAGAACTTGCACACTCAGTTCTCTAGCATGGGCCTAAACCACGTAGACGTCAAATGTACTCGGTTCTAGGTTTGCCTAACGATCGGCTCGCCTGCACGAGTTGAGATCAATTGGGATAGTGGAAATTCGTCTTTCACGCAACTCGCCTGTCCGAGTCCGAAGTCGAATCCGCCTGCAAACCTCAAGGCCGCCCGTATCCGCTACCCCATGTGCTGAGATGGGCCTTCCCATCTCTCTCTCTCGACCCGAAGGGAGAGGGCACAGTAATCCAAGACCGTCAAGCGGTAGCTCACAGCACGCACAGTACGAAGGAATGGACAGGTGTCGAGTTGACCTGAACAGTCATAAATGTGACTCACCTCGGCTGTCTGAGTCAGGAGACGGATCCGCCAGCATTCGGCGAACTGTCCAAACCCACTCGAGTGCCAGGGACGTGCTTTCCCGCCTCTCTTGGCCTGAAGAGAGAGGACACGGAACTCCAGGCCCGCCGAATAGCCGCCTACGGAAAAAGTGAGCAGACAGGTGTCAAAGCAGCCTGCACCCTCATAAATGCGACTCACCTCAGTCATCTAAGCGAGGGGATGAGAGCCGCCGGTGCTCGGTGGTTGGTCAGAACCACTCAAGCATTTGACAGCCGTTGTCACGCATACGAGGAGCGGCTTTCCCACTCTTACAAAACGTGATACAGAGCAAAGCTATTCGAATGACCATTGGCAGTACGAAGAACAGCAGGACGTCTCCGAACAACGTATGGTCACATCCTATAATTTAAGGAGAAGTCAAGCTGTCCTTCTTCCATTTAAAAGCCTCTTCCAGCAAGCTTTTAGAGAGGTCGAAAACTTGAAAAAAAACAGTTGAGACCAAGCTGTTCGCATAACCCTTGTGCTACAGCACCACTGCCTAGTTCAAAGCTCCGATCGCTGACGAACTAAGCAGACCCGAACTCTTTCGACTCGAGCTTCTACTGTGTATTGAAGCTCTCCAGCAACCTCGATCAAACGGTCCAAGGGAAGCAGACTCGACACGAGCATCGAGCGAAGCATCCTATAGCCACCTAAAGTCCCCACACAAAACAAAGAGGGCATTCCCTCTGCTTCTGTTGTAAACATTTGATTATTAGTTTATAATAAGCTTTCTTATCAATACAAACGAAACTCCCTGTTTTCGGAAAATCAAATTTACACCCTACAGAAGATGGCGACCACAGTGGGAGAAGCTGTTTCATCGAACGAAATGGTGGTGGCTCAGTTTGATGAGGTTGTTGTTGGGACGACTGTGGAGTCCCTGGAAATTGAGTTCGACCAGGCCAAGTATGAAGAGTACTTGTCTTCCTCCTCATCTGGTGGCAATGCGTCCCGCAAGCGCCACAGAGTCGTGCGCCGAGGCCGACCTCAAACGGTCAAAGCCTCTACACCTGCGGGTTCCACCCGAGTCCCATCGGAAGAACCCACTTCGTTGCAATCGATCAAGGCCAAGCCGGAGATCGAGCGCAAGGGGCAAGGGTCTGCCAAATGGGTCGCCAAGCGATCCCCGCAGACACCTATCTCGAAGGAAACGCCGGCTCACTCCGGCACAAACCGCACTGCCACTGCTCGCGGTGATGCTCTCCTCGATGGGAGAGTTAACCAACAGCGGCGGCAAATGCTCGTCAGACAGGAGGTCCAAACCTCCGTTTCTCATAATGGCCTGAATCATTGTGTACAGGCCCGAGACGCCAGACGAGAAGGCAAACTGCCCGACATCGGAAGGCCCTCCAAGTCAGGAGAGCCGACCGAGGAAGGCAAAACCGCCCACCCAGGAAAATTTCGCTTCTCCGGTCACATCCCTGATGCGAATGGATCTCCTCGAGCGAGTGAGCCTACCCGAGTAGGCGAATCCTCGAAGGCTGGCGAGCCTCGCCATAACCATTTGGCGGATAAACGTAAAGGTAGAGAGGAAGGCGACTCCTCGTGAACTCGCTCTTCCAAACGAAGGGTTGAAACCCGCCTACGTACTGGAGCTCGCTCAAACGCGAAGACTCGCCAGTCAAGGCGAGATCGCCCAACTCCAGAACCAAAGCATTCCACCCAAGGCGCACCAGAGAGCGCGTCCAAAAATCTCCTGTACACTCACCCGAGCGACTCTTCTAAAGCTGGGGGTTATCACTAACCGCCCACAGAAGACCTCAGGGAATATTTAACTCCCAAACGCACTATAAGTGAGGCGAATCCTCAGTGCCAATGCGAGAGACTCATCCACACGGTTCTCGCCGACTGCCAATGTGTCGGAACGGCGAAACCCTCGGTGTTCGAGAGGCTTTCTCAACAGTCCTCTCGACCAAGGCTCTCCCGTCGAAGGCGTCGTCACCAAAAAGGAAGCGTTGCTGACGACCTAGAGCTCGCATCCGTCACAGTTAACATGACGGATAAGGAGAAGGCGGCACTCTCCAACTCGCCAGACTCGGACTCCGTCCTAAGACCAAACACTCGGTTCGCTCGACGCCGGCAGGACGGCATATTCCAGCAAACACGTAGTCGCAGGGGGGCAAGCATTGGGTTTGATTACTCTACCCTGGTGCCCCCCTCCTACGATGAAGACGAGGTTCATTCGGCGGCGGCCACATCTCAGACCTCGCGCTCAAGTCAAGACGCGCAGGCGAGAGTGCACATGACCAAACTCAACACTGAGCAGACAATGGCCCAAAAGATGGAGGAACAGACAGCGACCATCGACTCTCTAAGAGAGATGATGGAGCAACTGCTGAACAAGAAGAAGAAGAAGAAGAGGACCTAACGTCCCTTACCCCGGCAAACTAGGGACAAGGAGTGGGTACCTCCTCACCGTCCAACGGCTGAGACGGAGGTGTAGGCGTATAAAATTGCCTATAGGTCCCTTAGCACAGCTCGACGCTGATTTAACAAACGGACCACGAGAGGATGATTTTTTTGGCTACTCCATTCTGCACCTTCTACGGGCTTCTTGAACTTGAGCTCGTGCTTGTGCTGAGAGTGCGCGGCGCTTCTTGAATGCGATCCTCCAGCGTTTGAACGTTCCGTTTGCACGGATCATTCGTATCGTTGGTGCTTGGAGGAATTTGCATATCATTGGTTGTTGACGCGTCGTTCGCCTCTTTCTGTTCTTCAATCCGTGTTGTACGGATCCCTCCACAGAATTCCATTGCCTTTGCGATTTGTTTCGCAAGGCGCTGACGTTGCCTTTTGGCGGGCTCTCTTTGAGAGAGTCCTATGCCCTCGCAACGGAAGATTTCGGCCAGAGCAGATCTGACTGGTTGGAAGGAGAAGATCTCCACCCGATGCAGCTCGCATCAAACGGGGCGAGATCTTTCGTTGGCAGCTTCCAACTTCTTCGTACCAACGAAGTTTTTCTCCTTGGAAGAGAGCTTTGGAGACTTGGACTTGCGAGGGGAGGTGGATTTGGACGAGGATGACAGATACTCCTCGAACTTTTGTTGGTCGAATTCGTACTCGTACCTCCTCCTCGACGGGATCGGGATCCGCGGCTGCGACGCGACAGCTTCGGCAGTAAAGCTGTTGGCTCCACTGTGGTCGCCAGATTGTTCCGCGGAAAAATCGTAGCTTTCTTCATTGTTGATATCATATTGCTATCTCAGTTAACAACTTTATGCGTTTACAAAGATCCGGTCTTTTTATACAGATCCGGTTACGAATGAAAAATCAACAGAAAACAAAGTAAAGATTACAATTTTTTCCTTTTGTGCGAACGAATCGCGAGCTTCCCTGTTTTTGCGGTCGCTCGCTTTGGTTGGTTCTTTGCCTGCGCCGGGGTTATTTGCCGTGGACAAACGCGTGATCTCAGATCCGGTCGGATCTACACGATATGAACGGGTAATATCTCCACCAAGGAATAATACGCCGGGAGGGATTGTTTCACCAAGGAACAACCGCTCGAATCTCGGGATCTAAGAAACCAAGCTTAAATCCGGAGTGTGATCGGGGGTGTAGATCTCAAATCCAATCCTCTCGAACTCCTGCCTATTTTGGGCGGTGGTGATCGCCGAGCACCGGATCTGAAAGTCAAGTCTCCAAGCCTTCAAAGTTGTGATCTTTTTTTAGATCTGAGTCTTCAATCCAGCAGGGGCTTCGCCCTCTCTCCAAAATTTCCCAACTCTGAAACAAATGAGCAACAAGGCCCTATTTAAGGCAGCTCAAGAACTGTGCATTTGCACAGTTCTGAGCCTAGCCACCCATTGGGTGGCTCGGCCTTTAGCCGAGCCACCCATGGGTGGCTTTCCGGCCTTGGCCGAGCCACTCAGGCAGTGGCTCGGCCTTGCCGAGCCACCCTGGGTGGCTCGGCTTTGCCGAGCCACCTCAGGGTGGCTTCGGCCTTGGCCGAGCCACCTTAGGGTGGTCGGTTTCGGCCGAGCCACCCTAGGGTGGCTCGGCCTTGGCCGAGCCACCCTGAGGTGGCTCGGCCACCGAGCACCTTCAGGTGGCTCGGCTTGGGCCGAGCCACCCTGGGGTGGTTCGGTTTTTCGGCCGAGTCCCCGGGTTTGTCCGTTTTCGTCCTTTGTTTTCCGGTTCTGGTTCTCTTGTGTCGGTTGATTGACTTGCAACGACTTGTTGGACTTGATTCCAGATATGGCAGTGAGTCGGTTCCTGTATGGCAGTAAACCAACTTCTGAATTGAGGTCCGGAAATTGATGTTGATTGATCGTGATTCATACCGAGTTCGCTCTTGTTTAGATGACTTCGGTGATTCACTAAACATTGGTTTGATTCCCGTGCGAGTGGATCATTCCAAATGCTGGGTGCGATTTGTCGCCTCGTTAACCTGCTCCGTTGCGTATAGCTTGGCTTCAGCGTTGGCGTCTTGTTTGGATACGAGGGTCGCCCG
>NC_033794.1:72224042-72267401 GCF_001876935.1 Asparagus officinalis | reverse complement strand
TTTTGGACTTAACAATAATCATATACATATTTTATTAAGTCTATATAATCATTGTGCAACGTTTTAAAAGTTGGTTTATGTCAAAACATCAAAATTCATGTATCTCACTTTTTCATGTTTTGGACTATTTTGCAAAATGATGATATTTTTCATTTGGGAAGTCCTTTTTGGAAACCAGTCATTGTAGCATGTTTATTATCATGTCTACAATCATTCCCCAAAGTTTTACATTTTTTAGAATTTATTTGATATTTTTTTTAAAATCAGAAAAACAGTTTTCAAATCAGATTTTCATGTATCAGATTTCGGTCGACCGATCCGGTCGACCGCTCATATGTTCAGCCATCAGTGGGCAGCAGAGAGTTTGTCGGTCAACCGGTCCGGTCGACCGAAATCTCCATCGGTCGACCGCAGGAATTTTCGGTCGACGGCCAATGTATCCGTTGGTCCCCAACGGCTATTTTTCTGAGCTGATTTTCTGGGGCTGTTTTTGTCTTTTGCTTGGGGTTTTTGGCTGAGGTTTTGGAGGTTATAAATACCCTCCTTGATCTTAGTTCTCTAGAAGCTAAGAAGTTTTTAAAAGAAGTTTTTAAACAAGGGTTTAAGCTTGTTTAGTTTGGTTTAAGTTTGGTTTGGGTTTGCTGTTACAAAGTGCCAACATCCAAAGCCGCGGCCACCTTCAAGGTGCTCGGCTTCATTGCGACCACCCTGAGTGGCTCGGCCCACCGCAGGGGTGGTGGCCGCCTTGTGCCGAGCCACCCTTGAGGTGGCTCGGCTTTTGGCCGAGCCACCCAGCGGTGGCTCGGCCACCGTGATAGGGCTGGCCTCCGGCTCTGCGACTCGGGCCGAGCCACCTTGAGATGCACCGTTCGTTTCGGCGAGCCCCTCCGGGTTGTCCTGTTTTCCGTTGTTTTCCGTTGTTTTCCGGTTCTGTCCATGATATCGAGTTGTGCGTTCTTTAGTGAACTTTCTCGTGTTCGCGGATCTTGATTCTGGAAGCCTGCCATTCCCGATTAGGCAGTAAATCGGCTTTTTGAGTATTGATCACGCTTCGAAGAACTGATCTTGATTCGATCGCGATTCTCGAGGTCCGCCTCTCCGTGACGAGACCGTTGATTCCTCAACTACGTTAGCTTATTCTGCACGCGTGGATTCATTCCCTTGTTCGCGTTGCATGTCGTCGCATCTCTCTCGCCTCGTTGTGGTTCGTCGGTTTTTATGCCGGAACTGCTGCTAGCGGACCTATAAGCAATTTATTATGCGCTACATCAGTGTTTCTGCCCCAAGACACTCCACAGGAGGGTCTCGGGTATTCGCAAAGGATCTACACTGAAGCGTCCGAAGCCAAATCAAGGATGTTTCCATTAAAAGAAATCGGTCATTTGAGACGAGCGAACTCTGGCGGAAATTACTATCAATAATGGTCAATAAGGAAAAGTTCCGCATTGTTTTCAAGCGGTTCTAGCCCGACTTTCTCCATGACAGAGAGTCAATTCAGAATAGCCCAACCAATGCTCTCGACTCTAGTTAGAAGCTTGTCGCGACCTAAACAATCGTAATCACGATTAACATGGAATGATAAGGGAAAGTCGACTCGACCTTTCTATTTCAGACCCCCTCATATCGCATTCGTCCAACTCGGCTATTGCGTACGGTCGTTTGGCCTTCTTGTTTTGATGATGTTTAACAAACAATTTACCACTAATATTGTTTTGTCTAGTATTTGTGTTTTCTTATTTATTATAGACAAACAACGAGTTGGAGGTTGGATGGATTGGCCTACCACGATCATATCAAGAGGAGGTTGCGCGGAATTATGGCGAGTGAAGCAATCGTACAATTCTAGTCAAGATCCAAGTTTAGCTTCATCCGCATCGTGTACAAGTTGAGCTCAATGAAGATCAAGATCAAACTTGGTAATTTAGTTTAAGAGTTTATATTATGTGTGTTAGTACCTTAAGCTCAATTATCTATACACAACATTTATTGTTCTTTGTATTTATATATTATATATATATTATATAAATAAAATATATTATATAGTATATTATATATATATATATATTCATGATTAATATTTATATATATATATACATAAAAAGTTTTGTTTTCTATGGCATATATATAGTTTTTACGATATAATACATGCAATGGATTGGCGTTTTCATGTTTATAATATGAAAATCACATTTTTCATATTTATTATTGCTGATTTGGTTTTACTACTCTAGATATGAACAATATATTTTCATATTACCATACTCCTCATGTTTCATCTCTACATGAGTTCTTGTGAAATATCATTATCTGGTAGTTTTTGGACTTAGACAATAATCATATACATAATTTTATTAAGTCATATAATCATTCCTGCAACGTTCAAAAGTTGGTTTTATCGTCAAATAACATCAAAATTCAAGTATCTCACTTTATTCATGTCTTGGACTATTTTGCAAATGTATGATATTTTTTTCATTTGGGGAAGTCTTGGAACACCAGCGTCATTGTGCATGTTTATTAATATGTCCTACAATCAATTCCCCAAAGTTTCACATTTTTATGAATTTATTTGATATTATCATTTTAAAATCAGAAAACAGTTTTCAAATCAGATTTCATGTATCCAGATTCTGCGGTCGCACGCGACTCCGTCGACCGCCTCATCATGTTCAGCCATCAGTGGAGCAGAGAGTTTGTCGGTCAACCGCGTCCCGGATCGACCGAAATCTCCACTCGCGTCGACCGCGAGGATTTCGTCGACGGGCCATATACGCCGTGGTCCCCAACGCTATTTTTCTGAGCGAATTTTCTGGGGCTGTTTTCTGTCTTTTGCTTGCTGGCGTTGTTGGCTGACGTTTTGCGAGGTTATAAATACCCTCCTTGATCTTCAGTTCACTAGAAGCTAAGAGTTCTTTAAAGAAGTGTTTAACAAGGGTTTAAGCTTGTTTGTTTGGTTACAGTTTGGTTTGGCGGTTTGCTTTACAATGAGGCAGTTTACATCAGCTATTGCAAGAGTTCATCTTCAAATCTTTTCATCCTCTCCTTTGTGTTTTAGAGAAGTTTCCTTAACTCTATTTCCTAGCATATTTCTACTATTGTATTTCATATCAATTTGTTAGTTGCTAGTTCTTATTGCGTTAAGAGTTTTTTATTTTTTTATCTCATTGTTACACACACCACTTGAGCTTATTGTATTTGCATACATAGATATATTAGGTTGTGACGAGATTGTAATTGAGTTATGCCTTAATTGTTTCTCATGCTATTGTAGAGAACAAATTCATTATGTTGTTACATTTGTGAGGTTGTAGGTTTTACAGGTGGCCTAGAAAACCGAGTTGTTGTGAAGTTTTTCGTGACTTAGAAACCGAGATGTGAGGAGTGGCGTTGATCGGTATCGTTGAAAACCGACATTAGTGTGGTTGTAAACGTTATTCGGGGAGCGTTAGAAATCCCGCGTTGTGATAGCTGGATTTCTCCCGGGAGTGAGGAGGCGGAGACGTAGCGACAGAAGGTCCGAACTCCGTATCATATCTTGTGTTTTGTGTGCTTTGGCCGTTTTTATTTGTATCTTGGTTTTAATTTCGTTGTCGCCATTGTCATTAGCTCATTATTTATATGATCCATATCTAGTTTTCATATGTTACCCGCTCTGTGTTAGTTTTTATATCCTTGCATATACCATATATTCATTATTGTATATCTCTGATAGGATATAACATCTTGTAGTGTAGTTTTAATATGTCCATGCATATTATATATTCATCATATAGGTATATCTCATTGTGTATATTGCATATTCTTGCACAGTAACTCTTTTGTATATCTATGTTGCAAGAATATATTTGTTAATTAATTTTAGATTGCATATAATCGATTAGATAGCATACACGACCTAATCACCCCCCCCTCTCAGGGTCTAAACAATTGGCGTATCAGAGCTTGGTAGCTCTTTGATTTAAGGTCTAATCGCCTTGAGTTAAAAGATCCAAGTTTAGTCTTGTTGTGCAACGAATTTTGAGCTTTATTTGTATCTTGCTTGCGCCTTTTATATTATGGATATGCATGGTTTAGGTTATGATTTAATATTGCTCCTACATTAGATTAATTTCCCCTATGCCCAATGGTGTGTTAGATTTAAACTTGTTTAATCTAAACCGACTTTGATTTATGCCGGAAATTATAGCATAAGCTTATATTGTACCCCACTTTGCGAGAAATCCAAGCTGAATAAGAATGCATCATCGTATGCTTTACAATGAACAATATTTTGTTAGAATATTTGCCTAAATGCTTTTAAATTCAATCTATGCTCTAACAAGTTGCTTCATTTGTGATAGGCTGCTTACAACTTTCGGAAATTTATACGAAGGCACATCAAGGGGACTTTGGAGGCGATCCAAAAAGCCTTTGTGCAGGCATCCGACTTCAAGTTCATACGGAGCTTCATGCACACGGCCACTAGGCGATAGCCCTAGTGAGGTTTGCGAGTTGAAAACCATTAATGATTTACCTAATGATGAACTTGCTTGAGCTAGTGAAAAATTGTTGCATGCCTTTAACAAATTGCATAAAGATTTTGTTGATTTACAATGCAAGCATGATAATTTAAAATCCGATCATGAGAAGCTAGTGTCCAAATTTGATGTCATTGAAAATGAAAATACTATGCTTAAAGAAAGCAATGACTTATTAAATTTAGAAAATGGAAATATCTCATCTATTGCTAGCCTATCTCATGCTAAGATTGATGCCATGTTAGAAGTAGAGAACATAAAGAATGATACAGCTTCTTTTATAAATAACTATTTATGTTCTACTTCTAAAAATGCATATGTGCCTAAAAAGGAAGATTTGAATCTTATGAAAAATAATATTTCATCTTTAGATTCAACTTTGAAAACATGCATTAATAATCATAAGAGGCTTATGGACATGTGTGCTTAAGACTAAGTCTAAGAAATCATCCACTCATTATGCACACATGTATAACAAAACTTATAAGTGTTCTATTTGCGACCGTCAAGGTCATTTAGCTAAGTTTTGTTATGATACACACAAACTTAAGAATTCTAATGCTCATTGTGCATCTCATGTAGCTTCTTCATCTTGTACACTTACACATTCACATGCTCATTCTCATAAAGTTCATCATAAGCATGCTAGTGTGTTCAAGTGTGATCATTGTGGCCGTTTTGGCCATTTGGCAAAATTTTGCTATGATTTGAAAAAGACTTCACTTTTGCCAAATGATTTTAAAAGACCACAAAAGTTTAAATGTGATGTCTGTGGTAGATATGGCCACTTAGGAAAGTTTTGTTTTGATAATGTTTCACATTTGCAAAATAATCTTAAAAGATCATCTATGGTTGCAAATGTTTCCCGTGCACAAGCTAATGGTCCACAAAAATAAATGGATCTCTTTCATTGCACAAATTACAATCAGAAGGGTCATTTGAGCGATTATTGCTTTGACCGTGTTAGTGCACCACATATGCCTAAGAGGGTTCATAACCCTAGGGCTTTAAGCTTAAATGATAGGGGTCATATCCCTAAATCTTTTGGTACCAAGAGTTCTTGGGTACCAAAACAAATTTGATTTTCAAACTAAGAATTTTACTGTTTTTATCCTTCTTTGTCTTGGTTTTGAAAACTATGCTTTGAAATCTTTTTATATGAAAACAATTTATAATTGATAAAATATTTTGTTTTCATGATTATTTGTTTTGTTTTGATGAGAGGTTTGTACTTATATAACCCTCCGGATTTATTGGGTATTTATTCCCAAATCATGTTTACCGGATGCTTAAATGTTTATATGGGTTGATACTAGCTCAAGAGCTAGATAGAGTTGCCTCTCTTGATTTTTGAAAATCAATGATGATTTGGTTTTATGATTTAAACTTTGATTTATCATTTCAGTTGGTTGATTTGTTTTCATTTGAAAACTTTTTACATGATTCTCATGTTTCTCTTATTTTGATTTCATAAATCTATTTTATATATTGGCTTTTATGATATGAGACAATATGTTCATCTTGATATATTTATATATGTTCTCATTATCTCTTGAATGTGAGTGATTTTTGGCATATTATTTATGCTTGCTCACATGTTTGCCATGATCTTTTATAGCTTATATTTCATATGGCTTTTTAATAGGGGGAGCTATTCCCTATATTTGCTTTGTACTCACCCATGCTTATTGATAGGGGGAGGTTTCGCTCTCTTCATACCTTTGTCTCCTTTTTGATGTTGTCAAAGGGAGAGAAATATTGTAAGTATATTCTTTCTTATTAATATGCGTGTGAATTATAAGTTATATATTCATTTCCTTCATGCATATATTTCTTTTTGTAAATTGTTTGTCATCATCAAAAAGGGGGAGATTGTTGGCCTTCTTGTTTTGATGATGTTTAACAAACAATTTACCACTAATGTTGTTTGTCTAGTATTTGTGTTTTCTTATTTATTATAGACAAACAACGCAGTTGGAGGTTGGATGGATTGAGCCTACACGATCATATCAAGAGGAGGTTGGCGGAATTGTGGAGTGAAGCATCGTACAATTCTAGTTCAAGATCCAAGTTTAGCTTCATCCGCATCGTGTAACAAGTTGAGCTCAATGAAGATCAAGATCAAACTTGGGTAATTTAGTTTAAGAGTTTATATTATGTGTGTTAGTACCTTAAGCTCAATTATCTATACACAGACATTTATTGGTTTCTTTGTATGTGTATATATATATATATATAGTTATATATATATATACATAAGTTTTGTTTTCTATGCATATATATAGTTTTAGATATATACATGCATGGTATTGGGTTTTCATGTTTATAATATGAAATCACATATTTCATATTTATTATTGTGATTTGGTTTTAACTACTTAGATATGAAACAAATATATTTTCATATACATACTCCTATGTTTCATTCTCTAATGTATTTGTGAAAATATCATATTCTTAGTTTTTGGACTTAACAATAATCATATACATATTTTATTAAGTCTATATAATCATTGTGCAAAGTTTCAAAAGTTGGTTTTTGTCAAAACATCAAAATTCAAGTATCTCACTTTTTCATGTTTTGGACTATTTTGCAAAATGATGATATTTTTCATTTGGGAAGTCCTTTTTGGAAACCAGTCATTGTAGCATGTTTATTATCATGTCTACAATCATTCCCCAAAGTTTTACATTTTTTGGAATTTATTTGATATTTTTTAAATAGGGTTTTAAAATCAGAAAAACAGTTTTCAAATCAGATTTTCATGTATCAGATTTCGGTCGACCGATCCAGTCGACCGCTCATATGTTCAGCCACCAGTGGGTAGCAGAGAGTTTGTCGGTCAACCTGTCCGATCGACCGAAATCTCCATCGGTCGACCGCAGGAATTTCCGGTCGACGGCCAATGTATCCGTTGGTCCCCAACGGCTATTTTTCTGAGCTGATTTTCTGGGGCTGTTTTTGTCTTTTGCTTGGGGTTTTTGGCTGAGGTTTTGGAGGTTATAAATACCCTCCTTGATCTTAGTTCTCTAGAAGCTAAGAAGTTTTTAAAAGAAGTTTTTAAACAAGGGTTTAAGCTTGTTTAGTTTGGTTTAAGTTTGGTTTGGGTTTGCTGTTACAAAGAGGAGTTTACATCAGCTATTGAAGAGTTCATCTTCAATATTTTTCATCCTCTCTTTGTGTTTTTATAGAAGTTTCCTTAACTCTATTTCCTAGCATTTCTACTATTGTATTTCATATCAATTTTATTGCTAGTTCTTATTGAGTTAAGTTTTTATTTTTTATCTCATTGTTACACACACCCACTTGAGCTTATTGTATTTGCATACATAGTATATTAGGGTTGTGAGAGATTGTAACATTGAGTTATGCTTAATTGTGTTCTCATCTATTGTAGAGAACAAATTCATATTTGTTACATTGTGAGTGTTGTAGGTTTTCGGTGAGCTAGAAAACCGAGTATGTTGTGAAGTTTTTCGGTGAACTAGAAAACCGAGTGTGAGGAGTGGACGTTGATCGGTGATCGTTGAAAACCGACATAGTGTGGTTGTAAACGTTATTCGGGTGAGCGTAGAAAACCCGGTTGTGATAGTGGATTTCTCCCCGGGAGTGAGGAGCGGAGACGTAGGACAGAAGGTCCGAACTCCGTGATCATATCTTGTGTTTGAGTGTGCTTTGGCGTTTATTTATGCTTGTGTTTATATTTCTCATATTGTATATCTCCTTGATAGGATATATCATCTTGTGTTAGTTTATATATCCTTGCATATATATATTCATCATATAGGATATATCTCATTGTGTATATTGCATATTCTTGCACATAACTCTTTGTATATCTATGTTGCAAGAATATATTTGTTAATTAATTTTAATTGGCATATAATCGGATTAGATTAGCATAAGACCCTAATCCCCCCCCCCCCCCTCTAGGGTCTAACAGTAGGTACTACCAGACGTAGAGACTATTAGAGGATGAATAGAGAATTATCCTCAGATGATGAAGCATCAGATGCTAACTCCATAGTCGCTTTTGACAATACGGTATCTAACCCAAGACAATCACGCGAGATATTTATGATCAACACCGAGCAAATGACCAAGATTCTTGAGGATTCTTTGGCTAAGTAGAAGGAGAACTTCAAGTTCGAAATGGAAATAGCTATGCTATGGATGAAGGAAGAGCATGACCAACAGATTCGGGCTCTGTCCAATTAACTTGGTGAATCCAGTCGTCGCAACATTGCTAACCAAGCAGGTAGTAAGTCAGATGTGGATGAACATCTCAATGCTGATAACCCTCCCATTAACCAGAATGCTGGGGGTGGTCCTACTAAAGATAACGATGCTGGAGGTGGTCTGACTGATAATGACAATGCTGAGGGTGGCTGTGATGTTCTTCCTCAAAATCGACCAAGGAAGGATACGAGCGAGGATGAGAAGATGAAGGACCTTGAGGGAAAAATCAATGCCTTGATGTCTATTCAGAAGGTAAAAAAGATCGGCATTCCATGTCCCTATCCAAGAGAGTGAGAGTCAATCTCGTATCCAGCGAAGTTCAACCTGATCAACTTCACGTCGTTCGACAGGAAGGGTTCCCCCATCCAACACTTGATAACCCAAAACCAAAAATAATCAAAAAAACTCCCACTGTGACTATTTAATCATTTTCAGGATGATTAAAACCTCTCACTGTGATATCTCAAGCACTCTTTCATTGAGATGAGATTCAATGGCTTCATCCGATTAATCTTTCCTCACGAAACCCCAACGATCTAATTGTAGAGTGTTTGATCCCTGACTGATCAATTCAATTGACTGTAGGATATACTAAAGTTCTTTCCAGTTTGATCCACTCAAACTCCCATTATGTCTGTGCAATCAATACTCACATTGTTAGAGTCCAGATATAATGCTTGGAATTTTAGTCTGCTAATCTTTGACAATTGTCAAACTCCTTTGTGTTAAGACCTTATCACTTGACACCAAGAACCCCTACTGAGTTATTTGTACAAGTTAATACTCCCACTATGATTTGTACTCCTACTCTCACTTAGTCAAACCTTTAAACAGTTAGGACCACAACCAAAATCCCCTCTCGATTCTTTCCATGAACGAGAGGTCCACAAATTGAACGATCAAACCTTTAAATAGTTAGGATCGTTTCAAACCCCTATTTGGTCAAACCTTCCTATAAGTAGGGCCAAAGCCAAAATACCCTCTCGATTCCTTCCATGAACGAGAGGTCTACTTTTAAATCGGGTGATCAAACCTTCTTAGAGTTAGGGTCGCCTCAAACTCACACTTGGTCAAACCTTCCTACAGTTAGGGCCAAAACCATAATTCACTCTCGATAAATGAGAAATTCACCTTTAGTTCGGTAATCAAACCTTTCGACAGTTAGGATTATACAAATCTTTTCGATTCTCGGAGTGGAGATCCCACTCTTAGTTTCACTCTTCAGATTCTTGAAGTGGAGATCCCACTTTGAGTTTTCTTTGTAACTGGAGATAGAATATAAATTCTTCCTCTTTAGTTGTTGGAGATAGAATATAAAATTTTTTCTCTCCCACATCGGGTTTGTCTTTACCCCAAAAGAAGACCTAGAGATAGAATATAAAATTCTTCCTCTCTAGCATCGGGTTCGTCTTTGCCCCAAGAGAAGACACCATCTTTTAAATCCAAAATCCGTGTGTGCGCGGGGAATTTTATCCTAAATCCTAAGTAGGGATAAGCCAACGCCTAACACGTGTTGCCGGTTTAGTCTTTCATAGAGTGAAGAAGACACCAGAATCCAATTCTGGGGAATTTTATCCTAAAGACTAAGTAAGGATAAGTCAGCGCCTAGCATGCATTGCCGGTTAGTCCTTAATCGTAAAAAGGACAAAAGCCCATATATTCAACATTATGATAGGCCATTATTAATAATGCCAAAAATCTGTGCCTCACACAAGCGGTGAATTTTATCCCGAATCCTAAGTAGGGGTAAGCTAACGCCTAACACGTGTTGTCGGTTTATTCTTTTACTGAGTGGAAAAAAACCAGAATCCAAGTCTGGGGACTTTTATCCCGAACCCTAAGAAGGGATAAGTTAGCGCCTAAAACGCGTTGCCGGGTAGTCTATTCCCGTAAGAAAGACAAAGTCTACATATTCAATCTTGTAGCACTAAAAGAGTTAACTCTTTTAGTACAACGTTACATGCAGAACGGACTTAAACAATCTGCATGCTAGCCCGACTCAAATGGTTATCGGTAAAGGCTCATCAAACCAGTTGATGGCTGAGGGTTTGTTAAAAATCCTATAAAGGTAAGAGTTATTGACGCACCAGCTTTATTAGTTGGTCTCGTGACTTAAGAATCCGATAATTTTAGGATAAGATCCATACATACAAATGAATCAGCTTTAACAGTTGGTCCTAAAGCTTTAGCATTTGGGACCGTCATGCTCCAATACCTTAAGAATTTAAACTGTGTTAACGCAGGTCAACACATTGAAAATGAAAGTTAACGCCAGTCAACACGTTACAAATAAAAGTCAACACTGGTCAACGCATTGGGAATTGAGGTTAATGCCATTCGGCGCGTTGAAGACTTTGCCAAAATAAGGCTAAAAAAATTCCAGGTTAAAGGATGATTCTGAGAAGTTCAATCACATCCAGATACAAACTCCCAACAAAGATGATCAGTTCAAAGTCAACTCAATGACACAAGCTAAGTTCAGAAACTTACACACCAACTTCAGTTCAAGACTCCAACAACAGTCAGATGATAAACACAACGTCGGAAGAACTTAATCTATTCGATAAAATACTGAATAGACTGAAGGCTGAAGAAGTCAAAAATTGAAGTGGTTCACAGGTCCTGCTACGAGATTTAGGATAGGGCCTATCTTATCCAAACCATTACAGACTCCTCTATAAAAGAATGAGTCTAAAACATTTTGGAGGTGGTATATATAAGCATCTAAAAATGCCTATGGGTTCCCACATGCAGCCCGAGATAAAGAGAAGATGATGAACATCATCATTCGAGTTAAGAAGGATTATATAAGTGCCCACCGTGCTTGTCAGCCAGTTCCAAGTGCCATCAAGAAGCTAACGAGCATATGGAGTAAGTTAGCAAAGCGTACAAGTCAATAAGATGACTAAATATGCAAAATGGTAGAAAGTACAAGTCTGAGAAAGTCAAAAAACACAGAAAAGCTCAAAAAAGTCTCGGAACCTATGTAGGGTGCGAGTCACCACTTGGTGACCCGCGCACACACGGGTCACCACTTGGTGACCCGCGGGCATGCGGGTCACCATTTGGTGACCCACGCCCACGCGGGTCATCGTGGCCTACCGCGCACCCGTAAATGCCTAAAATGCGTTTTTGATGTATTTCTTGATATTTCTCAGGATTTGTTCATTCCATAGCATCTAAATTGATTGGATATCATCTCTAAATAGGGCTAGGCCATTGTCAACTGAAGATATGGCTAAATCCCTCATTCTTATCCAAATAACTATATCCGAAGCCCTATAAATATAAACTTAGGGCTTCCATTCTAGAGGGGGAATCATTATCAAGATGAGTAGGTGTTGTCGAGTTGGAGAGCAAGAGAACACGAATTTCAGAGGAGGCTAGTTGATCTCGACGAAGTTCTTCAGCATAAAGAGGGAGAGTTCAAGAGATCTGAAGCCCCGTCCCCCTATTCCTTTAGACTAGGCTTAGTCTTAATCTTAAGAAGAATACTGATTTCGCTTGGTCGATATTAGTACCTTAGTGAATACTTGCTTGATGAAGTAGGAGCTCTGATTAATCATTCTGTCAACCGGATCCGATCCGTAGGCGGTCCACGAATATTAACGTCCCCAGTACATGCAAATATACCACGCAAACAGAAACTAATAAATAGGATTTATATGTTGTTTGAAAGAGATTGTAATCAGTTATTTCCATTGTGTAAAAGTCTTATAAAAAGACTAACTTTCTATTGAGTTTATTGTAACGTCTGAAGTTATAATAGATTCAATTACAATGAAGAAAACAATGACTTCAGCTACTTTGAGAAAACTCAAGTGTTCATGCTAATATTACAGCTTTATGACATTTTTGAACCTTTCCTTTCCATTTTGAGACGTAAAGTCATGGCACACTAAGAGTTTCAAACTTGAAAAAAGGATTGATACTCTTTCGTATTTGTTACTTTTAACTAATTACATTCTAATATGATAATTGCTCTAGGACAATTAAGAATTTCTAAGAGAAAGACTACATTCAATACAAGAATTTCTAACAAAAAGTTATTGAAGCCATTCTGCCTTGTAACTTGTATGGTTAGGTATAACAAAGGCCAAACTTGGGTTATAAACATGAGCTTGCCGGCTAGAATCTGGCTAGCAAATTAGGCTTTGTAGATACAAAAAAAATTATATAAACAAGCCATATAAATAAAACTTACTGTGAGGATGATAATACCTTATAAAATTCAAAACTAATGTGAGATACAGTACCTCATATAAATCTAAACAATGAAGACATGTCTTCCATATTAATTAATTCAGAGAGGCACGCCTTCTCTTTATAATTATCAAATTTGATCAATAAAACTTAATGTGAGGGATAGTTACCTCATACAAATAAAAATCAATGTGAAGTGTAGTACCTCAAATAAATAAAAATTAAGTTGAGGATAACAACAGTACCTCATACAAATCAAAATCAATGTGAGGTGTAGTACCTCATATAAATAAAAATTAAGTTGAGGATGACAGTAGTACCTCATACAAATCAAAATTAATGTGAGGTGTAGTACCTCATATAAATGAAAATTAAGTTGAGGATGACAGCACCTCATGTAAATTTAAAAGTCATATGATCATAAGTTTTAGCTATAAAATTTAACTCGAGGATACCTACCCTCATACGAACCTTATCAACTTGAAGGGAATACGGGCTCTCCATTACACTTATTTTAGAAACATAAAAGATAAGCAGATAGGCACTTGAGAAATGAAAAGAGAAAAAGATGTTCGTTATGATAAACAAACGCAACAATCTTGATAAGGAAGTTTCGATGAGGAAGTTACAATAACTCCCCCGCCAATCCATTTTAAACACCTGGCGATAACTTCTCCTTGGTCTTTCCTATAAAATGAGACCTCATTTGCCATTCGTTGAGGGAAGGATAAAAAAAATGGAATGACAAAAAAGATAAGGAGAGATTGAAAAGAAGGAGAGACTTATATTTTGAAACAACAACGACAAGGTCCTCTGTATTTTTTTATTTTTGAAAGGGAGGAGGGTTCTGAAACATTGTATAGAGACCCAAGATCCCATCTTCTTTCTCTTTAACTTTGTAATACATTAGAAAGATAATAAAATTGATATCTCTCTACATTTGATTCTTGATGTCTATTTAATTCTTTGCTTTCTACTATATCTCTCTACATTTGATTCTTGATGTCTATTTAATTCTTTGCTTTCTACTAATCAGGGGTTTCTTTCAACAAGAGTAATTAATTGATTCTTGATGTCTATTTAATTCTTTGCTTTCTACTAATCAGGGGTTTCTTTCAACAAGAGTAATTAAAAGAAAGAAAGAAATTTCTGGAAGCATGCATCTCCTAATTTTTTTACAAACAAAGTGATACTAATATGTATCGGAGTAAATATTTAGAGATTACTCTACTCTTCTTGAGATTGGTGTTATGGCTTGGTCAAGAAGAGATTAGCCTACTCAAGTATTATTATTTCTTTGATGGATACTAGGACCACTTTGAATTTTTTTACAAACTATACACGTCGGGCACTCCGACGCTTACAAAAAGTTTTGGCGACCACAGTGGGATTATCCTTTTCCCCTCATCTTTTAGAAAGCAAATATTAGATGACATCTTGTGCATAAAGCATTAAAAAAATTCTATAAACAAAGTACTAAAACATTATTTCTGCATTCATTGTTCACAGGTAAAATGACAAGTCATGTGAGCAACTCAAATGTTAATGGGAAAACTCAAAATTTTGTTTCCGTGCAAATTGGTGCATTGTGGGTGCTGGTTCCTGTGGAGATGGCTACAACGGAGAACATTCTGTGATCAACACCATGCCCTATCCGACAACCTAAATATTCTATTCACCCAATGCATGTTGACGTGGACAATAATGGCTTTACTCCTGTGGTGACAAAGGCTATGAAAAAAAAGATGAGGAAATAATCCTTAGTCCAAGTTCCTATCCCTAATACTCAAAATCTTAATTTAAACATGAGGAGCGCCCCCGATATTGTTATATGTGAGGATCCTAAAGATGTCCTTAACAATGAGGAGAAACCACTCACCTTTCATGTTGAAAATTAAAGGCAAGGGAGTGATGAAAGAAAACGTGGATTTCTCTTCAGGTGAAATGAGACACTACATTGCTCAAAGGTGATTCCCTCAAATTGGATGCTCGTGTGCTATGAAGGCATTTGGAGCAAATTCTTATGATAAGGAATTCCCTCCCCTTCATTGACCAAACCTCAACAACCAAAAGGTCCTATCAAGAAGGAAAATTTTTTTAGAACACCAAGTAGGATAGTGCCTGCCCTAGTGCAACAAGTTCAAGTTAATGACCCCTCAAGGGAGACGTCAAAGTAATATTCTACAAGCCCCTTTGCTATTCGTCATGGCAGGCCTAAAGTGAGGGTGTAGAACCCCGTAATTTTTATATGAATATATATGAATTATTAGTAAATAAATAATTCTTTTATGATAAATAGCTTGAGGTTATTGATGTACATGATAATAAGTTATTTAAGATGATATGAGAGTTTGGGTGTAGAGTTTTGTACGTTGGTTTTGCAAATTAGCAAAACATGCACAAAACTGAATTTTTCCAGATCAGTCGACACATCAGTCAACTGACTATATCGGTCGACACATCAGTCGACTGATACGCTGATTTCCAGTTTTTTAGGTTTCGGGTCCGTTTTGATTTGGTTCGGGTTTGGGTCGGGTTTAACTGTTCGTATATTTCCCCTTCACCCAAAATCAAACCCCCTCATCTTCAGAACTGAGAAAACCCTAGCCCCCTCTCCCCTATCCTAAACCCTAGTTTTGTTCTTGGTGATTTGGGGGAGAACTTGGAGGATTTTCGTCGAAATCTTCACATTGCAGCAAAGGGGATCTACTCTCTCTCAGATCCAGGAGTTGTTCATCACCCAGAGGCGAGTAACATCTCGCCCAACTCTGTCCCTTTTGTTTTACACGAATTTATTGAGTTTAATGAGTTTTTATTGAGCCAAAAATGTATTTTTAGTACAAAGAATAAATCTTTATGGTATATGATGTGAAGTATTGAGCCTCTCAGTTTATAAAAAGATCATCAATGTTTTATTAAAGAGATCTAGATCTGAAAATGTTTGACAAGAGTTATTTCATGATTTATGGATTTCAAAACGTATCAAACATGTTTTTATGTGTTTAAGGCTTTTGATAAATGTTTGCATGTAGATCTTTCATTCCAGTTTGGTACATATATGTTAATATCAGTATTTTTCATGCTTGGGATTAGTGGGGATGAGTTTAGATCAACTTTTGGGTGAATAATAACCTATACACAGTTTCTACAGTCAATCGGTCGACTGATCAGTCGACTGATGAGCTGAAATCTCAGTCATCTGTCGACTGATCAGTCGATTGATGGGTTAATTTGGTTTTCCCAGCTCCGCAGTCGACAGATCGGTCAACTGGTGAGCTGAGGCTGTGCTGCCTGAGCTTGTCAGTCGACACATGAGTCGACTGACGTCATCAGTCGACACCTCAGTCGACTGATAAGTTGTTTTATAGATTCTTAAATCTGTTTGAGTTGCTTTTCGGGGTTACCTCGATGACCTGTCACTAGTTCACCATGTTAATGATTTATCTGTACATGTGGGTTGACTTTTGACACAAGTTTAGATATGTACACCGAGACGCGTGTGAGTATAGAATATGTATATCAGTCCGCATATACTTTTCACACTATAATCCATAGAAGTCCTCGTGTTGGACTATAATCCATTTTTGTCCTCGTGTTGGACACTTGCCACTTATTCTATGTGTTTAGAAAACCATAGTATCTAGTTCCTGTATCGGACATATTTCTTAACCCTGTATATGACTTTCTCACAGGAGTTTTATGACATGACACTTATGTAGATTATGACATGATAACCTGATACTCATGTAGGCTATGACATGGCACTATATTTATGCTCTGGGGTTTATTGTATTTCTTTTATTATTGTTCCTGTACTAGAACTTCGGGTTTGGTGTTTAGGAATTTACAATTTAAGATACAAGGTATATACATGAGGGTTTCCTTGTTTGGATTATTTCGCTCGACGTACCTATGCTCGTGTTATAAATACCTAAATACTAAAAATCCTATTTAGTAAAACCAATGATTTTAGATCTATTATGTATTATCTATATTTTCTTATACAACGAGCCCTGTTCCCTTTGGGTTGGTTGTGATGTTGCTCGCTAGTGCTTTGACGCTCGTTGTCCCTCCCCCTTTCAGGTAACGAGCCAAGAGCCCAGAGAGTCACAGGTTGATGGTGACACACTTTAGTATTCAACTGTCTATTTTAGCTATGTTTTATTTTGGAGCTCCACTGCAGTTTTGTTTGACATTTGAGGACTATTCTCTAGATGTTGTAAAGGCTGTATGCCTTATTTCCTTTACTCAGATATTTGTACTTGAGACTTGTTAAGTATTCCAGTTATCTATTCAAACATTGACTATGTATTTCTGTATGTTGGACGATGAGATATCAATGTGATCACTATTACTTCATCAGTTATTTCTTGTATTATCTTTTACTTGCTTTTGTACCTACACTTGTTGTTGACTCCACTAGATAGATGTTAATTGTGATGGTGAAACATGTTATTGCACGGTGTGGTGCATGGCATGTTTGACATTCTTGGTTTCACATTAGACTGCAGCCTTGTGTGAACCCAGGGGCGTCACAGTTGGTATCAGAGCTCTACTTCCAGTATCCTTAGGATCATCCTGTGTCGAGTCGTGGAGTTAGGATAGAGTTTCTTAGGATTCATGTATAGAGTCCATAAGGATTTCCTAGTATGAGTGAGGACGATATATGCGTATATCTCAAAATTTTAGAATTTTTTTATATAAAAACTATTTTTGTATAAGTTTAAAGTATTTGTGCAAATACTATATGTTGTGGAAAAAAAATTATATTGTGATACGCTATTTATTGAGGTCTATTTTGACTCATAAACTCTTATTTTCTTATGATCAGCGAGATGGTAGGACGTGGTAGGCCTCGTACTCGGAGAGCTGGGCAGGCAGAGTCATAGCAGACTCCATCTGAGCAGCAGCCAGCTCAATCCGAGCCTCAGCGGGCCCCCCCGGAGCCGCAGCAGGCTCCTCAGTATTTGGTGGATATCATGGCTCCTCTTATTACCCGGATGACAGACATTGAGGAGTTAGTGACGACTCATATAGCACCACCACCACCGGTAGCTCAGCAGCAGGGCATACCCGTCGTTCCTGTTAGAGAGAGATCCTCAGAGATCATACCTGCAACTGTTCATCTAGCAGTCCCAGATAGAGCCACAGTGTAGGAGGCTTGGCTCCGTATGGTAGAGAGGTACCAGAAGATGAGGGCACCAGAGTTTCAGGGATCACCAGACCCTCTTACAGCCCATAAATGGAAGGAGGATGTGAGCAACATTCTTGACATACTCAGTGTGGATTCAGTGCAGAAGCAAAGATTGGCATCCTACAGCTTGAAGGGAGATGCCGGGAGATGGTACCAACTTTAGTTTACTCCAGAGCAGAGGGGCATCCTACAGCTTGAAGGGAGATGCCGGGAGATGGTACCAACTTTAGTTTACTCCAGAGCAGAGGATGACCCTCACATGGGAGGACTTCATATACTTGGAGATGGTACCAACTTTAGTTTACTCCAGAGCAGAGGATGACCCTCACATGGGAGGACTTCATATACTTTTTTGATGGGCAGTACATTTCTTCTACAGCACAGACTGGGAAGGAGCTTTAGTTATCCAGGTTGACTCAGGGGGACATGACCGTTGCAGATTTTGAGAGCAAGTTCATGGAGTTGCTACATTTCACGGGTATGTGGCAGATAGGAGAGCGTCAGGCTTAGATGTTCTTGGCAGGGCTTCGCCCTAATCTCCGCCGAAACCTAGTCTCGAGGAGGTTCTATTCAGTTAGGGAGGTAGCTGAGGCCACTACTTCACAAGAGATTAAGACTAGCATGTTCCAGAAGGATAAGGAAGGGAAGGCCAAGGCAGGGCAGAGCGGTGACAAAAGCAAGAACAAGAGATCTTTTATGGACATCAGCAGCAGCATCAGGGCTCTTATAAGAAGGGACCCCAGCAGGATTAGAGAGCACATCAGCAGCGCAAGTTCCAGGGATCTTGTTTTAACTGTCACAAGGTCAGGCATAAGGCATCGGAGTGTCGTAGCGCACCAGCAGGAGCCCAGTAGGGCAAGGGTCCGAACCAGCAGTAACGCCAGCAGGGCAAAGGTCAGGGCCAGCAGAACAGACTCGAGGCACCGCCAGCAGCTCAAAGGACTGGGGGGAAAGTTCGAGCAGTTCAGGAGGTTCCTCAGGGGCAGATTGTCCCATATTCTCCATCTCCAGTAGCAGAGCAGTCTTCAGTCACAGGCAGGGTTTATGCAGTAGTTCCCCGTGATCATGGAGCTAGTGGAGCTGTAGTGGAGGGTACGTTCCTTGTGGATTCTTTCCCCACCCGAATTCTTTTCGATTTGGGAGCTTCGCATTCTTTCATCTCTCATGCATTTATGGCTAGACTCCAGCTCGTAGCTCAGCCTCTAGACACCCCTTTATCTGTTTCCACCCATTTAGGTGAGGTATCGCTTCTGGAGAGCGTTTGTAGGAGGTGTACCGTCAGTTTAGACGAGTCAGAGTCCATAGTTGATTTAATAGTGTTGCATATGTCCGAGTTTGATGTCATCCTTGGTATGGATTGGTTGTTTTCCTACCATATTAGTATTGACTGCTTTGCGAAGACAGTCAAGTTGCGAGCGTCCGATGGGTCCGAGATGATTGTAGCCACCTCTCAGGGCAACCGATTTGCGGAGTTATTTCTAGCGTACATCGAGGAGGTGATGCGATGGGATCAGGGTACTGAGTTATTGGAGACTAGAGTTGTCTCAGAGTATCAGGATGTCTTTCAGGACATACCTGGATTACCCTCGATGAGAGAGGTAGAGTTCTGTATTGAGTTGCAGCCAGGCACAGCCCCGATATCTTGCACACCCTATCGCATGGCACCAGCTGAGATGAGGGAGCTTCAGACCTAGTTGGACGAGTTGTTAGCTCAGGATTTTATTCGCCGGAGTCATTCTCCGTGGGGCGCGTCGGTCCTCTTCGTGAAGAAGAAGGACGGTAGTATGAGATTATGCATAGATTATAGAGAGTTGAACAAGGTCACTATCTGGAATAGGTACCCACTACCTAGGATTGATGACTTGTTTGACCAGTTGTAGGGAGCGCAGTATTTCTCGAAGATTGATCTTTGTTCTGGCTATCATCAGTTACGGGTTCGGGAGATGGATATTCCCAAGACCGCCTTTCTTAGTAGATATGGATCTTTTAAGTTCTTGGTCATGCCATTTGGGTTGACCAATGCACCCACGGTATTCATGGACTTGATGAGCCAGGTTTTCCGTCCCTTCTTAGATTAGTTTGTGATCGTTTTCATTGATGATATTCTCATTTACTTAAGATCGGAGGCAGATCACGAGGAGCATCTATGGATAGCATTGAGGACTCTACAGGAGCATCAGCTGTATGCTAAGTTCAGCAAGTGTGAATTGCTTTCAAAAGTCAGATTTCTTGGCCACGTCATCAGTAGAGAGGGCATAGCAGTGGACCCGGTAAAGGTCACGGCAGTTCTTGATTGGGAGCCACCGAATACGGTGACAGAGATTCGCAGCTTTTTCGGTTTAGCTGGATATTACAGGAAGTTCATTCAGGACTTCTCGAAGATTGCAACGCCGATTACACACCTTACGAAGAAAGGTGTACAGTTCATATGGAGCATGGAGTGCCAGAAGGCCTTTGATATATTGAAGGCTAAGTTGACTACAGCGCCGGTTTTGACTATTCCGAGCAGGGACAGGACATTCGTCGTATATACAGATGCATCATTGGTAGGCTTAGGAGGCGTATTGATGCAGACTCAGAGGGTAGTAGCTTATATCTCAAGGCAGTTGAGGGTGCATGAGCAGAACTATCCCACTCATGACTTGGAGTTAGCAGCAGTGGTATTTGCACTGAAGTCATGGAGGCACTACTTATATGGAGTGCAGTTTGAGTTATTCACAGACCATCAGAGTCTGAAGTACCTCTTTTCTCAGAAGGAACTCAACCAGAGGCAGAGGAGGTGGATTGAGTTTATCAAGGACTACGAGTTCGCGATTCAGTATCACCCGGGGAAGGCGAACGTCGTAGCAGATGCTTTGAGTAGGAAGCATCGACATCAGATTATGGCTTTGAGGTGCTCATTGCACCGAGACCTTCTCACTCTTAGCTAGTTTGATTTTAGACTTGAGTTTGGTGGCACTAGTGTATTTTTGGGAGCTATATCAGTGCAACCAACTTGGAGCGGCAGAGTTGTTAGAGCTCAGTTGGAGGATTCTTGGATTCAAATCCGTAAGGAGGAGATTTCCAAAGAGCCTAAAGCCGATTAGACCATTGGAGTAGATGGAGGTCTACGAATGAAGGGTAGATTGGTTATGCCAGCCAGTGTAGAGCTGAAGAGGGATTTGTTTGATGAGGCACACTGTACTCGGTACACAGTACATCTAGGGGCCACAAAGATGTACAAGGACCTGAAGAGGCACTTTTGGTGGAGTGGTATGCGCAGGGAGATTTTAGAGTATGTGGCGAAGTGCTTTACCTGCCAGTAGGTGAAGGCGGAGCACCAGAGACCAGCAGGCACACTTCAGCCGTTGCCTATCCCAGAATGGAAGTGGGCGGACATTTCTATGGACTTTATTGTAGGGTTGCCTAAGTCGAAGAAGGGGAATGATTCGGTTTGGGTGATAGTAGACCGGTTGACGAAGTCAGCACATTTTATTCCAGTAAGGACTAATTATACAGCTGAGGCGTATGCGAGGGTCTTCATTCGGGAGATAGTTCGATTGGACGGGGTTCCAGATACGATTATGTCGGATCGAGGATCGGTTTTCACTTTGCATTTTTGGAGGAGTTTTCAGGACTCGTTTGGCAGCAAGCTATCTTATAGCAGTGTATTCCACCTACAGACAGATGGTCAGACGGAGAGGGTGAACCAAGTGTTGGAGGACATGTTGCGAGCATGTGTCATTGACTTCCAAGGCAGCTGGGAGGATCATATCCCACTGATAGAGTTCGCTTATAATAACAGTTATCAAGCGACGATCGGTATGGCCCCGTATGAGGCATTGTACGAGAGACCTTGTAGGTCACCGATATGTTGGGCCGATCCGGAGGACAGCTTGATGCTTGGACCGGAGCTGGTGAGGCAGACTACTAAGAAGATAGCCTTGATTAGAGAGAAGATTCTAGCAACTCAAAGTCGACAAAAGAGCTATGCCGATAAGAGACGAAGACCCTTGGAGTTTCAGGTTGGAGACTCAGTTATGCTGAAGGTGTCGCCTATGAAAGGCGTACAGCGATTCAGACGACGGGGGAAGCTTGAGCCGAGATACATTGGACCATTTCAGATTCTGGAGCGTGTTGGAGTTGTGTCATACAGACTAGATCTTCCAGCATCGATGTCTAGTATACACAATGTATTTCATGTTTCTATGCTCAAGAAACACTTGCATGATGAGGAGCAGCAGCGAGTATTGGATACATCAGAGATTGAGCTTCAGGAGGATTTGACTACTGTTGAGATTCCGGTTCGTATTCTTGCCAGAGAGGACAAGAGACTTAGAAACAAGGTAATTCCCTTGGTGAAAGTTCAGTGGAACCAAGGAGGCATTGAGGAGATTTCTTAGGAGCGTGAAGAGGATTTGCGTTGCGACTACCTACACCTATTTGAACAGGTAAATTAAAATTTTTATGATGAATATCTTGTATGATGTTTATATCTTTAGTTATATTTACATTTAACACTAGAATGGGAATATTCGCGCTTAATTCTTAATCTTTCAGAACACATGGTATATATATGGAGGGTTCCTTGTTTGGATTTTTCACCCGATGTACTAGTTCCACTAGATTAGGGTTTGAGTGGGAATATTACCATTTTAGATCGTTAAGTATAAATATCTCTATATATTTATCTAGAAGTTCATGTTGTAAGATGCGTATGGTTTCCGAATTTCGAGGACAAAATTCTTCTAAGGGGGGAGAATGTAGAACCCCGTAATTTTTATATGAATATATATAAATTATTAGTAAATAAATAATTCTTTTATGATAAATAGCTTGAGGTCATTGATATACATGATAATAAGTTATTTGAGATGATATGAGAGTTTGGGTGTAGAGTTTTGTGCGTTGGTTTTGCAAATTAGCAAAACACGCACAAAACTAAATTTTTCAGATCAGTCGACACATCAGTCGACTGACTATATCGATCGACACATCAGTCGACTGATACGCTGATTTCCAGTTTTTTAGGTTTCGGGTCTGTTTTGATTTGGTTCGGGTTTGGGTCGGGTTTAACTTTTCGTATATTTTCCCCTTCACCCGAAATCACCCCCCCCCTCATCTTTAGAACTGAGAAAACCCTAGCCCCCTCTCTCCTATTCTAAACCCTAGTTTTGTTCTTGGTGATTTGGGGGAGAACTTGGAGGATTTTCGTCAAAATCTTCACATTGCAGCAAAGGGGATCCACTCTCTCTCAGATCCAGGAGTTGTTCATCACCCAGAGGCGAGTAACATCTCGCCCAACTATGTCCCTTTTGTTTTACACGAATTTATTGAGTTTAATGAGTTTTTATTAAGCCAAAAACGTATTTTTAGTATAAAGAATAAATCTTTATGGTATATGATGTGAAGTATTGAGCCTCTCAGTTTATAAAAAGTTCATCAATGTTTTATTAAAGAGATCTAGATCTGAAAATGTTTGACAAGAGTTATTTCATGATTTATGGATTTCAAAACGTATCAAACATGTTTTTATGTGTTTAAGGCTTTTGATAAATGTTTGCATGTAGATCTTTCATTCCAGTTTGGTACATATATGTTAATATCAGTATTTTTCATGCTTGGGATTGGTGGGGATGAGTTTAGATCAACTTTTGGGTGAATAATAACCTGTGTAGAGTTTCTGCAGTCAATCGGTCGACTGATCAGTCGACCAACGGGCTGAAATCTCAGTCATCAGTCGACTGATCAGTCGACTGATGGGTTGATTTGGTTTTCCCAGCTCCGCAGTCGACAGATCGGTTGACTGGTGAGCTGAGGTTGTGCTGCCTGAGCTTGTTAGTCGACACATGAGTCGACTGACGTCATCAGTCGACACCTCAGTCGACTGATGAGTTGTTTTACAGATTCTTAAATCTGTTTGAGTTGCTTTTCGGGGTTACCTCGATGACCTGTCACTAGTTCACCATGTTAATGATTTATCTGTACATGTGGGTTGACTTTTGACACAAGTTTAGATATGTACACCGAGACGCGTGTGAGTATAGAATATGTATATCAGTCCGCATATACTTTTCACAGTTACATAGTCCTCGTGTTGGACTATAATCCATAGAAGTCCTCGTGTTGGACTATAATCCATTTTTGTCCTCGTGTTGGACATTTGCCACTTATTCCATGTGTTTGGAAACCACAGTATCTAGTTCCTGTATCGGACATATTTCTTAACCCTGTATATGACTTTCTCACAGGAGTTTTATGACATGACACTTATGTAGATTATGACATGATAACCTGATACTCATGTAGGCTATGACATGGCACTGTATTTATGCTCTGGGGTTTATTGTATTTCTTTTATTATTGTTCCTATACTAGAACTTCGGGTTTGGTGTTTAGGAATTTACAATTTGAGATACAAGGTATATACATGAGGGTTTCCTTGTTTGGATTATTTCGCTCGACGTACCTATGCTCGTGTTGTAAATTCCTAAATACTAAAAATCCTCTTTAGTAAAATCAATGATTTTAGATCTATTATGTATTATCTATATTTTCTTACACAACGAGCCCTGTTCCCTTTGGGTTGGTTGTGATGTTGCTCGCTAGCGCTTTGACGCTCATTGTCCCTCCCCCTTTCAGGTAACGAGCCAGGAGCCCGGAGAGTCGCAGGTTGATGGCGACACACTTTAGTGTTCAGCTGTTTATTTTAGCTATGTTTTATTTTGGAGCTCCACCGTAGTTTTGTTTGACATTTGAGGACTATTCTCTAGATGTTGTAAAGGCTGTATGCCTTATTTCATTTACTCAGATATTTGTAGTTGAGACTTATTGAGTATTCCAGTTATCTATTCAAACATTGACTATGTATTTCTGTATGTTGGATGATGAGATATCAATGTGATCACTATCACTTCATCAGTTATTTTTTGTATTATTTTTTACTTGCTTTTGTACCTACACCTGTTGTTGACTTCACTAGATAGATGTTAATTGTGATGGTGAAACATGTTATGTTGGCCTTCTTGTTTTGATGATGTTTAACAAACAATTTATTACTAATGTTGTTTGTCTAGTGTTTGTGCATTTCTATGTTTTGTAGACAAACAACGTTGTTGGAGGATGGATGGAATAGATCTTCAACGATGATATCCAATGGAGGTTGGCGGAATGTCGGTGAAGCCATGCAATTCTAGTTCAAGATCCAAGTTTAGCTTCATCCGCAACGTGTACCAAGTCAAGCTTAATTGAAGATCAAGATTGCTTGGGTAATGTAGTTTTAGGTTTTATATTATACGTGTTAGTACTTTAAGCTCAATCATATATACACATACACGCTTTGGTTTTGATTTTGTATATATACAGTTATATATATACATATATATTTTTTGGTTTAATAGGTTTCGAGTTTATATATGAAACAAATGAATAGAATTGGAAAATACTATTTTGTTTCATGTTTATATGCCTATATATGATTTCGTCTTTAACAAGCCTATATTTAATGAAATCATATTTAGTGTTTTGTATATATTGCATAGAATATGCAATTTTGTGAAAATATGATTTTCTAAGTTTTTAGACTTAACAATAATCATATCCATATTTTATTAAGTCTATATAATCATTGTGCAAAGTTTCAAAACATGGTTTAGCTAAAATATCAAATTTCACATGTTTACATTTTCGTGTTTTGAACTATTTTGCAAAATGATGATTTTTCACAAATGGGAAATGCAATTTGGAAAATTCTTTTTGTAACATGTTCATTTACATGTTTATATACATTTCCCAAAGTTTCATTATTTTTGGACTTCATTTGTTATTTTTAACATATTTTCAAAATTCTCAAAAATAGCTTTAAAAACAGTTTTTGTAGTGTATCAGATTTCGGTCGACCGTACCGGTCGACCGAACCTGAGTTCTCGTGCTCACTGGGCGACAGAGAGTCTGTCGGTCAACCGGTCCGGTCGACCGATGAATTTTCCGGTCGACCGACGAGAGCTCCATCGGTCGACCGATGAAATTTCCGGTCGACCGACAGTGTCTTTTTCAGCTTCCAACAGCTAGTTTTTTGACTGTTGCCTTGGGGCTGCTTTTTGTCTTTTGCTCAGGTTTTTGGCTGAATTCTTGGGAGGCTATATATACCCCTATTTTATTCAATTCTAAATTTGAACAAGAGAATGGTTTAAAAGATTTTAACAAGGGTTTAGACTTGTTTAGTGTTTGTTTAAGTTTGTTTTAAGAAGGTTTTAAGCATTTGAGTGTTTCGGTTTTGTGATTCAATTCTACAAGAGCTTGAGGAGATCATCTATTGGTGTTTGGGCATTCAACTATTCTCCCTCCAACTCTTGATATATTGAGAAGTTTTCTAAACTCTATTTCTAGCTATTTTATATATTTGATTATCATTGTTATTTAGCTAGAACTACATTGAGTTTAGTTTTGATTTATATCTCTTTGTTCACACACAACCTTTTGAGCTTATTGTATTTACATTCATAGTATAATTTGGGGTTGTGGGTTTGTGACTAAGAGTTGTGCTTAATTGAGTTCTCACCTTGTTTAGAGAACAATCAATTGATTTATATTGTGCTTAATTGTGAGGATTCACTTGTAATACACTTGTACACCGAGAGAAGTGTGTGGTGAGAGACGGGGTCGAATCCAAGAGGAGTGGCGTCGGTTGACGTGCCCAGGGAGAGGTTGTAACCGAGCACTTGAGGAGGAGGACACGGGCTAGGACCAACACTTAGTGTGTGAGGTGTGATTACATATTGTTGTATTTCATACTTGCTAGGATAACTCATTAATTAATTTTAATTGACATTTAATCGGATTAGATTAGCATAAGACCCTAATCACCCCCCCTCTAGGGTCTAACAATTGGTATCAGAGCTTGGTGCTCTTTGATTTAAGGTCTAATCGCCTTGAGTTAAAGATCCAAGTTATCTTATTGTGCTAATCTTTTTTTTGAGCTTTATTTGTATCTTGCTTGCATAAATTTTCTTATTATGGACATACATTGTGCATCTTGTTTAGGCTATGATCCTGTTATTGCTCCTAAAATAAATAATCTCCCCTATGACCAATGGTGTTCTAGATTTAACATATTTGTTAGATCTAAACAATCCGATTTATGGGAAGTTATTGAAAATGCTTATATTATACCCACTTTGGAAAAATCTAAGTGGAGTAGCAATGATAAAAGAATGTTTAATATGAACAAGCTTTTGTTAGAATACTTGCTTAATGCCTTTGACTCATCCTTTTCTAACAAATATGTTCATTTTGATAGTGTTTACAATTTATGGAAATTCATAGAAGCACATCAAGGCAACTTGGAGGAAATCCAACGTAGTTTGGAGGATTATTCTTCAAGTGAGTGTGGAGCATCATCATGCACACGGCCACTAGGCGATAGCCCTAGTGAGGTTTGCGATTCGGAATCCGATAGTGATATATCCATCAATGAACTCGCTTGTGCATATGATAGATTAATGCATGCCTATACTAAGTTGTATAATAATTTTCTAGATTTGAAAAGCAAGCATGTTAATTTGAAATCCGATCATGAGTTGCTAGTGTCCAAATTTGATATCATTGTAAAAGAAAATATTGTGCTTAAAGAAAACAATGATATGTTAAATTTGAAAAATAAAAAATTAACCTCATCCATCACTAGCTTATCTCATGTTAAAAATAATGCCATGTTAGAAGTAGAGAACATACAAAATGATACTGCTTCTTTTATAAATAACTATATATGTTCTACTTCTAATAACAATACTTGTATGCATAATGATGAGTTGAATCATGTTAAGGATCACATATCATCTTTAGATTCAACCCTTAAAACATGTATTGTTAATCATGATAAGCTTATGAACATGTGTGCTAAATCTCATGCTAAAACATCTAAACATCCTATTCATCATGCACACATGTATAGCAAAGTCTACAAATGCACAAATTGCGGTCGTAAAGGCCATCTTGCTAGATTTTGCTATGATGCACATAACCCCACCAAGATTCACTTTAATCCTCCTTGTGCATCTCATCAAGCTTCATCATCACATTTTTCACATACACATGCACATACTCATCATGTTCATCATAAGCATGCTCATGTGTTTAAATGTGATCATTGTGGTCGATTTGGTCATTTGGCCAAATTTTATTTTGATTAAAAAAGAGTTTCACATTTGCAAAATATTTTTAAAAGATCATCCATGTTTGCAAATGTTTCTAATGTTTCCCGTACACAACCATTTGGTCAACGCAAATTATTTCAACCTTTTCATTGCACAAATTGCAATCGTAAAGGTCATTTATATAATTTTTGTTTTGACCACTTTCGTGCACCACATGCGCCCAAACGGGTTCATAACCCTAGGGCTTTGAGCTTGAATGATAGGGGACATGTCCCTAAATCTTTTGGTACCAAGAATACTTGGGTACCAAAACAAATTTGATTTTAAACCAAGAATTTTAGTGTTTTAATTTTCTTTTTCTTGGTTTTGAAAAAATATATTTTAAACTTTTATGAAAACAATTCCTTTTATTGGTCAAATTCTTTTGTTTTCATAATTCCTAGCCTTGATTTTGATGAGAGGTTCGTATTTATATAACCCTCCGGATTTATTGGGTGTTTATTCCCAAACATTGTTTACCGGATGCTAAAATGATCATATGGGTTGGAACAAGCTCAAGAGCTTGATATAATTGTTGCCTCTCTCAAAAATTGTGTTTTGATTTGTTGCTTTTGAATTCATTATAATTCACTTATATGATGATATTTATGTATTTGTGCTAATGGATCATCTATTCGTGCTTTATAATGTATTCTATGAGTGGTTTGATCAAGTTATGTAAAGAAAATTTTTCTTTATTGATCAAACATTGTTTTTGAATATAAACTTTGATTTATGAATTCTTTTGGTTGATTTGTTTTCATTTGAAAACTTTTTGCATGATTCTCATGTTCCTCTTCTTTTGATTTCATAAATCTATTCTTTTATATGGTTTTTATATTTTTTTGTGTTAATGAGACACTATTTTCATATTGACATATTTATATGTGTTCTCATTATCTTCATGTATGTGAGTAAATTTTTAGCATATTCATGTATGCTTGCTCACATATGTTTTGCCATGATCTTTATTGCATATATTCTATATGGCTTTTTGATAGGGGGAGCAATCCCTATATATATTCTTTTTATACTCACCTATGCTTATTGATAGGGGGAGCTTTCGCTCTCTTATTCTTTTTGTCCCCTTTTTGATGTTGTCAAAGGGGGAGAAATATTGTGAGTATATCTATCTTGTTTGTTTATATGCATGTGAGTTATTATCTTGTATATGTTCATTTCCTTCATGCATATATTCCTTTTTGTAAATTGTTTGTCATCATCAAAAAGGGGGAGATTGTTGGCCTTCTTGTTTTGATGATGTTTAACAAACAATTTATTACTAATGTTGTTTGTCTAGTGTTTGTGCATTCCTATGTTTTGTAGACAAACAACGTTGTTGGAGGATGGATGGAATAGAGCTTCAACGATCATATCCAAAGGAGGTTGGCGGAATGTCGGGTTGAAGCCCGTACAATTCAAGTTAAAGATCAAGTTCAAGCTTCATCCGCGAGATTACCAAGTCAAGCTTATTGAAGATCAAGATCATTGCTTGGGTAATTTAGTTTAGGAATTTATATTATGTGTGTTAGTACTTTAAGCTCAATCATATACACACATACACGCTTTGGTTTTGGTTTTTGTATATATATAGTTATATATATACATTATATTTTTTGGTTTAATAGGTTTCGAGTTTATATATGAAACAAATGAATAGAATTGGAAAATACTATTTTGTTTCATGTTTATATGCCTATATATGATTTCGTCTTTAACAAGCTTATATTTAATAAAATCATATTTAGTGTTTTGTATATATTGCATAGAATATGCAATTTTGTGAAAATATGGTTTTCTTAGTTTTTGGACTTAACAATAATCATATACATATTTTATTAAGTCTATATAATCATTGTGCAAAGTTTCAAAACATGGTTTAGCTAAAATATCAAATTTCACATGTTTACATTTTCGTGTTTTGAACTATTTTGCAAAATGATGATTTTTCACAAATGGGAAATGCAATTTGGAAAATTCTTTTAGTAACATGTTCATTTACATGTTTATATACATTTCCCAAAGTTTTATTATTTTTGGACTTCATTTGTTATTTTTAACATATTTTCAAAAGTCTCAAAATCAGCTTTAAAACCAGGTTACCGGTCGACCGAACCTGAGTTCTCGTGCTCACTGGGCGACAGAGAGTCTGTCGGTCGACCGGTTCGGTCGACCGGTCCGGTCGACCGATGAATTTTCCGGTCGACCGACGAGAGCTCCATCGGTCGACCGATGAAATTTCCGGTCGACCGACAGTGTCTTTTTCAGCTTCCAACGGCTAGTTTTTTGACCGTTGCCTTGGGGCTGTTTTTTGTCTTTTGCTAAGGTTTTTGGCTGAATTCTTGGGAGGCTATATATACCCCCATTTTATTCAATTCTAAATTTGAACAAGAGAATGGTTTAAAAGATTTTAACAAGGGTTTAAACTTGTTTAGTGTTTGTTTAAGTTTGTTTTAAGAAGGTTTTAAGCATTTGAGTGTTTCGGTTTTGTAATTCAATTCTACAAGAGCTTGAGGAGATCATCTATTGGTGTTTGGGCATTCAACTATTCTCCCTCCAACTCTTGATATATTGAGAAGTTTTCTAAACTCTATTTCTAGCTATTTTATATATTTGATTATCATTGTTATTTAGCTAGAACTACATTGAGTTTAGTTTTATTGTGCTTAATTGTTAAATCACTTTGTAATACTCTTGTACACCGAGTGAGGAGTGTGTGGTGAGAGTCGGGGATCGTCCCAAGAGGAGTGGCGTCGGTTGACGTGCCTAGGGAGAGGTTGTAACCGAGCACTTGAGGGAGACACGGCTAGGTCCAACACTTAGTGGGTGTAGAGTGTGATTGCAAGAGTGTGAGTTGTAGAGTTTTCGGTTAGCTAGAAAACCGAGTGTGTAGAAGAAGTTCCGGCTTCCAAACCGGATTGTGTTAGTGGATTTCTCCCCGGGAGTGGGGAGCGGAGACGTAGGACGGAAGGTCCGAACTCCGTGATCATATTGCTTGTTTGAGTGTGCTTTGGCGTTCATTCATATTTATGTTCATATCTTATATCGCCATTGTCATTAGCTCATTATCTATATCATCCACTATCTTGTTTAGATTGTTTACCCCTTGTGTTAATTTATATATCATTGCATATATATTTTGCTATATGCCTCTTTGCTAGGATATATCATATTGTATATTGCCTATCCTAGTTTATATATATTGTTGCATTTCATACTTGCTAGGATAACTTATTAATTAGTTTTTAATTGGCATTTAATCGGATTAGATTAGCATAAGACCCTAATCACCCCCCCCCCCTCTAGGGTCTAACATGTTATTGTACTGTGTGGTGCATGGCAGGTTTGACATTCTTGGTTTCACCTTGGACTGCAGCCTTGTGTGAACCCAGGGGCGTCACAGAGGGCTCGCCAAAATGATGTTCCTCGTTCTCGGCACTATCAATTCTATTCGGGTAAACCGATTGTTATGAATCTAAATATGATTCAACCCTATCTTCTCGGAGCCATATGTTGGAGTCAAATAAAGATTACTTGGAACGAAGACAATCTCCTTGATATCACTCTGCATCATATGCAATGTGTTATACCTCAAAGAAATGAAAGGGAAGACACTCCTATTTATAAATATTATGAAAGCACCCACCATCAACATCAGTATTATCAACAACCAACCCATTACTACAAACCAGCATTGACCCCAAGAGGGCGTCATGTAGTGACACGACGATTGACGGCTAGGGAGTATCACCTACTTTTACAAGATAGGGCAGACCATGATCTTTCCTCTGAAGATAGAAGGTGAGTTTGTTGGTTACGTGAGCACTTATGTAGAATCAGCACGGTGCCTGATTTGAATAAACCTCACCCCAATTATGTCATGAATGTCATGCATGTTAGTGTAACTGATGATGAAGATATATATTTTAAAAGGAGGTGCACTATTGTACCGAAACATCGACCTATGATAAGAAGTCACTCTAGGTCACAATCTGTATCTCTTGAAGTTAAAAATAATAACAATGAATCATCTGCTTCTTCTTATTCTCGTTCTCACTCTAATGATACCATTTGTAGTGGAGAAAAAGAATATGAACCTAATCTATTAAGCACAGAACAAGTTTTGACAACTGATAAAATGTCCTTTGATGATAAATTGATACAACTTCAAAGAGAGCTCCAACAAAAAGAAGAAGAAATTGCTCAACTTAGAGAAAAAACCTTTGTGAATCCTTCCACTTCAACAAATCAGTATGCAATAAGACCGGGCTATACAAACCCTTATCCTGCTAAGATTGACATAATTCCCTTCCCTGTAAATTATCGATAACCTCAATTTTCCAAATTCAATGAAAATGGTTCGCCACATGAGCACATCACTCACTTTCTAGCAGCATGTCAAGATACTGCTCATAATAGGACTCTCCTGTTAAGACAGTTTGTTCAAACACTTTTAGGTCCTGCATTCACTTGGTATAGTAAGCTTCCACCTGGATCAATAAGAAATTGGGAGCAGATGTAAGAAGCCTTCTTACAATGCTTCTATAATACTCAAAGAACTGTGGGCATCACTAAATTAACTTAGACAGAACAAGCCAATAATGAGAGGGCATCTGATTTTATTAACAGATGGAGAAATTTGAGTCTCCATTGTCCTCAGCCAATCAAGGTGTGCGGCGTATGACTTTTTAAGAGTTGGCATCTAAATCAACTGATATAGAAAATTATCTTAATCAGTTGAATCGTTGCTCAGACAAAGGGAACCATAAAATTTTTAAACATGGGCTAGACAAAAGAAAGAGAGATCGCACCCGTGATAAGAATAAGCATGTGATGGAGACATCTGTGGCAACACAATATACAAAAGTTCGACCAAATGAGGCCAATGTCCAATCGAAGAATTTAAAGTTTGAAAGATAGACTTGAAAGGGAGTATTCCTTTCCTAAAGAAGTGGTTGAGGATTTCTTTAAGGGAGTAACTGAGATGAAGTTTGTACAATTGCCTGAACCTCACCAAGTAAATGAAAATAATAAGAGGCATGATGATGGACGATATTGTAAGTATCATCACATGTCAGGACACACCTTAGAAGAATGTTTTGTTTTTAAAGATAAAGTTTAAGAAATGATTGATGATGGAACCATTGATCCTGCATTGCTTAAAAATTTTAAGAAAGGAAAAACATCTGCCAATATGGTGTCTATTAGTCAAGTAGATGAAAAAGCTTTGCCTAAGTGCATAGATACTTTAACATTATCATCATATGTAGTGCCTTATGTACCACCATCATATCGCCCTATGGAAGATTTATCATGACCAGTGACTCCCTCAAAGGTGCCACGTCATGTAATCCATATGAAAGAGTTGTGGTGTAAAACCCCAAAAATTTGAATATAGTGTGATAAATAATTATAAATATGTTATAGGGTGAAAATAATGTATTTTGATGTTTGAGTATGATAAGAATTGATTTGAGATCAATTCAATGTATATTTAGTATGATAAGAATTGATTTGAGATCAATTCAATGTATATTTGTGAATATATGAGTGTAAATAAACAAAACATGCACAAAGGCCAAGAGTGAAAATCTGAGAATTTTGACCAGTTGAGAGTTTCTATATTTTTCATACTGATTCAGTTAGAATATGGAAAAGTGTATAAGATTAAAGTTATAGGTCTCTTCAATAGCTTTCCAACGAATCTTAAATCACTTCATTATGAGATCGAATGAGAAAGTAACAACCTTTTTACCAAACTCCAGTCTGAGTACGGCCCAGAACTCTGAGCGGTCGACCACCGTGGTCGCTGCGGTCGACCGCTGGGCGTGCAGACGCCAGTTTCAGTTCTGTTTCGGGTTGGTTTTGTTTATATCAAACCCGGTTGTTACCCTAGTTATATATACTCGTTTTGAAGCTCTCAGAACCCTCTTTTGAACCCTAATAGCCTCAGCCCCCCTTCTCTCTCCCCTCTCAAACCCTAACTTCGTTTTTGGTGATTTTTTGAGGAGTTCGAAGGATTTGCGATGGATTTTTGTATGGATCAGGAAAGGGGATCATTCTCTTGTGAATCCAGGAGCTTTGTTCACCTTAGAGGCGAGTAACATCTCGCCCAATCTCTCACCTATGTTTTTACAAGCTTTTCTAACGATTTTAATGAGTTTTCTTGAGCCTAAATCACTACTTTGCGTATATAGATAGATCTTTATGATATGAGATGTGAAAACCAAGTATTTTAGTTTTTAAATACTCACCAATGATTTTGGTTAAAGAGATCTAAACCTAAAAATGCTTTATTAAGAGTTAAAATTTCGATTTACTGTTTTATAACTTTTAAATCATGTGTATATAAGCTCACAAATCTTGGTGATGTTTTTGTTTACATGCTAGATGTTATTATATGATGATTCATATGTATTAGAATGTGTAATATATTGTTTGGAAGCTTGGGTGTATTGTTTAGATCGATTTCGAAGCAGAACAGAAACCTGGAAAAGCTTCTGTCCGTTTCGCGGTCGATCGCGTGTGACGCGGCGGTCGACCGCTGGGCGTTCTGTCGAGCAGAATGCCTCTGCCCTATGCGCGGTCGACTGGAGTGGTCTCTGGGGTCGACCGTCGTGCTGTTTGTGTATATATTTGTTTTGGTTGTGTATTTTATACGCCCGAGGGGTCGCCTCGATTATCTGACACTACATTGCAATGATAGTGACTTGTCTATACATGTAAGTTGACACTTTTGACACAAGTTTAGACCCGCACATCGAGACGCATGCGAGTTTAGGATATGTATATCTTTCCACATATACCTTTGATAATTGCACCTCTTTACTTATAGTCCATGTGTTGGGCATATATTACTATTGATCCATGTGTTGGATACTTATCCATGTGTTGGACTATAATCCATTGAAGTCCTCGTTGGACATGCATTCACATTTCAGTCCTCGTGTTGGACTATAATCCATTGAAGTCCTCGTGTTGGACTATAATCCATTGAAGTCCTCGTGTTAGACTATAATCCACTAAAGTCCTCGTGTTGGACTATAATCCATTTTCAGTCATCGTGTTGGACATTTACATATTTGACCACGTCTTGGACATTTGTTAAGCTATGAGTATGACACTTATCTGAATCAGGATACGACATGATTACATGAGATTTGGACATGATAGCTACCTAGACAGGATACGACACTTATGTGATATTGACCTTTGATACTTATATGGTTTCGGCGTGACTTTTGTTTAAGTATTAAGATGGACTGTTTCTTTTAGTTTACTATTCATGTATTAGACTTCGGGTTTGGTAATTAGGGATTTACAATTTGAGATAAAAGGTATATACATGAGGGTTTCCTTGTTTGGATTATTTCGGTCGACGTACCTATGCTCGTGTTGTAATTTCCTAAATACTAAAACTCATTATTTGCTAGGAGTAATGTTTTTAACTATTATGTAATAACTGTACTTTCTGTATACAACGAGCCATTTCCCTTGGGGTTGGTTGTGATGTTGCTCGCTAGCGCTTTGATGCTCGTTGTCCCTCCCCCTTTCAGGTAACGAGCCAGGAGCCCGGAGAGTCGCAGGTTGATGACGACACACTTTAGTGTTCAGCTGACTATTTTTAGATATCTTTTATTTTGGAGCTCCACTGTAGACTTTGTTTAGATGTTTGAGGACTTTATTCTAGATGTTGTAAAGGCTGTGTGCCTTATTTCCTTTACTCAGACTTGTTGTATTTGAGATTTGTTAAGAACTCCAGTTTATTCATTTCAAACATTGACTTTGTATTCCTGTATGTTGGATGATGAAATATTGTCTCTATCATTTCATCAGTTATCTCTTGTAGTATCTTTTACTTGCTTTTGTACCTACACCTATTATTGACTCTACTAGAGTGATAGAATTGTGATGGTTGCACGGGGTGGTGCATGGCAGGGTTGAAATTCTTGGTTTCACCTCGGACTGCAGCCTTGTTTGAACCTAGGGGCGTCACAGTTGGTATCAGAGCTCTAGTTCCAGTATCCTTAGGATCATCTTGTGTCGAGTCGTGGAGCTAGGATAGAGTTTCTTAGGATTCATGTATAGAGTCCGTAAGGATTTTTTAGTATGAGTGAGGATGATATATGCGTATATCTCAAAATTTGAGAATATTTTTTTTATGACAACTATTTTTATGTTGATTGAATGTATTTGCGTGAATACTATGTGTTATGAATTCGTATTGTGATGCGTTGTATATATATTTTTATTATCTCACTTACTGTGATAATTAAGCTCTCCTTTTGATACTATAAATATCAAAACGAGGATGTGGTCAAGGTAAAACTCGTACCTGGAGAGCTGGGCATGTAGAGCCGAGCCGCAGCAGGCTCCACAGTATTTGATCGACTTCATGGCACCGTTAGCAATAAGATCTTACAGCAGGCTCCACAGTATTTGATCGACTTCATGGCACCGTTAGCAATAAGATCTTACAACACTCGAGGAGGAAGAAGTGTATCTGTTACCGTTAGCTGCAGTACCACTTTCAGGAGTTCCATCACCGGTTGTACCCGTCGTGAAAGTAAAGAAGTAATACTTATGAAGGCACCATCATCACAATCAGCTATTTATAAAGCCGCAGAGCAGGAGGTTTAACGCTAAAAAAAAGGTATCATACACTAAGAGCACTAGAGTTTCAAGGCGCACCAACTTCATTTACCACCTATAAGGGAAGGAGTATGTGAAATTTTCTTTAACATCGACTTAGTACCAAGCAGAAGCTAGGTGTATTCAGTACTAAGGACATCGCTAGAGGGTAGCAACAACATCCAGATTTTTGACGGGTAGCAATTATCATCTATTTGGGAGAATTTTAGTCACTACTTCAACAAGTAGTTAAAACAAGTCTAGCGAAGCGAGGAGATATACCCGTAGTGAAGGAAGAAATTAAAACCAGAATAGTAAAAATGATAATGACAAGAGAATCCTAGCAACAGGAGAATGATTTTAACCCAGCAACAAGGACAATATAAGAAAGGAGCACAATATGATTCGAGAGCGCCGAAGTAGCACGGAATTCGGAGTACATGTTACAACCACAACAATGAACAAAGAGCGAAAGAATTATTGCAGTACACCAGCAGGGAGCCAGTAAGATAGAGGTCACGGACGACAGTCTCAGAGTCGTAATTACAGCCAGCAGTGAGGAAATAGAGGCATTACTTGTTAATCCGAGGATTTAGGGTTAGCAGGCCATATTTGCATCACCCAGGAGATTTGCGTTATCCAGCAGAGTCTATTCAATAGTACCACGTGATCAGGGTACGAGCGGAGCTTTCTTCGTAATTTCCTTTTCAGCTCGGATCTAGTTTGAGTTAGGAAATTTGCTTACTTCTTATCTTTCATACCTTCGTTGATAGGTTTCAGCTTGTAGCACATTCCATAGTTATTCTGTTGTCAGTCTCTACTCCTCTAGAAGGAGTGTCCCAGGTTTCAGCTTGTAGCACATTCCATAGTTATTCTGTTGTCAGTCTCTACTCCTCTAGAAGGAGTGTCCCTTCTATCTGTAGAAGATGTGTCATCAGACTAGATGAGTCTGAGTTAGTCATCGAGTTGATCGTGTTGTTGATGTCAAATTTCAACATTTTTCTTTTCTTGGTATAGATTAGCTATCATCATACTATATTGGTATTGATTGTTTTACTGAAACAGTCAGCTTGTGAGTAGCAACCTCACAGGGTGATCGAAATGTAGAGTCATTTCTGGTATACGTCGAGTAGGTAATGCTAAGGGATCAGAGTACTGATTTGTGTGAGACCGGAGTTGTCTCAGAGTATCAGGATGTCTTTTAGGACATACCTAGATTTCCTCCAGTGAGAGAGGTTGGTTCCTACATCGAGTTGTAGCCGAGCACAGTACCAATATCCCGAGCACCCTATCGTATGACACCTGCTGAGGTGAGGGAGCTACTGATAGAGTTAGATAAATAAGTTATTATCTTAGGGTATTACTCACTGGAGTATCTTTTATTTATGGGAATACTGATCCTCTTCGGGAGAATGAGGGCGGTAACCTATGATTATGTGTAGATTTTTATGATATGAACAAGTTCATTGTTCGGATTTGTTAGGATTTTTGACTGGTTCGATCAGCTGTGGTTGCAATAATTTTTCTCGAAGATTGATCTTTGATTTGAGTTATTGTAGTTTCGAGTTCGGGAGATGAATTTTCCCAAAGCCGTTTTTCCTGATTCGATATGAATCTTTTGAGTTTCTGGTCATGCCATTTGGGTTGACTAATGCACCCGTGGTATTCATGGATTTAATGAACCGAGTTCTTCGTCCCTTCTTAGACCGGTTTGTGATTGTCTTTATCGATGATATTCTCATATATTCGAGATCGGAGGTAGAACACAAGCAACATCTACGGTTAGCTTTGAGGACTCTACAGGAGCATCAGTTTTATGCTAAATTTAGCAAGTGCGAGTTTTGGCTTTTAGGAGTCAGATTTCTCAGCCACGTCATCAGCAGATAGGACATAGCAGTGGATCCGGCTAAGGTTACAGCAGTTCTTAATTTGGAACCGCCGAAGACGATGACAGAGATTCGAAGCTTCTTGGGTTAGCCGGTTATTACAAGAAGCTCATCCTAGACTTCTTGAAGATTTCGGCGCCACTTACATGCCTTACAAAGAAGGGTGTACAGTTCATTTGGAATACAGAGTGCCAGAAGGCCCTTGATACTTTAAAGACTAAGTTGACTACAGCGCCGGTTTTGACTATTCCGAGTAGCGACAGGACGTATGTCATTTACACAGATGCATCATTAGCAGGTTTAAGAGGCATCTTGATGCAGACTCAGAGGGTAGAAGCATATATCTCATGACAATTTAGGGTGCACAAGCAGAACTATCCCACTCATGATTTGGTGTTAGCAGTAGTGGTATTTGCACTGAAGTCACGAGACATTACTTATATGGAGTGCAATTTGAGTTGTTCATCGACCACCAAAGTTTAAAGTATCTTTTCTCCCAGAAGGAACTCAACCAGAGATAGCGACGGTGGATTGAGTTTATTGAAGACTACGAATTCTAAGATGTACAAGGACTTAAAGAGACACTTTTGGTGGAGTGATAGGCGTAGGAAGATTTCAGAGTATATAGCTTAGTGTCTTACCTATCGGTAAGTGAAGGTGGAACATTAGAGACCGGTAGGAACACTTCAATCTTTTCCCATTTATAAATAGAAGTGGACGGACTTTTTTTTATGAACCTTATTGTAGGGTTGCCGAAGTCGGAGAAAGAAAATGATTCTGTTTGGATGATAATGGATATACTAATGAAGCCAGCATATTTCATTCCAGTAAGGACAAATTCTACCACCGAGGCATATGCGAGGATATTTGTTCGAGAGATAGTTCGACTTCATGGAGTTCCAAACACGATTGTATCAAATCAAGGTTCAGTGTTCACTTCACACTTTTGGAAGAGTTTCCAGGATTCACTTGGTAGCAGACTATCATACAGTAGTATATTCCACCCATAGACGGATGGTCAGACGGGGAGAGTAAATCAGGTGTTGGAAGATATGTTACGGGCTTGTGTCATTGACTTTCAAAACAGCTGAGAGGAATCATATTCCACTGATAGAGTTCGCTTATAACAGCAGTTATCAAGCGATAATTGGTGTGACTCCATATGAAGCATCGTACTGGAGGCATTGTAGATCACCTATATGTTGGGTAGAGCCGGAAGATAGTTTAATACTTAGGCCGGAGCTTATGAGATAGATTACTGAGAAAGTAACATTGACCAGAGAATAGATTCTAGCTACTCAGAGTCAGTAAAAGAGCTATGCAGATAAGAAATGAGGACATTTGGAGATTCAGATTTGAAGAGTTAGTTGTGCTGAAAGTATCATCTATGAAAGACGTTCAGCGATTCGGAAGGCGGAGAAAGCTTGAGTTGAGATATATTGGACCATTTCGGATTTTGGAGCTTATTGGGGTTGTTTCATATAGACTAGACTTTCCAGCATCGATGTCTAGTGTACATAAAGTATTTCATATTTCAATGTTCAAGAAGCAATTACATGATGAAGAGCAGCAGTGAGTGTTGAACACATCAGAGATTTAGCTTCAGGATGATTTGACTACGATTGAAATCCCAGTTTATATACTTGATAGAGAAGACAAGAAATTTAGAAACAATATATTTTTTTTCTTTTCCTTGGTAAAAATTCAGTGGAACTAGAAAGGAGTTAAAGATGACTTTCAGGAGTGCGAAGATATTATGCCGCGCAACTTCCTGCACCTATTGAGGAAGTGAGTTGATTTATGTGTGCGATTATTTGTGTGGTTATATTTAGATTTAACCACTACAACAAATTGCACTTTTTGCGACGCTTATTCCCGACGCATGGTTAAATACGTCGCCAAAAACTATGTTTTTCCCGACGCTTTTGTTAGCGTCGGCAAAAATATATTTTTCCCGACGTTTATAATTAGCCCGCTAAAAGTGTATATTATTAGCGACGTTTTAACTTAGCATCAGGTAAAAGTTATGGATTTCCGACGTTTTTTCATTTTCGTTGGCAAAAGTATAGCTTTTTAGCGACGTTTTAGGATTAGCGTCGCCAATATATGCATTTATCGCGACGTATTAGGCTAACGTCGCTAAAGTGATCTTTCCCAACGTATGTAGTTGGCGCTCGCTAAAACTTATATTTTTTATGACGCTTTATTATTTCTTCCGCGTCGCAAAACCCAACCCCGCTTCCCCCAAATTTCCCCACTCGACAACGGAGGAAAATTTCCCCCTTTATTTTCACGAAGAGCCCCTACCCCCCCCTCGTCTCTCATCAAAAATTCACCATCGTCTCTCATCAAAATCTCCCCCAAAGTTGCGTCTCTCATCAAAAATTCGCCCCTAAACCCGTGCCTTCGCCGCTTCGTCGAAGCTCACGCGCGCCATCGTCGGAGATCACCTAATCCACGAGGAAGGAGAGCGGCGGTCCTGAGTTAAGAATTCTCTCTCATCCTAGGGTTTCTTTTTTAGGGTTTAGGGGTTTTGGTTCTTGAACCGCAAGTTATGAGTCAACGCGTTGGGAAGCAGTGGATTAGGCGTTTATTCTTCCCCCCTCTTATCTGATTTCAGCATTAATTGCTAGTTTTAGGATCAAAATTGTCAGAGCTGACAATGTTTTCTTAGTTTTGAATGGGTCGGTATTCTTCTAACGATTGTATTTATATACTTAATTTTAAGCAGGTTAATCTAGTAAGGTTAAGTGTCTTCAACAACCAGGTTGGGTGTATAAGTATTGAATTAACAAAGACATGCAGGCCTTTCTATTGTTGGATGTTAATCTCCATTAAGTTATCATCAACCATCATTAATCATAAACAACAATGCATATGTGATATGTATGTAATTCATGTTAATCACTTGTTAGGAAGAAAGAAAACATCATCATTTCCATCCATTTGCCTGTTGACATTCAAGACTCTGAAATCTTTTCTGGCTTTTAATGCTTAATTCTTTTGTTGTCGAAGCTCTGACAATTTTTCTGTTAGTATCCATTCTAAGTAAGTATCAAGCAGATGAAATAAAAGAATTAAGTATATTTTTCTGTTAGTATCCATTCTTAATTCTTTTATTCTTCCCCCCTCTTACACATGAAATGATACTTTTAATTGTCAAGCTTCTAGACAATTAAAAGAATTAAGTATATTTCGTTTATTGTTAGTATCCATTCTAAGTACAGTATCATCTGAAATATACTTTATTCTTTTTAATTGTATACTAACAGAAAGAATTCCCCCCTGTCTTTACACATGAAATGAAAAGAATTAAGTATATTTTTCTTAGTATCCATTCTAACGTAATTATCTGGGGCTGCTCTCAGTTACTCCACAAACAAATGATAAGAGAGAAAAAAATTATCAGATGTTTTCCCCCCAGAATGAGCACAGAACAGTAACATCTTTGCAAAACAGAAACTCTTCATTTCCTCTTCAGTAACAAGTTTGTTAACCAAACAAAGCACAAGCGACAAAATACATTCGCACTAGGATAACACACAATACATTAAACAACTTATACCAACTTACTTACCTATACACAAGTAACTATAACAATACCTCCACATGAGGGACGATCTCAGAGAAATAACCAGAGCGGTGATCCCAAAATAATCAAAAGTTAGGCAATACAAGTCATCGTGGACCAATTGTCTCTTTAAACCTCAATAGAAGCATTGGTGTTTAATCTCATATTTATTTGAGATGCTACTTTTTATTTTATCGATAATAAATTAATATGATTTTATATATCACACCAATTGTAATCAAGCGTATGGATAAAGAGTTGGATGACACTGATGAGGATAGTTTACAAGTCTGCGGTTACGGGGACGAGTTGATGTTTTATTGAATTTGCTAAAAGTAGAATGCAGGCGGCGCGTAGCACGATGTCGTGTCCGTGAACAGAATGCATGGAATCTGATTGGCGTGAATTTGGTGATTGTGCAAGTCATTTCGGTTCGATATGGGATTTTATGGTATCTATAAATTTGGGTTGCCACCTGTAGAATGCTGATAATCAACATAGGTGATTCCGGTGATGACAGGGATCGAAGACGATGCGATAACAAAGCATAGTATCCAGAATTAATGGAGACCATTAAGAGGACTTAATGGAACAGATAGATGATGTAGAGATGGATCCATGATGTTTCCGAACTTTGAAAATTACTGGAAGCTTCCGGTGAAACTGTCAATTCCTGAGTTGCAAAAAACTTCACTTTGTTTGCGCATTGTGTCAAGAATGCTTCATGTGAAGTATGAGAATAGATGGAGTAATAAGTCATTCGACATAATTTTACAGAATATATTAGGACTTATTGCCAAGAGGGATCATTTTGGTTCGGGGGGTCAATTATGAAACGAAGAAGATTGTTGCTGTGATCTGGGCATGGGATTAATGAGGCAATATCGATGCATGCAACATATTGTTGTACTGTTTTGGAAGGAGAACTGCACCATCTCTTCTTTT
>NC_033794.1:72210152-72223042 GCF_001876935.1 Asparagus officinalis | reverse complement strand
GGCGCAGACTTATCCCTGCTTAGGATTCGGGATAAACTTCCTAGGATGAATCCTATATTGACAATTTTTAGAAAAGATAGGTACGGGAAAGGAAGAATTTTATATTCTATTTTCCGGTCTTCTTTTAGGATGAAGGCGAACCCGAATACAAGGAAGGAAGAATTTTATATTCTATTCCTTGATTCTGGAAAGGAAGAATTTTATATTCTATTTCCAGCGTAAAAAAAAACAGAAGTGGGATCTCCACTCCGAGAATCTGGAAGATCTAGATAAACTTACCTTTTATAGGACTGGTTATCTAATCTGAAGATAAATTCTTCGTTTATCGAAGTGAAACTTCAACTTAGGTTATGACCATGAGAAGGCTTAACCAAAGAAAAAAAGGAGGGAGTTCTTTCGTTTATCGAAAGGGGACTCTGAACTGAAAGTGGACCTCTTGTTCATGGAAAGAGTCACGAGGGCCAGAAAGACACTTTTGGTGGACTTACTGTCAATTGAAATTGATCAGTGAGGGATTTTGGTGGTGAAAAAGATTTTGGGTTATCCTCTAGAATATTAAGTGTAATATTCTTTAAGGAACTTCCCGGTAAATGAGTTATTCTGAATGTACTAGGGGTAGTAATTTTTTAGGAATTTCCTATTTATTGGCATTAATTGCCTGTCGCCCTCTTGAGTAATCAGGCGATATGCGCCGTTTGAGTAGACCGTGTCTATCACAAACGGACATTCCCACTTGGGTTCGAATTTACCTTTCTTCTTGGAGTTGAGGATTATCGGTCGGCGAGCAGCGAGGACCAGATCTCCTTCCTTGAAGCTTCTCTGTCGGACTCTCTTGTTAAAAGCCCTAGATATTCTGGCTTGATAAAACTCGATGTGTTGTTGAGCTTCTAAGCGCTTTTCATCCAACCTCTCGAGTTCTTCGAGACGTTTTTGATGGTGTTCTTCTGTCGTCATCTCGGTTGCAAGGGCGATCCGAAGGGATGGGATTTGGATCTCCAATGGTAGCACAACTTCACATCCGTATACCAATGAATACGGGGTGGCTCCTGTAGGTGTGCGTATGGTGGTGCAATAAGCCCAGAGTGCTTCACCGAGTTTATCGTCCCAGTCTCATTTATTGGTCTTCACGAGCTTTGACAGGATCTTAATGATCGTCTTGTTGAATGCCTCAGCTAATCCATTTGTAGCAGGATAGTAAGCTGTTGACAAAATATCTTTAATTTTGAACTTGTCACAAAACCTGACGAAGGCGTTGCTTATGAACTGTGGACCGTTGTCATGAATGATCCGTCTTGGCACGCCGTGTCGGTATATGACATGATGCTTGATGAAATTGATGACGTTGTTCGTCTTTACTTCTCTAAGCGGAATTGCTTCAGCCCACTTTGAAAAGTAATCCGTGATCGCAAGAATGAATCGATCACCTTTGACTGAAGGGGGAAAAATAGGACCAACAATGTCCATACCCCATGTCTCGAATGGCAAGATGTGGTTGACATGTGCAACTGTTCTGGCGGTTGATGCATATAATTTGCATGTATTTGACAAGCATGACACTCTCGGGCGTATTCGATTGCGTCACGAACCATTGTTGGCCAAAAATATCCCATTCTCCTGATGCGATCATACAGTTTAGGACCAGGCTGATGCGCCCCACATTCTCCTTTTTGTTCGAAAGGCATCGGAGTAATAAACCATCGTACCCTCTACGGTATAACGTATGGGTCTCGGTATTATAGAAGAATCTTGGTGCTCTTCGGCGGATTGATTCCCTTTCTTTTACATCCTCTGGCAAAATACCATATTGGACATAGTCAATGATGGGAAAACGCCAATCTCGGGACTCAGACCGAATTTGAGTTGAATTCACCTCCTTGGCGTTAATGTTTCCGTCATCTTCCTCTTCAATATCCATATCGTATATGGGTATGCAGAGTTGATGCGTCCTTACTGTGACTAATAGTTCAGTTTCAGGAGGCTGTGCAAGTGATACCGCTAGTGCTGCTAGTGCATCTGCATAAGCGTTCTGGAGGTGAGGGATGTATTCAATAAAGAATTCTTCAAAAGAATCTGCCATTTTGATGGCCTCCTGGTGGTATGGGATCAGGTCTTGGTTCCTGACTTCATACTCTCCACGGACTTGGTTGACTATCAATTGAGAATCCCCAAAAGCTTCAAGATATTCGACCCCCAGCTCCTTGGCGAAACTAAGTCCAATGAGAAACGCGTTGTACTCAGCTACGTTATTGGAGCACGGACTAGTCAATGAATAAGCTCGAGGCATCACATGCTTCCCCGGGGAGATTAAGACAACTCCAACCCCGGAAGAAACTGTAGAACCTCCCGGGGTTATTACCCTATTAACTGACCTTGAGGCACCATCGAAATATAATTGCCATACTTGTTGGTGCGACCTACCAAGGTCCGACTGAGGTAATAAACTGCCTGTTCGTGACCGTTATCATCGTCTTGCGCTAGTAAGGCACTTATCGAGTGGTTCATCGCCTTGAGATAAATCAAGAACGGTTTACCAGATTTCGGTGCAACGAGAACAGGAGGGTTCGCCAGATATGTTTTGATATCTTCGAACGCTTTTTGGCAGGCATCATCCCAGATGAATGATACTCCTTTCTTGTTCAGCTTAGAGAACGGTTGGCACTTCCCAGAAAGATTTGAGATGAAACGCCGGATATAAGCTAAACGCCCTTGCAATCCTCTGAGTTCTCTCAGATTCCTCGGGGGCTGCAATTCATGTATCGCCTTCACCTTATCAGGATCGATATGTATACCCTTAGTGGTGACGACGAACCCAAGAAATTTTCCGCTGGACATTCCAAGAAATGATTTAGTGGGGTTCATCTTCAACTGATGACTCCTCATGAGATCGAACATTGTCTTCAAATCCTTGATGTGATCTTCCTTGTTGCGGCTTTTCACAACCAAATCATCAACGTAGCATTCGACTGTTTTCCTGAGATGTTCTTGGAAAATCTTAGTCATCGCTCGCTGGTATGTGGCACCGGCATTCTTCAGGCCGAAAGGCATCACCGTATAGCAGAAAACGCCGAGGGGTGTTCTAAACGCCGTATGCTTCTCATCCTCTGGATGCATCTTGATCTGGTTATATCCCGAAAATCCATCCATGAAGGACATCCTCTCGAATCCACATGTATTGTCGATAATGACATCCGTGATCGGGAGAGGGAAATCGTCTTTCGGACATGCTTCATTCAGGTTCCTGAAGTCGATGCAAATCCTGATTTTGCCATTCTTCTTCATGACGGGAACGATGTTGGCTAACCAGTCTGGATGTTGTTCCTCTCGGATAAATCCTGATTCGATCAATTTCTTAACCTCTGCCTTGATGGCTTCCATTATCTGCGGACGAAACCGTCTTTGCTGTTGCTTGACAGGTTTGGCATCCGGGTTGATATCGAGGCGGTGCATTGCCACATTGGGGTCGAGCCCTGGCATATCCTCGTAGTTCCAAGCGAAGACGTCAATATACTCCCTGATGAGAGCAATTAACTCCTCCTTCTCATTTGAGGGAAGACTATCGCTGATGAATATCGGCTTTGGGTTGGCTTCGTCGCCCATGTTAACTTGGACTATTTTATCCTCAGTGGGGGGTTCTCTCTGTTCGAACCTGTCACCATACTGCATATTCAGATGATGAACCCACGGGTCTTCCCATGTTGGCATTTGATCATCGTCCTCCATTGTAGACGGATCAGCTGTAGCCATGTTTACCATTAGGGCTTTGAATACCTCCCCTAGACTTATGTCAGAATTCTCAGCTGAAGAATCAGAAGAGTATCCGTTCTTAGTTTTGTTAGCAATTTGATCGATGATTTGCCAACCACATTCATCATCGGACGAGGAAACATAGCCTAAGCCTCGCCCGTATTTATAATAATCCTCGGGTTTCCCTTTTGGTGACATATGCCGCTTTGGCTGGAACACGGGGACCTCGATCGAAGTATAGACCTTCTCCGAGTGTGAAATCATATCCCTGCTTTTCCATGAGCTTGCGTGCTTCTGGACTATACTTAGATAAATGCTGACCAGGTTTGTCATCATTCTCATCTTCCCTTAAAAAATGATCTGGTAATGAAGAGTTTTTTCCTTTACCGTAAATCACTTCTTTTGCGCCTCTTATTTTGTTCGGGACGACCATGGTTGTTCCGAAAGAATGCTGGAGGCGTTCCTTTGTTACATAGGACGACCGAAGCGGCATATACAAATCAGGATTATCATACAATTCTGTTATCACATCATCAAGAGATAGGGAGTACTCTAAATCGTTATTTATTTCATTATTGGCAAGTTGCCAGTTACAACTGCCCTTTGACGTTTGTTCATCGTCAAGGTTGATTACAAAGGGTACAATGTCATTTAGAACATAACCGCCATTGTAATCAAATCCGGCCTTGGGCCGATGATTCAGTATCAGATTCGTTACCATAAAGGAGAGAATCAGTGAAATAATTCTCATACCCTTTGAATGGTTGCTTATCCGCGACCACCGTCCTAACCTTATTATCAGTGTCGACATACTTTAAACACTGATGGAGAGTGGAGGGGATTATAACGTTACTATGGATCCAAGGCCGACCCAATAGTAAGTTATATGAAGTTTCGGCATCGATCACATAACATGTGACTTCTGTCTTCAAATCTCCCATTTGACACTTTACCCGGATTTTACCCAAAGGTCTTGACCCGCTAGTGTTGAATCCGTAGATAACAGTGCCCGTGGATGAAATGCATCAATCGAAGTGGCATAATACTCACAGCAGAACCCGGATCCACTTGGATTCGGTTGACTTTGCTGGAGCCGATGTACCCGATGAAGTATAGCGGTCGATCGTGGTTCGAATTCTTCGTCTGCATATCTTCTTTGGTGAAAGTAATGCAGGGAAGGTTTTTAGTCGCTATGTTGCACTGTTGACTCAGCGGTTCTGGCTGTTCAGGCACCGGCTTGATTTGAGTCAGAAACACCTCTGAATTGGCCAAAGCTTCTTGCAAGGCCTCCCTGGTTTCCTTGGACAACCGCAGCAACTCCTACAGCGTTATCCGTGCTGGGATATTGGCTAGTTGAGCCATTATATCGAAGACTTGCGGAGTCTTCGAGCTTTCCGGTTTGTCTCTTCCAATCGGGCGCCTGAAACGAGCCGACTGTCGCTGAGCCTCTTCGCCCGGTGTAGGACTTGTAATCACCCCCATCTCCATGAGAGTTTTGGCTGGTCCCCGTTTATTCACCCCCTGCTCACTAGGTGGTGGATAATTGTAGTGATACTCATTTCCGCTTCTAGTGGCGAAGACTTCTTGTTCTTCTTCGGAGAGCGGGAAAGTAGGAGCTTCATCGCCATCCTCCTCGAAGATTGCGGAAATAGCATTGCAGGACTTGCATTTGCCCTTTCTTCTCGAGGAAGTCGCCCACTGTTCTTCTTCAATGAGATCAGGATGAACCCATAGGATTTCGCCGTTTGGGGCTGTGTGTGGCACAAGTCCTTTTGATTTCGCCGTTTGGGGCTGTGTGTGGCACAAGTCCTTTTTGGCGCTGTCCATGTGGGTCATCGTTCACGGTCTTCATCCCTACTTTAGTGATGCGCTCCGGTTTGAACCATGTCGTGGGCACCGATCCAAAGCTGATTGAAACCGCGTTTGCTCTAACATTCTTGGACGGCTTCGGGGTTATGACGCCTACATCAATTAGCGCCTGGATCTTGTCCTTGAGGTGGTAGCACGACTTGGTAGGGTGATGGACCACTCTATGGTATGCACAATACTTCGGGTCCGTCACTTTGTCAGCCCCTTCTTGATCCACAACTGCCGGCAGCTGGATTTTGTTATTCTCCAACAGGTACTTAAAGATACCAGGAACTTCGTCATCCTTGAAGGAGTACACTTTAGGAAACCTCGGCTCTGAGGATTTCTGCTTCTGAGGTCGTTGTTGCCGTTGTCCCCGAGGTTGTTGTGATGCTTGTTGTTGCGGCTGTTGCTGAGGTTGCAATTGGAAAGTTTGATTAGCATCAACTGCATTAGCATGTACCTTACCTTTCCCCCGTGGGACGAAATTATGTTGCGGAGCATTATTCGCCTGTTGGCCTCTCTCCGCCTTCTTTCTTCTGAGGAATCGCTCCGCTTGCTCTCCTCGGACCTTCAGATCCTTCCATGTCTTGGACGGTGCTGTCCCCATTGCTTCCAACACGTCCAGTGCGAGGTTGTTGTGGCAAGTCTGGAGGATGAATTCCTCGGTGATCGGGTCTCGACAGTTCATCGCCTTGTTCCGGAACCTCTTGACGAAGGTGTCAACCAATTCCCCGTCTTTCTGTTTCTCATCAAGCAACGACCCAATGGATATCTCTGTGTCGTCGTCGAAGAAGTTGGTGAGGAATTTGGTCTCCATGTCGTCCCAGCTATTTACGCTTCCTGGCTTGAGGCGGCGATACCAATCGAAGGCGGCTCCGCGAAGAGTGCCGACGAATGACCGCACCATCAGAGGCTCATTACCGGAGATTACCCCCAAGTGCGATTTGAAGTAAATCAAATGCTGGGTGGGTGAACCCATTCCATTAAACGGCGTGAAGTTAATCGGATACGGGATTGATTCCCATTCTCTTGGGTATGGACAAGGAATGCCTGTTTTCTTCATTTCTTGAGCGGAAATCAACGTGTTGATTTTGCTCTCGAGATTTTTAATCTTCAAGTTTTCACCTGTGTTTTCGTTAGCATTCTCATTACCACCCCCTGCATTGACGGGAGGATTATTGGCGTTATGCGTCTCATTCGCATTTGTGTCCTCATCTTCCAGATTAACCAGGTTACGATGACTTGGCTCGCCTTGCTGGTTCGTCAACGCCTGGATTTGTTGGTCATGCATTTCTCTCATGTTTTGCATGGCCATCTGCATTTCAAACCTGAAGGTTTCCTGTTGCTTAGCTAAGGCGTCTTCAAGCATTTTGGCCACTTGCTCCGCACTTATCATAAGTGCCTCGCGGGGTTGTCCCTCGCTGGATACCGTATTATCTGATGCAACCGCAGAGCCGACATCAGATTCTTCATCTTCTGCATCCGATTCTTCATCTTCTGAAGGGAGTCTTGTCCGAACCCTACCATAGGTTGCTCGCTTGATGGTTCCGGACTGCAGACGGGTTTAAGGCCGGGATGCTTTCAGAATTGACTCGAGATTATCTCGCGCCGATGTCCCTCTGCTGGTCATGTTGGTGGTGACCCTCGGAAATTCTCCCTCTTCAACCACCGTTCTTCTTCGTCGGAAACGCCTAGGCCTTGGTTTTGGTGAAGAATGGCTGCTCCTCCAAGCCGCCAACGAACGAATGGATCCGGGTCAAACGGAACCGTTCGACAATCGAAGAGCGGATTCACAAACCAGATTGTTCGCGGTGAAAATTGCCTTCATTGAATTCATTGTTATCTCAAGTAATTGCTTTTTGGTTACAAAAGATCCGGTCGTTTTTAGATCCGGTTACAACGAAATCAAAGAAAAAGAAAAAGATTACAACTTTCCTTTCGAACGAATCACGAGCTCCTGTTTTGCGGTCGCTCGCTTGTGTGGGTTCTTTGCTAACGCCGGGGTTAATCCGTGGACCACCGCGCGATCTAGATCCGATCGGATCTACACGATTTGACGAGTATTATTTCACGAAGGAAATAATAGCCGGGGGGATTAATTCACCAAGGAAATAATCGCCCTTAGTTCTCGGGATCAAAGGCCAAGCTTTGATCTGGAGTATGATCTCGTGTAGATCTCAGATCTGATCTCTCTCTCTCGAACTCCTGCCTTTTGTGGTGTGGATGCTCGCCGAGAACCAGATCTGAATGTTCAAGTCCTCAAGTCTTCAAAAACTCCAAGCTCAATTCTTAATTCGGCAGAGTTTCGGCTCTCCAAGTTCCAACCTTTGAAAAATGAACCAAGGGGGCCTATTTATAGGCTCTCTGAACTGTGCCCGCGCACAGATCTGGGTCGGCCACCTATAGGTGGCCGGCACTGGGCCGAGCCACCTATAGGGCTCGGCCTTGGCCGAGCCCCCCTTAGGCGTGGTTTTCCATCGTTTTCCGTTTTCGGTTCAGTCCGTGATCCGGTTCTGTGGTTGATTTATCCGGATTTGAATCGTTGACCTGATTTGGCAGTAAATCCACTTCTGAGTTCGAGTCTGAAACTGATCTTGATTCGATCGTGATTCGTCCGTGTCCGCCCTTGGATGGATGACTCGTTGACTCTTCAACCCGTTAGCTTGATTCCGCACGCGAGTGGATCTATTCCGTCGTTTGCGGGCGATTCGTTAACCTCATCGCCTCGTTGGTTCGTCGGTTTGTGCCGAGCTGTGCTAAGGGACCTATAAGCAATTTTATATGCCTACAACGGGTGTAGAAGGTTTTCTATGTATGAAATACACCTTCTTAATGTGTTTTTCCCAGTTATTGAGCTTTGTGATGCGACTGCTGAATTTCGAGGACAAAATCCTCTTAAGGGGGGGTGAATATAAAACCCCGATAATTTTTGAATGATATATTAATATGAGATTAATTATAATATATGGATATTTAGTATGATAAATATCATTTAATGGTACATGAGTATAATACTATGTGTTTTGAGTATGAACGAGTTCATACATGAGAGAGAAAAGAGTCGAAACATGCACAATGGCCAAACTCATGAAAAACTAGAAATGCCCAGTCCGGTCGACCGCCACGGTCTACCGTAGCCGGTCGACCGTCACGGTCAACCATGAAACCTGCAGAGAATTTTTCTCCTGTTTTGAGTTGGTCTCGGATTTCTAAACCCATATTCATTTTCCCTGATATATATGAGTTTTTTTTCATGTTTTTTTTCAGTTTTCTCTGTTTTTTTAAGAACCCTAACAGTCACCAAACCCCCCAAACCCTAGTTTGATTTCTTGGAGAAGATTGGAGGCTTTCGAGCGCGTTTTTTTCTTGGTTTTTGGCTGTTTGGGGAGAAAATTGGTTTCTTCATTAAGGTGCTCATTACAACTTCTATCGTTACAATGAAAATACAAAAAATATAGTCTTTTTATAAGACTTTTACACAATGAAAATACAATTCTCGTCAAACAATGCAGAAATCGTTTATCGGTCTTCTGCTTGCGTGGGATCTTGGCCTGTGATGGGGACGTTGATATCCGTGGACCACCAAATAATCAGATCAGATCCGGAGCTTCGTCGATTCATGAAGGAATCAAGAAGCCGAAGCGCTTATCTCGGCAATAGCGAGATAATTGCTCTTCTTAATATCACCGTAATGGGGTAATCTTAAGGGACGAACCGGGCTGCAGATCTGACGAACTCCTCTTCTTTATGATGAAGAATCTGCTGAATTTATAGGCTTTAGGAGCCCTGTATTCGGATAAGAATGGTCGATTCCCTCTTATCTTCAGTTGAAACCACTCAACCACATTATCAGATTAGTTGGAGCAAATCCAGGCGGTTAACGAACGAAAAACCATCGAAAACAACCAAAATCACCGTTTTTTGTATTGCAGACACTTCCGAGTGTCTTGGCCAAGCCAAGACACTTAGAAGTGTCTTGGCCAAGCCAAGACACCACGGGGTGTCTCAGTTTGGCTTTTTCTGGTTTTGATTCGTCGAGTTTGTTTCCACCATAAATTCGTCGTCCGGACTCAAAATTACATGGTTCAATATGCGTTGGAAAGCCAACGAGAAGATCTACAGGCTCCCATGATTGAATCATATGTGGAGTAAATGAGACACAAGGGGTGCTCCACCTTTCGTAAACGACGCGAGGCTCCCGATCAGCTCTTGTTTTTGTTATTCCGAAGTTTCGTTGCTTTGTATGGTCCGTCGACTCACTTCATATGTTTGTCGTCGTCAAATAAGATCATGTGACTCGAATAGTGATGTTCATCATCTTCTCTCTGTCTCGAGCCGTGTGCGGGGACCTATAGGTAATTTTATACGCCTACAGATACCCCCTCCAAAGTGTTTCAGTCTCGTTTCTTTTATAGATGAGCCTGAAATACTTTGGATATGATCGGTCCAACCTTCAGTCGGTGTAAAAGGACCTGTTGTTAGCTTTGATTCTTGACTCCTTCGATTTTCAATCTATTCAATGTTTTGACGAATAGCTAAAGTTCTCCCGACGCTGCGTTTATCGTCTGGCCGTCGTCGAAATCTTAAATCAAAACTGATGAGTTAATTTGTCTCGTATCGTCGAGTTAACTTTGAACTGACTATCTCCATCACGATATATTGACTCGTATTGAGTTTTATCGTAACACGTCGACTGGCGTTGACCTAGGATTACGCGTTGACCGGCGTTGACCTAGGGTTTCGAATCGCTCGGCGTTGACTTTTTCATTACAACGCATTGCCTGGTGTTGACCTAGGGTTATACGTTAACCGGTGTTGACCTAGGGTTTCGAATCACCCGACGTTGACTTTTTATTACAACGCGTTGATCGGCGTTGACCTAGGGTTTCGAATCGCTCGACGTTGACTTTTTCATCGCAACGCATTGACTGGCGTTGACCTAGGGTTACGCGTTGACCGACGTTGACCTAGGGTTTTGAATCACCCAGCTTTGACTTTTTCATCACAACGCATTGACTGGCGTTGACCTAGGGTTACATGTTGACCGACGTTGACCTAGGGTTTTAGACTGCCGTTGACCTAGGGTTACGCGTTGACCGACATTAACCTAGGATTTCGGATCGCTCAATGTTGACACAGTTTATACTCGTACATTTGTTGGAGTATACACAGTTTAAGCTCTTAAGGTATTGGAGCATGGCGGTCCTAAATATTAGGGTTGCGGGACCAACTATTAAATCTGATTCATCTGCAGGTATGGATCTTATCCTGAAGTTGTTGGATGCTCAAGTCACGAGACCAATTAATAAAGATGATGCATTAATGACTCGCATTAATAGAATTTTTGGCAAATTCTCAGCCATCAACGGGTTTGATTAGCCTTTACTAACTACCGTTTGAGTCGGGCTAGCATGCAGATTGTTTAAATCCGTTCTGCACATAATGTTGTGCTAAAAGAATTAACTCTTTTAGTGCTACGATATTGAATACGTAGACTTCATCTTTCTCACGGGAATAGACTACCCGGTGACGTGTGTTAGACATAGACTTAGGATTTTTGGCAAATCCTCAGCCTTCAACGGATTTGACGTGCCTTTACCGATTACCGTTTGAATCGGGCTTACATGCGGATTGTTTAAGTCCATTCCACATGTGACATTGTGCTAAAAGAGTTAACTCTTTTAGTGCTACGATATTGAATACGTAGACTTTATCTTTGTTACGGGAATAGACTACCCGGTAACGCATGTTAGGCGTTGGCTTATCCCTACTTAGGATTCAGGATAAAAATCCCTAGACTCGGATTTTGGTGTCTTCTTCAATCGGTGAAAGACTAAACCGGCAACGCGTGTTAGGTGTTGACTTATATCTATTTAGGAGTCGAGATAAAATTCCCCGTGCGTGTAAGGCACGGATTATGGTGTTATTAATAACAACCTACCACAACGTTGAATATGTGGGCTTTTGTTCTTTTTACGATCAAGAACTAACTGGCAACGCGTGTTAGGCGCTGACTTATCCCTACTTAGGCTTCAGGATCAAATTCCCCATACTAGGTTTCTGGTGTCTTCTTCAATCGGTGAAAGACTAAACCGACAACGCGTGTTAGGCGTTGACTTATCTCTATTTAGGAGTTGAGATAAAATTCCCCTCGTGTGTAAGGCACGGATTATGGTGTTATTAATAACAACCAGCCACAATGTTGAATATGTGGGCTTTGGTCCTTTTTACGGCAAAAGACTAACCGGCAACGCGTGTTAGGCACTGACTTATTCCTACTTAGGATTCGGAATAAAATTCCCCGCTACGTCTGTGCACTCAACATTCTCATTGTTAGAGTCCGGACATAGTATTCAGAATTTTAATTTGTCACTTAACACCAGGAACCCCCTCTGGAAGACTTGTGCAAGTCAACACTCCTACTGTGATTTGTACTCCCACTCCCACTGTGGTCGCCAGCTTATTTGGGGCAAAAAATTGTTTCTTTATTGAGGTACTCATTACAACTTCGGTCGTTACAATGAAAATACAAAAAAGATAGTCTTTTTATAAGACTTTTACACAATGAAAATACAATTCTCGTCAAACAGCACAGAGATCGTTTATCGGTCTTCTACTTGCGTGGGATCTTGGCCTGTGACGGGGACGTTGATATCCGTGGATCACCAAATGATCAGATCAGATCCGGAGCTTCGTCGATTCGTGAAGGAATCAAGAAACCGAAGCGCTTATCTCGGCAACAGCGAGATAATTGCTCTTTTTAAGATCACCATGTAGGCGTATAAAATTGCCTATAGGTCCCACAATACAGCTCGATGACGTTAATTTCGACAAACGGACCATCGGGCGACGTATCCAAGCACTACCGTTATCCCGCTAACGCCGAAGCCAAACCATACGCAACGGAGCAGATTAACGAGGCGACGAAGCCAACAAATCGCACCCAAGCATTGGAACGCATCCACTCGCACGCGGAATCGAACCAACGTTTCGGGGAATCACCGAGTCATCTAAACAAGAACGAACTCGGTGATATGACGATCGAATCAAGATCGGTTTCGGACTCGAACTCAGAAGTGGACTTACTGCCTAATCAGGAACCGGATCAACAAATCGAATCCGAACAAGTCAACCACGCAACCGAATCAAAGTCCAAATCAACAACAAATCGGAACCCGAACGACGGAACCCGAACGACGGAAACCGGAAAACCCGCCTAAGGGGGCTCGGCCAAAGCCGAGCCACCTGTAGGTGGCTCGGCCAAGGCCGAGCCACCTGTAGGTGGCTCGGCCAGG
>NC_033794.1:72184392-72203598 GCF_001876935.1 Asparagus officinalis | reverse complement strand
TGCAGGTGGCTCGGCCAAAGCCGAGCCACCTGCAGGTGGCTCGGCCAAGGCCGAGCCACCTGTGGGTGGCTCGGCCAAGAGCCGAGCCACCCACAGGTGGCTAGGCTCAGAACTGTGCAAATGCACAGTTCTGAGTGCCTATAAATAGGCCAAGGCATTGTTCATTTCAGAGGTTGGATTTTGGGAGGGTCGAAGCTCTGCCGGATTGGAATCTGAGATCTAAAAAAGATTGGAGCTTTAGAAGATTGAAGACTTGGACTTTGAGATCCGGTTCTCGGCGATCATCCACGCCAAACAAGGCAAGTGTTCGAGAGGGACCGGATCTGAGATCTACACGATTTTCCTCCGGATCTAAGCTTGGTTCTTAGATCCCGAGAAGAGTCTCGAATTCGCTTGGTCGATTTCGACACTTGGGCTACTATTTCCTTGGTGAATTAGTACCCCACCCGGCTATTATTTCCTTCGTGAGATAATACCCGTCATATCGTGTAGATCCGACCGGATCGAGATCACGCGGTGGTCCACGGCAAATAACCCCGGCGCAGGCAAAGAACCCACACAAAGCGAGTGACCGCAAAACAGGAGCTCGCGATTCGTTCGACATAAAAGGAAATAAATTGTAATATTTCTTTTTTGTATTTTGATTTTCATTGTAACCGGATCTTATAAAAAGACCGGATCTTTGTAACGCATAAAGTTGTTAACTAAGATGGCAATGATATCAATGAAGAAAGACACGATTTTTCCCGCGAACACACCACAACGGGGTAATCTTAAGGGACGAACCGGGCTGCAGATCTGACAAACTCCTCTTCTTTATGCCGAAGAATCCGCTGAAGTCTCCTCCTCCTCTCTAAAATTCGTGACTCTTCAGTCCTCAATCCGGCAGGGCTTTGCCAGCACTCAAGAATTCCAAATCTCTAAAAATGAAGACCTTAGGGCTGTATTTATAGGCTTCAGGAGCCCTGTATTCAGATAAGAACGGTCGATTCCCTCTTATCTTCAGTTGAAACCACTCAACCATATTATCAGATCAGTTGAAAAAATTCAGGCGGTTAACAATCAAAAAACCGTCGAAAACAACCAAAATCAGCGTTTTTTATATTACAGACACTTCTGAGTGTCTTGGCCAAGCCAAGACACTTCTGAGTGTCTCGGCCAAGCTGAGACACTTGGAAGTGTCTTGGCTTGGCTAAGACACTTATAAGTGTCTCGACCAAGCCAAGACACCACGAGGTGTCTCAGTTTGGCTTTTTCTGATTTTGGTTCGTCGAGTTTGTTTCCACCGTAAATCCGTCGTCCGGACTCAGAATTACATGGTTCAATATGCATTAGAAAGCTGACGAGGAGATCTACAGGCTCCCATGATTGAATCATATGTGGAGTAAATAGGACACGAGAGGTGCTCTGCCTTTCGTAAATGACGTGGGGCTCCCGATCAGCTCTTGTTCCCGTTATTCCGAAGTTTTGTTGCTTTGTATGGTTCGTCGACTCACATCATGTGTTTGTCATCGTCAAATAAGCTCCTGTGACTCGGATAGCGACATTCATCATCTTCTCTCTGCCTCGAGCCGTGTGCGGGGACCTAGAGGCAATTTTTGACGCATACATTAGCTTTTGGAGTGGAGATCTCTTTCAACCTTGCTTCTAAAATGTTTTTCGACAATCTCAGATGAGTATCATCTCTGCTAATCCCCCTCTCAGTTTTCAAAACATTTTTAAAGAGATGTAAACATGTTTTGTAGAGCCTAAATGACTAGATTATGAATAAAAGATAACTCGGTTGTATTATATGTATAAAGATTAGGTCTTTTCATGCTAAAAAGGTTAAGAACAAAATTTACAGATGTATTTAAGATCTGAAGATGATTTTAAAATGTGGTTAATCTAAAGAAAGAAGTTTGATTCATCGTTTGAGCTTTTATACATGTTTTAGGGTTTTGAATATAAATATAATGCATAAAATCATAGTTATATATGTTGATTTTGTTTCCAGATATTTCTATCTGTTGTAACATGTTTGTATGCAAGATTCATGAAGTTTTTACCATGTTTGGATCACAAAAACACAACGTGAACATGACCCACACAAAAATCTGGAAAAAACTAGATTTTGGGCTCACGGTCGACCGCCACGGTCAACCGCGTGCAGGACAGAGACCTGAGTAGTCTCTGGAGACCGTCGCGGTCGACCACCAGTCTGATATTGACCTGTGTTTAGTTTTGATTTGATTTCGGTTTGTCGAGCGTTTCTCTCGACCTTGTGATGATTAGCTACAATGTTAAAACTTGTTAAACATCAGGCATGATGGTGAACTTTAGATATGGACTCGCACACCGAGATATGTGCACTTAGGCTTAGTTTGTGTTAAATTAACACTCTTTTGTCACAAGTTAAAATTTATAAATACACATGACTAGTATTTGATCTTTCACGTATCCAAAAATAGGAAGATAAAATCTATTATAGCAGAACGATTGAGTAAGAGTATTGCAATAGTATCATTATTACATGTATCCGGAATAGGAAGATAATAAATCCTATTACCGCAGAGCGATTGAGTAAGAGCATTACAAGAGTATCGCTATAGCACAAGATGATGCACACATAGATATTTGATCAGTTGTAAGTTTTATTTCCATGATATATTACCCGCGAGTAGGGTATTTCCTTTGAGATTTTGGCACACCCGTTATGGATGGCAGTTATATTCGTTTTGGTTTGGTTGACATCCTCTTATATTAGAGCAGGCTACTCGGATGTAATTCGAGATGATGTATTTATTCTTTATGTTGGAGATTTGAGTATGTTTCCTTGACTATTTGTTTTTCATAGAGAGCTATATGAATGATTTGATATATGTAAGTACTGACTCTATTTTCTTATATATTCCTACCCCTTCCCCTGGGGAGAGGTAGTGATGATCTCGCTAGCGCTTTGACGCTCGTTGTTCCCCTCTTTCAGATAGCGAGTCTGGCGCACGAAGAGTCTCCGGTTGATGGGATTTCTTAGTTGTCCAATTAGCTACTTATTATACTTTGTAGTTATTGCAGAACTCCACATGTAGTTGATTATTTTCAGACTCTAGATTGGTATTTTAGTTTAGAGTTGAGAGCTTTTGTGAGACGATTGGTATTTTAGTTTAGAGTTGAGAGCTTTTGTGAGACTTTGTTTATTTGACTCATTATATTTGAGGTTCGATTTATACTCAGAGATATTTCTAGTCTATTTCAGTTGGGCTCATTATTGATATTTCTTATGCTTCTTCTGTGTATATCCAGTGTTGCCTATTACTATTTTTGCCTGTCTATACATTTACCTATTTATTGTTCCCACTAGAGAGATAGTGATTGTGATGGTAAAACATCTCGTAGCATGGTGGTTGGTACTTGGCTGGTTTGACAGTCCGGGTTTCATCTGGGACTACAGCCTTGTGTGAACCCTGGGACGTCACATGTGGATAATTAGAATTATAAATGATGTTGAAGATTCTATTCTATTTAACATTTTTAGTAAAATTTATGACTATTCCCTCACGTCTAATATTCAAACACTCATGCCCATTAAACTTAAGAAACCCGGTAAACAACCCAACTTGAACATGTTTTACAATCCATCTTCTCCAATGACCCAATAAAATAGTGAACCCATCTTCCAAAATAGATCTTTTAATTTTTGGAGTCTACAAAAGTCCATTAAATCTTCTCCAGAGAGAGATGGTTTGGTAGTTGAAATAAGTGGGTAGAGGGTATTTTGGTAGCTAAACGCCCATGGTCAGTCTAGATCTAACCATGATTAAGGATTTTAAGAAGTAAACATAACAAAGGAATTACTATCTGTATGCTGTCTAAAAATCACTGCAGATAGCTGATCCCCCGTCAAACACCGAAGATAGAAGTTACAATCTGACGACTTCCAGAAGGTTGTAATTTGAAGACCTTTACGTAGATCGATGAAGGTTACAATCTAACGACCTTCACAACAACTGATGAAAGTTCTAATCAACAGCCTTCACAATCAATATCGGGGGTTATAATCTGACGACTCTCATATTTTTAAGGAGCCAAAGATAAAGATTACAAGATGACGGTCTTTGCAACGCTCCAGCAAAAGAGACCACAAATTGATGGTCTCTTCACATCAAAACGCAGAGGTCATCCCTATGTTACACCATCAAAATGCAGAGGTCATCCCTATGTTATAACATCAAAACACAGAGGTCATGCCCGCATTCTAAAGTCAAAACGCAGAGGCCATACCCAATATTTAAGTCCAGACGCAGAGTTCATGGACTCAGAACGCAGAGTTCATGCATAGTCCAACTCTGCTCTTAGGTCTAAAACGCAGAGTTCATGTAGAGCCCAACTCTGCGTGTCAGGTCCAAAACACAGAGTTTATTCAGAGCCCAACTCTGCGTCTCAGGTCCAAAACGTGGAGTTCATCTCTGCGTCCCAACTCTGCATTTTAGATTTACAACGTAGCGCGACCTATGTGTTTAGCCACCAAAATAGGCCCAACTCTGCGTTTTTAGTCTAAAACGCAGAGTTCGGGCCCTGAATGCTATTTTTTAGCGTTTGACTCATTCAAAGCACGAACTGAACGGTTTCAAAATCATTTTTCTCATGATTTGGGGAACAATTTAAGGGGGTGGTTACACCCTATTCAGCCCCACTTAGGAGCGAATTAAGGGGCGGTTACATAACTTAATCCCCTATAAATAGGAGTAAACTCAATTGAGTTTGGAGCTTTTGGATCTTGGAGATCTAGAGATCGGCTCCTTCGGATCATCTTCAAGTTTCCTGCTGCAGATCATCTTCGAGCTTCCTATAGCAACAAAGTTCTTGGAGCATTCCCTTGGCTTACAAACCGATTTCGGGTAAATCAACTCTTTCATAGAGTTTTAAACTCGTTCAGAGTTATCAACTCATCAAGAGTTCTTTAAAACTTACCATGCAAGTTCTCTACAGCGTCAAATCATGAGGAGAAGATATCATTCCAGTGAATCAAAATGTTCGGATCGTCAACGGAGAGCAAACTCGACGTGAGCATTCGAGGGAGGCACTCCATCGTCACCGTGAAGAACCCAGAATTAAACAAAGGGAAGAATTCGGATTAATTATCCTCTCTTTTTTAATCGGGAATTCGAATTGTAATTGAGATTGAGAGAATACAAATCAAATATATTTCTCTTAATTTTTCTTTTTATTACAAATTTTCCACCAAACACTATCTACATATTTTTATAATTTTGGGACTAATATCAAAATATGAAGAATTGAGGGGCTAATATCAAATACCAACGATTTAAGGAACTGATGTTGAAAAAGCTCGGCTATGTATTACTATACTTATTAATGCATATTATGAATAAGTGGTGTACATATTTGCTCTTGTTGCAAAAGTTATTCAGCAAATGATGATGACAAATCAGTTCTAAAGTCTAACATTCTTTTGTTTTGAGCTTGTTTCATCAAATTTCATGATATTTTCTTGCCATTTAGATTCATCCTATTTGACCAAATTTAGTGAATTTCAAGGAATCTTTTTGTAACTTAATGAAGACTTAGGGGTCTTTTTGAAGTTTTTGGATTATTTCTTAATTTTTTTAAATTTCTAGTATTTTATTAAAATAGGAAATTTTCTGTAAAAATTTAAAATTTATTTAATTCTGGATTTTTTTTACAAATTTTGTAAACTCCAGGTTTTCTACCAATTTTGTAAACTTCGGGTTTTTCTACCAATTTTGTAAAATCTTGGATTTTTTCTGTAAAATTTGTAATATTTTTAAGTCTTCTAAGTTTCGGTAAGTTCTATGAACTCTTTCACAAAATATACAAATTTTAAAAGTCTTTTATTATTTCTACTAATTTTGTAAGTTGATTTTCTTTTTTTATAAAATCTTCAAATTATGGAAGTCCTTTGAATATTTCTACGAGTTGGATAAGTTCTATAGATTTTAAAAATTTTCTAGCTTGGTTAATGATACATAATTAATATTTGTCTCTTTAATAATGAAGATAATTTACGAGGTGATAATATTTTATAATATCATGTAATTATCTTTATCTTTATTTTTTAATTTAAATATAAAGAAACAAATGAAAAAAAGTGTTCTATTTTTTTACTTGTTAGGTGCCAAATTTAAATCTTTAGATGGCTAAATTTTTAATTTTTTATTTCTTTTATCGAATAAACAAATTTTTAAGTTTATAGATTTTCTATTTGTAATTTCTTGAGAATTGGTTGGACTATGTTTTTTAAGTTTTGATATTTTCTATTTTGTAATTTATTGAGATGTGGTTGAATGTGGAGATTCAAAAATTATCTATATAGCTTGTAAGTTATTAAAGATACTTCAATTAATAAGAGCATGATTCCAAAATATTTCTTTTAATTAGGATAATTTGAAATTTAAGGAGTTCTTTTAAATTTTGTGCAAATTTAGTAAAATCTAGGATTTTTCTACAAAATTTTTAACTTTTTGAAGTCTTTTTGGTTTTGGCGCAAATTCTACAATTTTTGAAAGTCTTTGGTATTTCTACTAATTTTGTAGGCCAATTTTTTTTAAATAAAATCTTCAAATTATATCTTTTGGGCATTCTACCCAAGCTATCTTGATCTTCAATAAGCTTGACTTGGTAAACTTCCGGATGAAGCTTGAACTTGGATCTTCAACTTGAATTGTATGGCTTCACTCCACAATTCCGCCAACCTCCATTTGATATGATCGTGAATGTTCGATTCCATCCATCCTCCAACATATTGTTTGCCTAGAATAAATATAAAACACAAACACTAGACAAACAATATTAGATGTAAATTGTTTATAAATCATCATCAAAACAAGAAGGCCAACATTATCTTCCTATTTCTAGATACGTGAAAGATCAAATACTAGTCATGTGTATTTATAAATTTTAACTTGTGACAAAAGTGTGTTAATTTAACACAAACCAAGCCTAAGTGCACATATCTAAGTGCGGGTCCACATCTGAAGTTCACCATCATCCCAGGTGTTTAACAAGTTTTAACATTGTAGCTAATCATCACAAGGTCGAGAGAAACGCTCGATAAACCAAAATCAAAGCAAAACCATACACATGCTAACATCAGACTGGTGGTCGACCGTGGCGGTCGACCGCGATGGGCTCCAGAGACTACCCAGGTCTCTGTCCTGCACTACTCAGGTCTCTGCCCTGCACGCTGTCGACCGTGGCGGTCGACCGTGAGCCCAAAATCCAGTTTTCTCCAGATTTTGTGTGTGTCGTGTTCACGTCGTGTTTTTGTGATTCAAACATGGTAAAAACTTCATGAATCTTGCATACAAACATGTTACAGCAGATAGAAATATCTAAAAATAAATTCAACATATATAACCATGATTTTATGCATTATATTTATATTCAAAACCCTTAAACATGCATAAAAGCTCAAAACGATGAATCAAACTTCTTTCTTTTGATTAACCACGTTTTAGAATCATCTTCAGATCTTAAATACATCTGTAAAATTCGTTCTCAATCTTTTTAGCATGAAAAGACCTAATCTTTATACATATAATACTAACGAGTTATCTTTTATTCATAATCTAGTCATTTAGGTTCTACAAAACATGTTTAAATCTCTTTAAAAACATTTTGAAAACTGGAAGGGGGATTAGCAGAGATGATACTCACCTGAGATTGTCGAAAAACATTTTAGAAGGAAGGTTGAAAGAGATTTCTACTCCAAAAACCAAAAACCAAGAAAAAATCCCACTCGAAAGCCTCCAATCTTCTCCAAGAAATCAAACTAGGGTTTGGGGGTTTGGTGGTTGTTAGGGTTCTTAGGAAAACTGAGAAAAACGTGAAAAAAACTCATATATATATCAGGGAAAACGAATATGGGTTTAGAAATCTGAAACTAACTCAAAACAGGAGAAAAATTCTCTGTAGGTTTCGCGGTCGACTGTGACGGTCGACCGGCTGTGGTCGACCGTGATGGTCGATCGGACTGAGAATTTCCAGTTTTTCATGAGTTTGGCCATTGTACATGTTTCGACTCTTTTCTCTCTCATGTATGAACTTGTTCATACTCAAAACACATGATATTATACTCATATACCATTAAATGATATTTATTATACTAAATATCCATATATTATAATTAATCTCATATTAATATATCATTCAAAAATTATCGGGATTTTACACCACAAGGTTTAATATCAACATATTTCTGCAATTTGATGGAGTAATATCAAATATAAAGTTTTCAGTGACTAATAACAAAATACTGTTAGACCCTAATGCCACCAGGAAAGAACCCTACAAGAGGGTGAATAGAGTTTATGCTAATCTAATCCGATTTAATGCTAATTAAACTAATTAATAAGTATCCTAGCAAGTATAATATGTGACAGGATATATATGCAAGGATATACAAATAACACAAGGGTGAAACAAACAATATAGTAGACAAACTAAATAATGAGACAATGACGATATGAGCAATGAGCACAAATATAAATGAACGCCAATGCAAATTCAAACACTGTCAAATGATCACGGAGTTCGGACCTTCCGTCCTACATCTCAGCTCCCCACTCCCGGGGAGAAATCCACTAACACCGGGTTTTCGACGCTCACCCGAAAATATTTACACCTCACACTCGGTTTTCTAGCTCACTAAAAACTTTACAATCAACACTCTTGCAATCATACTCTACACCCTCTAAGTGTTGGTCTCTATCCCGTGTCTTCCTAAAGTACTCGGATTTACATCATCTATCTAGGCTTTACTACCGACACCACTCCTCTTGGGACGGACCACGTCTCTCACCTCTACACTCCTCTTGGTGTAATTGTATAATACAAAGTGAACCTCACAATTAGGCTCAATACAACAAATGTTTGTTCTCTACTATGGATGAGAACACAATAAAAGCTCACACTCTAAGTCACACAATCCCACAACCCAATTATACAATGTATGCAAATACAATAAACTCAATGTTTCTGTGTGTAAGCAAAGAGATAAATCAAAACTAAACTCAATGTAATTTAGCTAATGGAAATTATAATCAAAAGAAATAAAGAGCTAGAAAAGAGTTTAGAAATTTTTCTCTAAAAAACAAGATGGAGAGATGGAGATTGAAGCTCAAACAATGAAGATGATACCCTCCACTTGTGAAAACTTCTTCACAAACCAAACAAACACTAAAACAAACTTAAACCCTTGTTAAACTTTTGTAAACTTGTATAAACAATTTTCTTGAGTTAAGAAACAGAGTTGGGTATGATGGGGTATATATAGGGAACCCCAAAGATCAAGAAAACCCAACAAAAAGGTCAAAAAATCAAAACATGACAAAGTTTAGAAATATAGCCATTAGAGGCTATCAGTCGACTGATGGGTTCCGTCAGTCAACTGATGAGATGACCGTTATAGGTCAATCTTAGCTTATCAGTCGACTGAAGCTCTCATCAGTCGACTGATAAACTCATCAGTCAACTGATAGATCATCAATCATATAAACAGAAACATGTGATGATTCCAGATGATTTCTTCAGTCGACTGATCATTTGCATCAGCCGACTGATAATACTTGTTTTTGACATTTTAACTAAACCATGTTTTGAAACTTTATAAAATGATTATATAGACTTAATAAAAGATGTATATAATGATTATTAAGTCCATAAATCAATAACTCAACATTTTCACAAAAATACATGTTTTGCAAACTTTCAAAACAATAAATATGATTTCATTAAATTTAAACTTGTTAAGGATGAAATCATATATATGCTTATACAAACATGAAACAAAAATGTATTTTCCAATTTTATTCAATTGTTTTATATTTAAATTAAAAACTATAAAACCAAAACGTGTATGTGTGTGTGAATATATATATATATACAAAATGTGTATATGTGTATATGATTGAGCTTAAAGTATAAACACACATAATATATGCCTAAAACTAAATTACCCAATTAGCGGTCCTAAAAACACATCTATATCATTGCCTGGTGCATGCTTGCCTGGTATCAATAATGAAAGTATCATATACGGTTGTTTCATGCAAAACCAAGGTGGTAAGTTGTAAGGCGTTAATACCACAGGCCATGTAGACCAACCAGAACTCATTATCCCAAATGGATTGAATCCGTCGCTAGACAAACCTAGTCTAACATTCCTGCACTCATTCGCAAACCAAGGAAAATTTCTATCCATATGCTTCCACGCCTCTGCATCAGCTGAATGTCTGATTTTACCATCATCAGTACGTTCTTCCATGTGCCACCTCATTTGCTTAGCAATATCTTTATTCATATACAACCGTTTTAGCCTTGGTATTAAGGGAAAATGACGCAGGACCTTTGCTGGAATCTTCTTTTGCTTAAGCATAGACCTTGTTGTCCCATGTGTTGAATAATTTTTGCGTTGTACCCACCGTGATACTCAACAAATTGGACACTCCTGAAGACCTTTGTTATCCTTATAGTAGAGGATACAATCATTAGGGCATGCGTCGATTTTATTGTAATCAAGTCCTATAACGGAAACAATTTTCTTTGCGTTATCATAATTTTCTGGTATGCTATCTTTTCCATTTGGAATGACTTTTCTCAGCAACACAAGCAACATATTAAAATATTTATCTGCCATTCCGCTAAGAGACTTTATACGCAAAAGACGCAGCATAAATGATAACCTGGTGAACTCGATACAACCCTCATACAGATCATTTTTATTATCGTCAATTAATTTTATTATCTGCGCCAGCTCCTCATGATCAGTCACGCCTCCAGCATTTCCTGACTCGTCAGCATCCTCGGCATCTTCAGATTGATCTATATTAGGAACTGTTAACATATCCGCGAGCATCGTATGTGTATCATCTATTCTCGTATCATCTATTCTCCCACCGGACGTACCGGTATCCGCCATCAGTTCCATTCCTTCAAGGCATCCTTCCCCATGAAATGTCCAATATTTGTACTCCTCATGAAATCCGGATATTAAGTGTTTTTGTAAATCACTTTTATCCACCAACGCCCTATTTTTACACCAACAGCAGGGACAATACACGACATCACTATTTAACTTCCGTGGGTCTGCCAACGCATATTGTATGAATTGATTTATTCTATCTTTATATCGACTATCCCTCCATCTATCAATAAGAGGAATATCGATCCATGATTTGTCGGGAACTATCCTCATCTGTATGATATTAAGCATAATTAGTTAATGTGAATTTTTATTAGTAACGCATCAAATTAACGGTTGCGTGATATTAACTTTCTTCACGACATCATTTATTAGTAACGCATCAAATTAACGGTTGCGTGATATTAACTTTCTTCACGACATCAAGGAAATTCAAATTATAATAATCTCGGAGGAAAAATTACCAGAACATAAATTATGTGGGAGTAAAATCTAACGCTCATATTTTCAATAAGAGACTTTAACGGCTGTCATAGGAAATGGACCTATCCCATTAGGAATATAGTAGTGTCTACAACTACCTTCATCATCTTTATGCGTTTTTATTTCTTAAAAATTTCGGCAGCACCTACCCGCTGTTCTCCGAGTACACTGTGCGGATGTTATAATGCGTATCAATCATCGATAATAGATCGATTATAGATCGAAACGCAAAACAATATACGTTTATTGTACACGGAGAACAATGCGGTACGTGTTATCAAAATATTGTAGGAATAAAAATGCGTAAAGTATACAAAGATAGACGATACACTACTGTATTCCTAACCTGTACGAGAAGGGGAATCCTCCCCGGACAGATCTAATAATTATTGCATGTAGAACATGCTCCTAACATAAATCACGTTATTCTCTTTAGATGTAAAAAGTATTTTCACATTCAACTAGAATTGCGTGAGTTTATATCAGAAGAGACTCACATCCAACAATATTAGACGGGAAACTAGGGGTAACGACTTCTGATTCATAAAATCATGATATATAACACAATACAAACTTGATATATCTAACTAATTAAAATTTTCAGTTAAGATAAAGGCTAAATATCAGTAAATCCCATTAACTTTGGTCCTCTTATCAGATAACCCCCCTTAATTTTCAAAATATCAGAAAACCTCCATTATTTTGATCTTCATATTAGGAAAGATAATTAAACTTCTTCATATTAGGAAAGATCATTAAACTTAGCCATCCACATTAAAGCCCATCAAAATCCAATTTTGAACTGAAGAATCAAAAAAGGACAAGAAATTACCGATTGGATCTCTTGCACTGCAATCCAAGAAAATGTAAGACCCGCTTGGATCTCTTGCACTGCAATTGCAAGAAATCAAATATCAGATCAGAAACAACAACAAAACCTAAAATTACAACAAAATAATTTTAAAAAATCACTGACAGAGAGGTTTCTGCGAGTTGATTATCACATGATTGTTGCCTCATCTCATGCATCTTAAGTTTAATTATCAGTTTTGCTAGAAACCTTTGCAGGAATTAAGGCAAAATAATATCTTTAACAACACATGATTATCACAAGCAAAGTATGCAATAAACCATCTGCTTCATCTCATGCATCTTAAGTACATATATACTTACTTTTAATCTCTCTAATGGAACTCATAATTATTTCCGTTTTCAGTTTTGGAATTTGTCAATTTCTTTCTTTATGGTCACAATATATTAAACATAAAGGTTAATTGCAAATAGACCCCCAACCGTATTGTTGTTTCGAACTTAGTACCCCTGTACTTTAATTGTTACAGATAGACCCCTGGATTATTGTTATTATTATTGTCTATTTTAAAAATTTACAACAATACCTAAAATTACAACAAAAAAATTTACAAAAATCCCTAAATATTTACAACAATACCTAAAATACCTAAAAATTTACAAAAATACCCAAAAATTTACAACAATACCTCTCTGCGAGTTCAGCGGGGGCGGTGCCGCGGCGAGCTCCGGCGAGAGATCGAGGGTTCGGGGTTCCGGGGCGTCGGCGCACGGGCGGTGGAGTCGGAGAGGAGGAGTGGGAGGAGGGCAGCCGCGAGGGGTAATGGCGACGGCGTCCGGCGGTGAAGTGGGAGTCGAGGGCGGCGAGTCAGAGCGGCCAGAAGGGAGTCGAGGGCGGTGGCGCGAATAGAAATTAGGGTTTTTTAATTTGGGAACGAAAGCCTGATCGGGCGAAATTTATATCAAACATCGCTGACGGGATTCCCGTCAGCGATGTTTATTTCCCGTCGGCAATGATAACATCGCCGACGGGTATAACTCAATTGTGACGGCAACTTCGCTGATGGGGATTCCCGTCAGCGATATAAATATCGCTGACGGGAAACTCCCGTCAGCGTTGTTGCCGTCAGCGATGTTTATTTCCCGTCGGGAATGATAACATCGCCGACGGGTATAACTCAATTGTGACAGCAACTTCGCTGACGGGGATTCCCGTCAGCGATATAAACATCGCTGACGGGAAACTCCCGTCAGCGTTGTTGCCGTCAGCGATACATGATTTTCCACTAGTGTGAAACATCGCTGACGGGAAACTCCCGTCAGCGTTGTTGCCGTCAGCGATACATGATTTTCCACTAGTGTGACTTGGTCAATAAGCTAGTAGAGCTGTTTGGTGACAAAAAATAAGAGAATATTATTTTGAAGATTGTGTCTTTTGCAAGTAGCTTTTGGAAAGCTATCTCAAGTAGTGTTTGTCTTTGGGAATGAGCTGTTAATTTTTTTCTTCCGTTTTTGCCCCTAATAATTCTAATTTTATATCAATAATATTGCATTATCTTTTTAGTCATTTAACAAATTTAAGCTAGTTGTACAGCTTCTTTTGCCAAACAGCTCTAGTCAATCAGCTAGCTATACAGCTATCAGCTTTCAGCTATAATTTCACAGCTTTCAGCTATAATCTCGTAACTTTCAGCTAGTTTTGCCAAACAGAACCTAAATAGATTAGAAATATAAAAACTTATGAAAACTGTTTTGCCTTTCTATATATAAAAAAAATATATAGCTAAATAAACAACTGTTTCACCTTTTACAAGTAACTAGTGTGAACACCGTGCAAAACACGTCATTTTTTTTTCACCTTTTACAAGTAACTAGTGTGAACAGCCGTTTCACCTTTTACAAGTAATTACTTTACAACCATGCTCGATCCTAAATTGCGTAATGCACCTGTAAACATTTTTATCCGTTTGAAATTAAAATATCAAAGAGCAAAAAGTAACGAAGTGAGAAGACGTGACAAAACGTCATTTTCTTGTTTCGCATGGCTTCGCCAAGTATCTTACCTCATGCCCCATCTATGTCCATACCGTGCATCATATTTGCCCTGCCCGGGCTAAATACCTATATTGGTATTTTAATTCTACCCTAATTTTTAACAAGGTATTTTAAATAGGCAAACCCACTTTAAGACATTTTAATTGATTCAACTAACCAATAAGGCATGGTTTCTCGTCGGCGGGCAAATTTTCGGCGAGATCTCGTCACGTGCATGGCACATGATGTCTCAAAACTCGTTTTTAGCAGCGGCGACGACAACAATCTCTTCATATTCAGCCGATTCGATGGAGTTAGCGATCTCAGGCGGCGTCATAACCGTTATTTTATCCTACTTTGGGATGAATATGACGAGATTGTTGCCGTCGCCGCTGCTAAAAATGAGTTTTGAGACATCACGTGCCATGCACGTGACGAGATCTCGTCGGAAATTTGCCCGCCGACGAGAAAACATGACTTATTGATTAGTTAGATCAATTAAAATGTCTTAAAGCCGGTTTGCCTATTTAAAATACCTTGTTGGAAATTGGGGTGGAATTAAAATATCAATATGGGTATTTAGCCTATTTGCCCTAACACGTGTGAGATGTAGATAACCAACCAAACCTACTACATAAATTCTTTTTACCAACAACTAACTAATAGTTTTAATAACCACAGTAATAAATGAACCACAGCCACTGTATCCAAACAGGAACCAAAATAAACCAGCAGAGTACGAACAACCTCATACCCCTTTTGACTACAAACCCCCTAATAAACAAATTTATTGCATCTACCGCGTGTCTCAATCACGTTCTCAATACGTGAGGCTCATCCAAACCACAACTGCTCATATCCACTGGGCCCATGTCCTGAACTAACTGACAAGATTGTTAGCCCTTGTTGGGGATACTAAGGGCGTGTTTGGTTGTATTGTTTTTGAAAAATGTTTTCTCAAAAATACTGACGCATGATATTTATGTAATTAAGAGTTTTCTATACATTTCTATAAACTGTGTTTGGCTCCAAAAAAATTTACAGAAATGTTTTCTGTAAAGTGCCCAAAAGAACCAAATTTTATGAAAATTGATTTCCTTCTAAAATGGGAGGAAATCTCTTGGAAATCTGACGCATTCATTATTTAAATAATAAAACTCATTAACTCTTTTCTACAAAGTTCTCACTTTTCTATAAAGTTGGTGGTGTTTGGTTACATTTCTATAAATTATAGGAAATGTTGTTATGTTCCCAAAAGTTATTTCTCATTTTCTTGTTTTGAACCAAACAAGCATAATACAAAAAATAAGAAAATTTGTACTTTTTAACTTCTCAAAACTTTTCCTATAATTTTTTTAAGAAATACAAGGAAATCAAATTTGGGATGAAAAACATTTCCTATAATTTCTAGAAATGTAAACAAACACCCCTAAGTATACTCAACGATTTTTTTTTTTCATGATGTAACATCACATCCACCACCTAACACCCAACATTTTCCTATATGACGTTAGTTGTCATTTGATCATTTTGTGATTTCTTTCTTTGGTTTCTTCTGTATTGTATCAGTTGCTACTTTTTTATGTGATGGTAGTTAATTGTATACCCGTGGGTTTCATTGTCAAATTCTTACTTATTCATCAAACAAGGATAATTAATCCACCGCTTCACTGAAAAAAGATAATTACTTAAATTCAAGCTAGAGTTCCTTTTGGGCGTGGGATAGCCAGAACAGATACAGCTAGCATCTCTTGCAGCTTCCCTCTGCTTGCCTACTGCTTCTTAATTATAAGTACATTACCGAACGAATTATTTGTGCGCATGGAGGTTCTTGTTGGATATTAATTTTTTAATCAAAGAAACCACACATGGGCGGCTACCTAAAATTAGGCTGCCAAATTTTTGTTGAAATTAACATAAAGTGGTGGGCCCCACTAAAGAAAAATAAGAGCGTGGGCTCCACATGCATAGTAAAATATATTATTTTATTAGTGCATAGTGTTTTTCCAAACGCTATAAATAGATCTTAAATCCTTAAGGAAAATTCATTCTAAAAACAACAATCAATATATACAGATATAGATTGTAAAATAGCTGGTGCTTATAGGAATTTTGTCTGATAGATCGAGGAGATCTTTGCCTGATAGATCGAGGAGATCTTTACCTTATAGATCGAGGAGATCTTAACAGTACTGGATCGGTGCACATTAGAGTACTGGACTGCTGTTCCTGAAAGCAATTTGGCCTTGGGATCCTTGTATCGGAGTAGGTCAAATAATGCTTTAAGCACAGCGTTTTACAAACGTACAACAGCTGAGTTGAAAATTTTAAATTACTGCACTTCAATTTTCTGTTCAGTTTTTGCTATTATATATCTGTATTATTCCAGATTTAACCACAGGCGTCAACAATCTTAAAGCATTATTTTGATCTACCATGGATCCTGCGATGACTCTTGGAGTGGACTGTCTTAATTTAGAGAACTTTGACGGTTCCAATTTCAACGCATAGCGTCGGAAAGTAATCTTCGGGATGCAACTCCTGAAAATCTACTATGTGGTTTCTGAGGAAAAACCTGACTCTGAAGAAGACTCTGAAGCTGAAGCCTTTTGGGCTAGAGATGATCACTTTTGCAGGAGTTATCTCCTTAATTGCCTGGCCGATCATCTAACAAATGCTTACACCAACAAGCCCTCTGCAAAGGAAATCTGAAATGCTCTGGAGGACCAGTACAAGGATGAGGAGAATCTGTCCAAATCTCACCTCATTGACAAATTTCTAGACTTGAAGTTCGAAGATGATACTGAGGTTTTACCTCAAGTCAAAGAGCTTGAAAAACTTGTTATGAAGCTGAAGGAGGAAAAGATCAGTCTTTGTCAAACCTTCATCTCTGGTGTAATTGTCAACAAGTTTCCTCCATCTTGGATGTCATTCTCCACTGATATTCGAAGAAGGAAAAGACAGGTGACTCTGTCTGACTTGAAGAGGTTCATTCGAATCGAGGACGAGACTCGGACTTGCACGAAGACTGAGCTCATTGCTAAGCAGAAGGCGTCTGCTAACATGGTGGCTGCTAACTCTGAAAAAGGTAATAATTCATCTCTCAAGAAGAAGAAGTCTTTTAACAGAAAGAAGAACCAGAATCGGAAGAACCTGAACGTTCAGAAGAAGGAGTTCAAGAGGAGCAGCAAATGCTTTAACTGTGGGAAGTAAGGACATTTTTCCAAAGACTGCAAAGCACAAAAGAAGGAAACAACGCACAATGTCAATCAAGTTGATGATTGTGTGGCTATGCTCTTCCAAGTAACAACTCCAAGCAACATCTCTAGTTGGTGGTTAGATACGGGTGCTACTTGTCATGTATGCTCCAATAGAGATATGTTCTCTTCTTATGTTGCTACCAAAGAGAACGTATCAATGGCTGATTGTTCTGTGGTTCCTGTTCTTATGTTCTCTTCTTATGTTGCTACCAAAGAGAACGTATCAATGGCTGATTGTTCTGTGGTTCCTGTTCTTAGAACTAGGACTGTGATGCTGACTCTTTCTTCAAGAAAGACTCTCACATTGAAGGATGTGAAACATGTTCCCTCAATTGCCAAAAACTTAGTCTCTGGAAGCATGTTGTGTGATGCAGGCATGAGGCTGTATTTCTAAGGAGGAAATACTATATTATCCTTTAAGAAAATGTATTTTGGCAATGCATATCGTACTGATGGCATGTATAAAATCAGTACGAGTGCACCCAACCCCATTGTAAATGAAATATCCTTTTCTGCTTACTCCTTTGTGTTATGGCACAATAGGTTGGGACATGTAAATTATAGAAAATTATCCAGCATGGATAAGTTAGGATTACTTCTAAAATGTGGGGGTAATAAACCTGAGAAGTGTGAAATTTGCGCACAAGCAAAGCTGACGAGGAAGCCATTTTTAAGTGTCACGAGGAGCACCAACCTGTTGGATCTGATTCATTCAGATACTTGTGACTTCAAGAGCTTCATCACTCGTGGCGGTAAGAAATACTTCATCACCTTCATTGACGACCATTCTCGCTTCTGCCACGTTTACCTGCTGAAATCTAAAGATGAAGCCTTCAGCAAATTTGTCGAGTTTCAGACTCGAGTGGAGAAGCAGCTTGGATTGCATGTGAAAAGACTCAGGAGCGACAGAGGAGGAGATAACCGATCTAAGGAATTGGAAGCATACTTTAAGGAGCATGGAATCATTGTAGAAACTACTGCTCTATATTCTTCGCAATCTAATGGGATTACAGAAAGAAAGAATCGCACATTGACCGAAATGGTGAATTCGATGCTAATCACATATGGTCTACCTACCTGCTATTGGGGAGAGGCTTTGCTAATGGCAAACTGGATTTTGAACAGAGTATTGTAGGCTGTCAAAAAATCACAATAGATAGTTGATCCCCATCAAAATATCGATGATGAAAGTTACACTCTGATGACTTCCAGAATGTTACAATTTGAAGACTTTCACGCAGACTGATGAAGGTTACAATCTGACGACCTTCGTAACAACTGATGAAAGCTCTAATCAACAGCCTTCACAATCAACATCGAGAGTTACAATCTGACAACTCTCACATATTAAAGAGCTAAAGCAAAGATTACAAAACGATGATCTTTGTAACGCTCTGACAGAAAGAGACTACAAATCGACGGTCTCTTCAAACCAAGACGTGGAAGTCCTCCCCGCGAACCAGCATCAAGACGCACCATGTTCATAGCCACGAACGCAGCTCAAGCGTAGCCTCCAAAGCTGCCAACGTAGCTTCCATTCGTTGCCAAACGCAGCTCTTAAATCCTGTCAAACGCAGCTCTTAAATCCTGCCAAACGCAGCTCTTAAATCCTGCCAACGCAGCTTCTTCCATCCGCTGCCAAACGCAGCTTCCATCCACTGCCAAACGCAGCTTCCA
>NC_033794.1:72183205-72183392 GCF_001876935.1 Asparagus officinalis | reverse complement strand
ACAAAACAGGGGTTATACAACAGACAGAGCGGCGGTCGACCGCACCGGTCGACCGCTCTCTGATACGCGTGTAATACCCCAACCCTTGAGAGGGTGATGTGATTAGTATTAATAGATATGATTGGAATACTCATACCACCAAGATGCATCTTCTTTTCGGAAACCCAACTCTTAGAAACTCCAAAGT
>NC_033794.1:72182535-72182662 GCF_001876935.1 Asparagus officinalis | reverse complement strand
TTCCAGGGAGCGCGTGAGTGAGGACAAAACGTGCTGAAAAGACATGTGGTGGTTTGTGAGGCCAGTCCATCAGATCTAATAGCGTACCGACTCTGGTATTCCGGGGCGGGGCGTTACAAGCGGCTGG
>NC_033794.1:72175011-72182464 GCF_001876935.1 Asparagus officinalis | reverse complement strand
GAGCTCGGCGGTCGACCGCTCCGGTCGACCGCCAAGCGGACAGAAACCCAATTCTGGGTTTCTGTCAGCTCGAAACCTGAAACAAGATTTGATATTCTACGATAACAAGAGTTTTAACGATTCAAAAATCATACTAAAGATAAACAACTAACCCCAAGCTTGAAATCTGCATTTTTAATATTCTAAATCCATGAGAAACAAACCAAAAACGTTTTAATAACTGTAAAAAAAATGATTTAACTATTGTTTAGGCAATTTCAGATCTAGATCTTATTGATAAAAGTCCTTTGGTGAGCTTTTAAAGTTGAAAACATGATTCTCATACTGCTAACATTTAAACCAGATATATTATGATTACATGATGATGCAACAAAAGGAACATGGGTATTACCAAACACTTCATATTGATGGCTGAGGAAGAAAGATGCTTACTTGCTTCTTGTCAGCATGGACATACGCTTAATCTGTTAAAAAGGTTGAAGAAAGTCATGCAGCAGGTGAGCAGACAGCTGGTGATTAATGTACAGGTTGTTGCTTCTCTGGAAGAAATCAATTTTGGTAGAGTCCAGAAAAGTTATAGAGATAGGATATAAATTATTAGTTTTGAAAGGGTTTGCTGACAACAAGGTAAAGAAATACTGATCATAGAGTTTCCAGAAGCACGAGGAAGCTCAAGTCTACTCTGTTGTGACTCATTATCCTTTTCTGTCAACCTTGTAATCTGATCAGCATTTCCTGAAAACCATCTAGCTTGTAACTATTAATCTGACACTCCACACATACATTAAGTCATTAACTATTTGATCTGGTTCAATCATTGTTGCTGATCTCTGAAACTGAAACCATTTCTTTAAACATGTTGCTTATGTATCCATTCTTTGTTTCACAATCAATGTTCTAGGTCTGCCTGAGTAATCCATCAAGTTAGTTGTTCTAAATTTTCAGCAGTGGTTATAGGTCTTTTTTCAGTACAATGTTGAAACTGTTGAAAGGTGAAGTATCATATATCCATTTAAGGGAGCCAGATTTAGGAAACCATGTATGCTATTGTCGCATCTTCATTGGAGTTTCCTAGGGTGAGAACTTTGTTTTAAATGCATGTGCTTTATGTTTCATTAGACATGATTGTCAATGATCTTAGATGTTATATCTTAGATTACTACATCCAGTTACGAGACCGTGTAGGTGTAGATGCATCAACCTCCACTGGGCTGCCAGTCTTGCTTCACTCTGTTGATATTTTTGCTTTTCCTGGATTTGATAGTAAATAAGTCAATTCACTTGACTTAAAACCCCAAATTGAAGTTATGTCTTGACGAACTTTATTTTGCACGTGCATGGTTTTCTTCAGTAACCATGTTCCAAGGGGGGCTCGATACATTTAGAAATCTCTTCCACTTTACTGATTTGGCTTATGATGTGTCTGTATTTCAATTATTTTCTGTTTTTTTTTTTGTAGTCTTTCAACATTGGGGACATTGGAGTATGCTAGAAGATCCAGCTTTCTCTACCATTCATGTGCTTCATCAAACCTAGAAGAAATCCAAGCGTCTTTCAACACTGGGGACATTGGAGTATGTTAGAAGATCTAACTTTCTTTACCATTCCCAGGCTTCGTCAAACCTTAGTTTTCCTTGCGTTTTTATCTAAAATATTAGGTACCAGACTTAAAGGTCTAGGGGCGGTTATGAGAGTGGGCAATAATGAAAGGGTTTCCTCGGTTGTCGATAGGACAGTAGGTACCCAGTTAGCAGTAAGCACCAAGGTTGCTGAAAACACTTTTTAAGTTGTTTAATCACTGTTTAGATGGAAATTAAGTGTTCCTTCCTTTTCTCGGATTGAAATTGTCTATTAATTCAAATCTACTCTATCAAGGTCTCCACCTCATGAACCTTGGAAAAGGACCAGATATTTCTTATAATGGATTATCCAGCTTCTGCCTGTCAATCTAGACTTCATGCTGTCAATTCTTTAATCACATTTGGCATGAGTCATGACTATTGGCCTGGTCCATTTGTTTTTGCCTGATCTGGTGAATTATTCAAATGAGTTACCAGTTGTTTTTGTATCTTGTCCAACGCATGGACCGGATGTGACCGTTGTCCAACGCATGGACCGGATGGTAATGCATATCCAACACAAGGATTAAATAGCAATGCATGTCCAACACGAGGACTAAGTGGGAAGGGTGTCCAACACGAGGACTAAAAGGTAATGCTTGTCCAACACGAGGACTGAGATATACAGAAAAACCTACTTATATCAATCCACACTCAAATCAGTGTGTAAGTCCCCAATTTATACCCTCAGGTCATCTATCATGCATGGATACAGGTGGTTTGTGAGGCCAGTCCATCAGATCTAGTAGCGTACCGACTCTGGGATTCTGGGGTGGGGCGTTACAAAATGGTATCAGAGAAAAATCAACCGGAATTGTGAGAGATAAGTGTTATGTGGTGCAAAGTGCTACGTCGAGAGGGCGGGAGCCACCTCTTGAGGCCGTAGGAGCCACCTCTAGAATCTCACACGGATGGTACGGTCTTGGATGATATGATTTGGCACAACGAGGACGTTGTGAGTTTAAGTGGGTACGCGTGTAATACCCCAACCCTTGAGAGGGTGATGTGATTAGTATTAATAGATATGATTGGAATACTCATACCACCAAGATGCATCTTCTTTTCGGAAACCCAACTCTTAGAAACTCCAAAGTTATGCGTGCTTGGCCTGGAGAAATTCTAGGATGGGTGACCCCCTGGGAAGTTTTCCAGGGAGCGCGTGAGTGAGGACAAAACGTGCTGAAAAGACATGTGGTGGTTTGTGAGGCCAGTCCATCAGATCTAATAGCGTACCGACTCCGGGATTCCGGGGCGGGGCGTTACAAATGGTATCAGAGCCAAGCCAACCGGAATTGTGAGAACTAAGTGCTATGCGGCGCAAAGTGCTACGTCGAGAGGGCGGGAGTCACCTCTTGAGGCCGTAGGAGCCACCTCTAGAATCTCACATGGATGGTACGGTCTTGATGATATGATTTGGCGCAACGAGGACGTTGTGAGTTTAAGTGGGGGAGTATGTAATACCCCAACCCTTGAGAGGGTGATGTGATTAGTATTAATAGATTTGATTAGAATACTCATACCACCAAGATGCATCTTCTTTTCGGGAACCCAACTCTTAGAAACTCCAAAGTTAAGCGTGCTTGGCCTGGAGAAATTCTAGGATGGGTGACCCCCTGGAAAGTTTTCCAGGGAGCGCGTGAGTGAGGAAAAAACGTGCTAAAAAGACATGTGGTGGTTTGTGAGGCCAGTCCATCAGATCTAATAGCGTACCGACTCCGGGATTCCGGGGCAGGGCGTTACAAATGGTATCAGAGCCATCGACCGCTCTGGTCGACCGCCAAGCGAACAGAAACCCAATTCTGGGTTTCTGTCAGCTCGAAACCTGAAACAAGATTTGATATTCTACGATAACAGGAGTTTTAACGATTCAAAAATCATACTAAAGATAAACAACTAACCCCAAGCTTGAAATCTACATTTTTAATATTCTAAATCCATGAGAAACAAACCAAAAACGTTTTAATAACTGTAAAAAAAATGATTTAACTATTGTTTAGGCAATTTCAGATCTAGATCTTATTGATAAAAGTCCTTTGGTGAGCTTTTAAAGTTGAAAACATGATTCTCATAACATGTACCATATAGATCTACTATCTCTACAAGAAAATACGATTTTTGGCCCAATAAATTCAATAAAAACTCAAACTTTGCATGAAAACAAAAGGGGTGGAGTTGGGCGAGAAGTTACTCGCCTGAGGGGTGTAGATGAACTCCCAAAAACAAGTGAGAATGATCCTCCTTCGCTGAACACCGATGGATCTCGCGTCGACTCCTCCAAAATCCTCCAAGAACGGATCTAGGGTTTGGGAGAGAAGAGGGGGGGCTGCTAGGATTTGTAAAACAGAAGAAAAGAGGTGATTTTCGTGATATAACATGTATATATATAGCAGCAAACCCGAAACCCGAAACCCGAAACCCGAAACTGGAAATTCAGTCTGACTAGGAACATTCTCTTCGGTATTTTGGCTATAACTTTCTCATACGATCTCGGAATAAGGTAATCTAAGATTTGTTGGAAAGCTCTTGAAGAGACCTACAACGTTGGTATTATACACGTTTTCAGATTCTTAATGAATCAGTGAGAAAAACATAGAAACTCTCAACTGGTCAAAATTCCCAGATTCTCACTCTTGGCCTTTGCACATGATTTGTGTATTTGTACTCACATATATACATATATATACATTGAATTAATCTCAAATCAGTTCCTAGCATACTCAAACATCATAATATATTATTTATAAATGTATAACATATTTATTATTATTTATCATAAAGTATTCAAATTTTCGGGGTTTTATAATTTTGTTTAAATAAAAATGTCACTAATAAACATGTTTTATCTTAATTTGCCGGTTAATGAAGATTTAATGAATAAAAGCTCAAAAAGAACTCAAATTTTCTTATTTTTTAACCTTTTATTGAAGCCCATGATCAAGCCAAGCAATGTACAGAAGCCGAAGAAATAAGATCAAATATGAAAAGAAATCAAGTGAAAATCATGTTCAAGATGTTAACCACAAAGAAACGGCGATATCTCTCAATCCAAAGGCAAAATTTAATATATAATATATGAAAATCACCTATTGATGAGACGAAGCTAACTGCATTTTTAGAATTTTTGAATTCCAATTGATTAGCCAACCGATTGGCCAATCGGTCGATCAACCGATTGGTCAACCGATTGGCCGACTAATTAATCCGTAACAAACTCATTTTATGGCTAAGATTTATTTCTTAGAGACCAAGTAAAATCTAGTGTTTCCTATTCATTGCTGTAGGTTATAAATAAGGGTAGAGGGTGAGGGGTTTGAGTGTGAAAATTTTTGTAAAAACTCCTTTTTGGAGAGGAGAGTTACTCTTAGTTGAGAAGGCCTTCCAAATTGTAAATTTTTATTGCAGTTAATAAAATTATATATTTTCACCTCTTCATATATTTTTTTCTTTTCTTCTCTTTGTTTGATTATGAAGATGAAGGTGAGATGAAGATATAGATCAAGATGAAGGTTTGCTATCATCTTAAGGCTAGAACCCTCTTGGGATGTAAATTTTCTTTTTATCAATAAATTTATATTTTGCTTTCTTTTTTTGTTTTTATAGTCAAGAAGCTAGAACCCTCTTACCTTAGATTTATTTTCATGCTTACAGATAGATTTACTTTCATGTCTTTACTTTCTTGCTTTAAATTCTTACAATTTATTTTGTAGTTTAGATTTTATTTCTTACAATTTATTTTGTAGTTTAAATTTTATTTTATTTTACTATTTGCCTTGAGGTTAGAACCCTCTTTCGATTATTTTTTATTTTTGTTTATTTTTCTTTTCTTTGATTTGTCTTTAGGCTAGAACGCTCTAGGGAGTTACCCTTTTTTTAAAGACGTGGAACTAATACTTGTGGGAACTCTAGAAATTACATAAAACTAACTTTTTTCTCTTATGATTTGTTAATCATTCTCTTATGCTTAAAATGATCATGTTTAGGATGTTCAACTAATGATCAAATTGATTGAAGGAATTTTAGAATTACTATTTAGTTGTTATTTTTTTCATGAGTGTTTAGGTTATGCTTTCCTTAAGTGATTTGATAGTCTATAATTAATAAATCTAAAGTAGAATGTGATAAAAAGAGAATGGTTCATATTTTATAAGTGAGATTAGCTAGTGGATTTAATTCTTGATTCCTCATATCTTTAATTGAATCCTCCATCTCTTACATTCTTGATTTTTCCCTTATTCCTTGATTTTTCTCTTATTTGTTTCTTAATTTTATTTCCTTCATCTTTCTTTCTTTCATTGTTGTTAGTTTTGTGTATATTTACCCTTTATCACATCCACTCTTTATCTCTCCACTCTTAATCTCGTTTTGTTTTTATTTACATACAATCACTCTCACTCTCTTTATCTCTCCACAATCACACCCATCACCCTAATAGTTACACACACAACATAAGAACCAATTTTGATTTTCTCTTACAAACACCTTCTTCATGGGATCGATAACGTTTTATACTATAACTTGATAGTTGTGCACTTGCAACATTAGAGGTATACTTTTATACTATATTAAAATCCAAGGGAAACTCTCCTCGCTAAAATGATCTAGTGATGTTGTACACAACGAGTGAAAGTTTGTCGAGGCTCCGGGGTCAAATCCTTCAATGTAATTTCTCGCAAATCAAAACCCATGGAACTCTCCCTTCTCTCCATCTCTTTCAATTATATATAGCCTTTAATAGAACAGAAAAGAGACATCCTAAACATAATAGAGCTTGGAGATCAAAAACAACAATGAACGACTAAGAATAAAACTAGAAATCTGCAATCAACCGACTTTACCATTGATGGTTACTCCCGAGCATTGATGGCTTCCAACATGCTATCGATGGTTTGAAAATCTATCTCTAGAATTTTATCATTTAGTTCTTGTAGCCATCAATGACTTCACAGCCATTGATGGGTTCCTTGCTACCATCGATGTTTGTTGGCTGAAATCAGCGTTTGAGCTGATTTTCGGATCGTTTCGACTCGTACACATCTTATATCGATATTTACATGTACTATATCATCTTAAATAAATATTAGTATCAAATGAGAATTTGTTATTACTCAAACAAGAGCTATTGTACAGACTATGTCCTAGTAATCTCCCCCTTTTAGTAAATCAAACTTGAAATCAGAAATACTAAAATATATGCATATTTGAGATATATAAATACAAATACACTCTCATAACAAAAACAAAAGATATATAATACTCCTCATACATTCATGCATCCATGAAAAGTGTAAGTAAACACAAGTATTATAAAACACCCCCTAAAAATGCATTAAGAGTTTCCAAAAAATCCAAAAAAATCAAAATATGAAATCATTTAGATAAAAACACCACTCATGTAAAGATCATAAAATTTTAAAACCATCGATGGTTGCAGGAACCAATTGATGGTAAAGTTGGCTGATTGCAGATTTCATCAATTAGTTCTTGTAGTCATCGATGACCTCATAGCCATCGATAGGTCTCTGCTGACCGTTGATGGTTCGGTGACTGAAATTAGCGTTTGAGCTGATTTTCATGTCGTTTCGCCTCGTACACATCTTATATTGATATTTCTCTGTAATATATCATCTCAAAAAATATTAGTATCAAATAAGAATTTGTTATTACTCAAACAAGAGTTATTATACGGACTATGTCCTAATAATTTAGTGCAACACAGGGCAATGAGTTTTAATGGACTAATGCAAGTTTTTATTAAGAAACTCCAATACTAGGAGGATTAGGGGTAAATATTATATTCTAACTCGCCCGAACATGAATCCTATCAGAATGCCTTT
>NC_033794.1:72173185-72175001 GCF_001876935.1 Asparagus officinalis | reverse complement strand
CCAATGTTTATTAGATTACCCAACATGATGAGGTGTTTTAATAGAATTCGAGCATGCGCCCTGGGGTTGAGGGCTCTTAGTTTTATGAGCTGAAACTAAACTCAAACAATAATATCTTTTTTAATCCGCTTAATTGATTGTGTGGTTTCTTGGATATGAATCTGATATGCTTTGATACATATTAGGCTAAATATATTTTAGTTTCAGGACTTTGACTTTTCGATGAGGTTGGGAGTTATAGTTTGATACATAGTTAGCAAGGGATTTCTATAGAAAACTGACTAAATTATCAAATTGGTATTTTTCGTAAATGCCTTCAATAGTTTATTTTTTTTGTTTCTCAAGCGACTTTTTGGTATTAAAAGTACAAATGTGTAATTAGACATTTTTTTCTTGCCACCAACGATAAAATTGACAAGTAAAATGCATGTGACCTCACGTGATTTAATTTGAGGGATGTTAGAAATGCTGATAGGGCTGTGTTCAAATAAAGGCACATGCATTTTGCCGACCAATTTTACTGTGGGTGGCAATAAAAAAAAGCCTAATTGCACATTTGATGGACTTTTAATACCAATAAGTTGTCGAATGAAAAAAAATCAAACTAGTAAATGAGTGTTTTAAAAGTACCAATTTGATAATTTAGCCATATAAAATCATATGGGGAGGAGGAGATGCTGACATGTGTCTCACTATCAATTCTAAACTAATGCAATCAGTGTTATAGTGTATATGCAAAAAAATGCTGTATTAATATGATCAAACAGTTCAAACTTAGGTGTCAATGCACTCAATATGTTTTAAATTAATGTTTCAATCAAAAATAATTTTAATTTTGACCATTTTCGTATATGATTTTTCTATAGACTACTATGATTTTCCTATAGACTACTCCCCATAGAGAACCAACATACCACGCCAACCCATATGCTGTGTATTTATATGCACTCACTCCCCCTCAGTTTACTTGCAGAAGCTAGTACAGTCACTGCCTCTCTTCTTATTTCTTTCTATTGTTCCTTTTGTTGTGATTTTGAGATTGGTCAGGTATGGAGAGCGAGAGGAAGGGAAGTTTGCTTGTGTGCTTTCTGCTGCTGGCATTTGTTTCTCAGTGCTTTATTACCCCAGCGTTGTGTAGGAGTCTTGAGGGTACGTAACTTCTGCCTCTCTCTTTAAACACACTCTGGACTCACTATTTATGTCATTTCTTTTTCTTCTTGGAGGGTAATTATTTGTTGCTGAATGCATATGTCAGTAATGCGCGGATTTACACTGTAAGAAAGTCTTTTGTTGCAAAATGAAGAAATAATAATAATAATAAAGGTTGTCTAGCTACCTCCTTGAAAATTTTTGTTTAGGCCGGCCCTCACAAAAATAAAGGAAATGGAATGTGAGAAAATTTAGTTGAACAAAGGCTATTACTGAACTTTCTTTCTCAATATTTCTCCATCACTATTGTGTATACATACGTACATACATAAACAATGTTATTAAGTCAGTGATAAATTCTCTCAGTGTATGCTTATGGTATTGAAATGCAATGTTTTTTTATTCTGAATTTTCTGTACGTGTAAGTCACATACTGTTCAAAAGTTATACTCTTCTAAATAGTCTACTTGAATGCAATGTTATACTCCTTTAAAATGTTTCTTAGAAGTCTATGAGTCTGAGATTAATTTATTGACAGTAAAAATAATATTCTCATCATTACAGTTAATGTCCTTTCAGGCCCTGTTCTAAAACCAGATTGCGACTGTGATCCGACTCCGGCGACCCCCAGCAGCCATGCTCCACCAAAGACGCCATCTCACGGCAG
>NC_033794.1:72164980-72173175 GCF_001876935.1 Asparagus officinalis | reverse complement strand
CAGTGAAGCCAACGCCATCAAGGACGCCGAGTACGCCTTCGCACGGAGGAGGATACTACCCCTCACCGTCGAGCCATCCAACTCCTGTAAAGCCTTCTCCTTCAACTCCGATCATTACACCTCCTGTGACTCCGACACCGACTGTCCCGGTTACTCCGACACCAACAACTCCGGTGACACCTACGCCGTCCATTCCTGATCCTAGCACTGTTCCGCCGTTTGCCCCTGGATCTTGCAGGTGTTGTCAATTCCTCCTTGAATGCCAAGTGATACCATGACAAAATCATGAGAACTTGTACTGTACTTGACTTAGACTTTAGCACTTGGAAAATATTGAGCTGCGTAAACTATAGTGTATTTTTTATGTTATGATACGTTACTAACCCGACACAACTTCTAATTTATCGAATCATGCCCAGAATTTAGGACACGCATCATCTCAGAACGCTTGCGAGCAGGGGTTCTGACCCTTTAGGGCCTATTTGGCAACTTGACAACTGAAACAGGATTTAACCATCTTTCGTTAGGTAGATTTTTTGCGAAAATTATTTTTAACCCTCGTGATGTAGAGGTAACCCGGATTAAGCTGGTTACCGGATTAGTCCTCAACTTGCCAACTGACCAAATTTTGTTAAGAGTTCGTACTCCAAAAAAATGTATCACACATGTTATTGCCTAACCCTCTATTAATTGTGCAGCTACTGGACCTCTCACCCCGATGCCATCTGGTCCGTCGTCGGATACTGGGGCTCCATCAGCAAATCCTTCGGCGCAGCCTGCAGTGCGGCCTTCGGCGGCAAGAACCTGAGCCTCCACGACGCCCTCACCAACCCCCGCACTGACGGTATTGGAGCTCTGTACCGTGAGGGTACGTGTTTGATTTAGTGTTATTTGTGATGGTGCGGCTGTGGATTGGGAACATGTTGTAGTTTGGGTTAGTTGATGAGGAAGAATTAATGATTTATTGTGATGTTTGCGACTCGTTCTTGTGTCGCGCTTCTCAGGGTTTGCTCAATCTCTAGCCGTAGTCCCAAATTGAAAGAACTAAAAAGGATGCAAGGATAAATTTCAGAAAATCCCCCTTAAAGTTTTGGCATTTGTCAGATAACACTTCATAACCTTTGAAATGCTACAAAATCCACCCCTGAAGTTTTGGAGTACTTGGAAAACCCACTCCAATGTTCAATGTTAAAAAAAACCTAAAAGCGTGAAACATAATTTTCACTGGCGAAAATTGCTGTCAAAATTGAAAAATATTAGCATAAAAATCCGAAAATAAAGAATCAGAAATTCTGGCCTGATCGAGAGCAGTCGTGTAAACATTGCCTTAGAATATTGAAGACTCGCCTATCGCCCTGACGCAGATGGTCCTCTCTCTCCTAGCGGTAAAAAACCCCGGAATTCGGCCGACCTCTGTACTCGGGCGAGAGTGGCAGAGCTTCTGCTCAGATGAAGAAAATTGCCCAAAAGAAAATTAACAGTATCCAACAATTTTGAGAGAGGAGGAGGGAGAAGCTCTCGTTTGAGAAAAGGAGAGAAGAGATTGTTTTATGTGTATTTTTCCGAACTGGGAAGCCTCTATTTATAGGAGTCGGAAGCAGTAGCCATTGCAGGATCGACGTGAATGTTCTCCACATCTCGTGCACCCGTTACCCCGATATCGCGCATGTTCTCAGAGCCGTTACACACGTTCTCATGACCGAGTCAAAACTAAAAAAACTAACGTTTTGAGAACCAAAAAATTGTGTACATGTGCGGCGTGGCGCGGCGCGCGCGACGCGTGTGTGTTATGTAAAGCCCACACAATACAAAACCTAAAACACTACTCAAAGCCCAATAAGAGGTGTTCCAATATAAACCCCTTACTATTCCCATCACTATTCCATGTGGGACTATTCACAAAGGCAAAATTGCCTTTTCATGAACAACATAGCCAACAGCCCCCCCCCAAGGCAATATTGACTGAAAACTCAAAAAACAATAAATAAATCAATAAATCATAAAACAAATATAGGTTGGGCAACCTTTCTTATCATGAATTTGGGAGAGATAGCTTTCGGCTTTGAACCTTTCATTAATGAGTTCATCGCCACCTGAGGAACATAATGGACTAGGCTTTGAATTAGGTCTATTGTACCAGGTATTGACGAAAACACACAAAATACGTCTTCATCTATTGAGCAAAGCGGGCGAGCGTTAAACGTCATGCTCACAATAAACCGACTCATGAGAGTTTCTAGGGGTTAGCCCAGCTCCCCCCAACCGCGACCATCACAGTTCCTCTCACGTAGATAAATCCTCCAAGGGTACTACAACTGGATATCATACCCTCCGCAATACACGCGTTGGACTTATTAAGAGTAAAACTCAGCCTAACTAGCTGTATCATAAGAGCATCATCACCATAGAGAAAGGATAGTAGCAAATGCTACATAATGATATATGAATATATCTAGGTCGATACTCCACACGAGTGTCCCTACCACAAATCTCCTCTTAGATAGGCTGTTCGGTACCTGTGAACCAGCCCCCTAAAGAGAAATAAGCACCCATTCAGTTTGTATTCATTCCCTAAACGACTAAACGAGCTATAGTTTCACCCTAATACATCCTTAAGGACTAGTTCATACGGTTATAATCATCGCCCTTAATAGATCAAAGATAATCTATACTAGATTATGGAGGAAAACCTACACTCGTCGACATATCTTTCGGCAACAGAACGGGAGGATGGGAGGAAGGTAGGCAATGCTCGCATACGAGAAATCCTTCCCCAGGAATGAAAAGAAAGAAGATAAAGGGAGTGAGAGCCCACATAAAAGAAGGGGCCTGGCTCAACAAGAAAGATGTCCTGCCTAACGAGACGAACCTTCCATTAAAGCGGCTGAAAGGCAGAAAAGTGACGAAAAGCATTTAAAGGGAAAGAAAGGTAGGACCTAAGAACTAGCCCGAGCAGAACAAGAGACGAAAGCAACACGGAGGGTTAGCCACTCCCCTTGGAAGTCAAGCCCCCCGCACGGCAATCCGATCCCCTACGCTGCTCGGGAGAGAGGAGTAAAAGATGCAGGCATGAAGACAAAGTGAACCGGACACAAACAGAAAAAAAAAGCATATCATGAACAAAAACAACAAAAAAATGGTTGCCAGCAGTACCTTAACATAGAATGCCAATCTTTAAAATGTAAAAAAAGGAGTAATCAGCTGTGACACATTCACTAAAAAAAAATCCTTTTGTAGCTAATCTTTTATCGAGAAAAATTAAAAAACTCAACATGAGGGTCCAGCTTGTTTCTACCACATTGAACCTACATTGGGACTAAGTCTCCAAATAAAAGTTGGGTTACCATTGTTAGTGACCTCACTTATGGGCTTAACCCCATCTCCCTCGATGAATCCAGAACCACACTCCTAGATAAACCCTTAGTCAAAGGGTCAGCAAGATTCTTCTCAGACTTTTTAAAGTCTAAGATCATAACTTTGCATGGCATGCGTTGTATAGATTTATATCTTATTTGAATATTCCTGTTCAGTTTTTTATTTACATGCACTTGTTTTAGAAGCTCTTGGTGGATCTAGAATCAGAATGAATAGAAATTGGAGGAGAGGGTTTAGGGACCAAAGGAAGTTAAGAGAGTAGATATTTTAACCATTCTGCTTCTGTGCAAGTGGTATCAAGAGCAATCAATTCAGATTCCATAGTGCTCCCGACAATTACTGTTTGCTTACATGATTTCCAAGATACAGCAGCACCACCAAAAAGTAATACATATCCAGATGTAGACTTTACATTGTTAGAATCTGTGACCCAGTTAGCGTCACTATATCCTTCTATAGCATCAGGGTACCCTATGTAAGTCAAGCAATAGTCAACTGTGCCTTTTAAGTATTTAAATACTCTTTCTAAGGCAGACTAATGATCTTTGCTAGGGTTACTGGTATACCAGCTCAGTCTTCCTACAACATAAGCTATATCGGGTCTAGTCCGGTTAGATATGTATAGGAGAGATCCAATCAGCTGAGAATACATCAGCTGGGAGACAGGTTCACCTTCATTCTTCTTCAAAGATATAGAAGAATCATAAGGTGTGGAGACATGTTTAGAGTCATAAAAATTGAATTTGATTAGCATTTTCTCAATACTTTGAGAAAGACTCAAGGATATTCCTCTAGTGTCTCTAGTGATTTTCATTCCAAGTATCATGTCGGCAAGACCTAAGTCTTTCATGTCAAAGTTTGAGGATGACATAGTCATTGTTTATCACTTTTGAATAAACACACTTATCATGTTCATTTACAGTGAAGCCAAACTGTGCAATGACTCTGTTAAATTTCTGGTGCCATTGTTTAGGAGCTTGTTTAAAACCATACAAAGATTTAATAAGTTTGCAGGCTTTATTTTCCTAACACTTAGCAATGAAGCCTTCAGGTTGGTGCATATAGATTTCTTCATCTAAATCACTATTCAGAAAAGCAGTCTTGACATCCATCTGATGTATGATCAGCTTATGGATAGCAGCAAAGGTTAATAATACTCGGATAGTTGAGATTCGGGCTACAAGAGAATAGGTATCAAAATAATCAATACATTTTTGCTGAGTATAGCCTTTAGCCACTAATCTAGCTTTATATTTATCAATGGAACCATCGGCTCTAAGTTTCTTCTTGAATATCCACTTACAACCAACAAGTTTACAACCTGGAGGTAAATCGGTGAGCATCCAAGTATGATTTTCTATGATAGATTTAATCTCATTATCAATGGCTTCTTTTCAGAAAGGAGATTCAGGTGAATCCATTGCTTCTTTGAATGAGCTTGGATCACCTTCAACAAGAAAGATAAAGAAGTCTTCTCCAAAGTCCTTCTGAATTCTACCTTTTTTATTTCTTTGAGGTTCAATATCAAGAGGCTGAGAAGAACTAAAAGATGGTAGATCAGAAGGAAGAGATGACCTAGGATTTTCTGAGATTTTAGATTTGAAAGGAAATATGTTTTCAAAATAGACTGCATCTCTAGCTTCAATGATAGTGTTGTTGGATATGTTACTGATTTTAGAGTTAATGACTAGAAATTTATTAACATTGCAATCTAATACATATCTAATAAAAATAATATCTACAGTCTTAGAACCAATTTTTCTCTTCTTAGGTTCGGAATAGTTACCTTAACCAAGCAACCCCAAACCCAAAGAAGTTCAGATTAGGAGTTACCCCTTCCAATATTCATAAGGGGTTATATCAGAATGTTTGTGGGGAATTCTATTAAGAATGAAGCAGGCAGAAAGAAGAGCTTCACCCTAAAGATTTTTAGGTGCTCCTGAACTGAGTAACATACAGTTCACCATGTTCATTAGGGTTCTCTTCTTATGTTCAACTACCCCGTTAGACTGTGGTGTATAGGGAACAGTTACCTCATGAATAATATCGTGTTCTTGGCAATATTCAGTCATATCATTTGAGGTATATCCCCCCCCTCCGATCATATCTTAGAATCTTGATCTTTCTGTCAAGTTAGTTCTCAGATTCAGCTTTGTACACCTTAAACCTATCTAAAACTCCATCCTTAGTCTTGAGAAAATCTGGAGTGATCATCTATAAATATCTCAAAATATCTCCTACCCCCTCGGGTGAGAACTCAGTTTGAGTCACACACATCACTATGAATTAATTTGAGAGGTTCGGAGTTTCTAGTTGTTGATGTCTGAGATCACATAGTCGATGAGAGCTATCCGCTGATGACGAAGAGGGAGAGGATGAGAGATGTGGCCGACTCCTCCTCCGACTTTATGCCCGATCCTTAGACTAGAATTCCTAATTCTTCAGCATAAACAAAAAGAACAAACCCATAAGAGGGCGGGGCTTGTTTCCCCTGTGGTACCTCCGATGGTCAAGTTATCTGGTGAGCTTGAGTGGGGTTTGAGGGAGAGTCCCGGGACCATTGAGGTCCTTGCAAGGGGGTAATCTTTTAGAGTTATTAGTAAAAAGAAATAGATCAAGAGGGAGAAATTATCCCCAGAGTTTAATGAAGGTCCAACCTCCTTTTTCTTATCATGCTTCTCTCCTTTTATAGTCAATCGCCTTTAAGACAATGACCCTTGGCTCTTACTATGCACAGGAGGGAGGTTGGGAGGTGAGCGGACAGACTGCTGAGTCATCCTTCGTGTTATAGAGGTCGGCTTGTGACTGGAAGGGAAGTCATTCAAGCATAGGAGAGGATGTCTCAACTATGTTCCGGATTTGACAAATGAGGCATGGCGAAGAATAAGCTGGCTGCTTAGCCGTTCTTCCTTATACAAATGTCGGATAGTGACTGGAAGGGAGGTCATTCGAGCATAAGAGAAGAAATCTTAGTAATATCTGGGAAATGACTTGTGAGCCAAAGAAAGCTGTGTATGCACGAGATTTGTCAGAGTTGAGATCTTGATGGGATCGATCAATACTGTATTATTAATTGATGTATATCTGAAGGGAGCTTAGTTGGATCTTATCCCCTTAGTAGAGATGGGTCGGTTTTTTGAATCGTCCCCATGACTTGCCGACCGGGCAGTCAAGCGAGCTTCTGGCAGAGTAGACTACCGAGTAGATGGTCGAGCCGACTATTTGAGGAGTCGTCTCGATCATGGGGTGGTGGACTCTTGAGGAGTCGTCTCAATCATGAGGGGTCGACTGACCCCGCACTTCGTGTCGGTAAAGATGACTCATTTGCTTAGCTGGTCGATAGATTTGTTCTTGGCTAGGTTTTGGGCCACTAAGCTGGTTTGGGTCATAGCTCTTTTGGGCCTATAAAGACATAGCTTCTCGATATTTTTGTTTTTAGATGGTGAATTACCATAACAGATGGCCCTTTTCACTCGGAGCTGACTTTAGTCGGGTTCGAGTGAAATAGATGAGAGCTTTCGATCAATATAAACTCCTTTTCACTCGGAGCTGACTTTAGTCGGGTTCGAGTGAAATAGATGAGAGCTTTCGATCAATATAAACTCGCTCAAGACGTTTGAGGGTTTTAGTCGGGTTCGAGTGAAATAGATGAGAGCTTTCGATCAATATAAACTCGCTCAAGACGTTTGAGGGTTTTTAATCAGTTGATCGTGGTTGAAGACGTTGTGTAGGTCTTTCTGTCCAACCATCATCTCTTATGAATTGATATCTTGAACCGCTTTTTTAGAGGAGACGAAGCATCGTGGGCCGAACGAGTGGCGCTGTATTGCCGATTTATTAGCATGGAATAATGTGCACGAGCAACGGTTAGCATTTCGAGGAATCCGTTAAGTGGATCTTTCTTGGTTGCTTCAAGATTGTGCCTCTTGAGTTCTTCTGCATGCTTATTTGGAGGCTTATAAATATCCTGAGGGATGATAGGATTTTCTCACAGAAAAATCATTAAACTTTCTAAAGAAGAAACCTTTCATGGCTTCTCCAGCTCCCACTTCTAACCATCATGATGAAAAACTTACCATGCTTTGGCATCTGTGTTCAAAGGTTCTTAGAGATCAGTTGAAATGGGCGTGCGAGAGATTTGACATTCCTTGAGCCTTAACACTTGAGGAGCCCAAGCTGATGGTGTTCATATACAATCATAGTGAGGGGCGAGTACCATTGTACTTGGCATATATGGAGTAGGGTCACGGCTGCCTCTTCATCCCTTTGTCAGGGGAGTACATGCAGCTCTGGGGGTTTCCCCATGCAATTTTATCCGAATGCGGTAGGAGCTTTGGTGGCCTTCGTGATTGTCTGCTACCAAGTTGGGGTACAGCTCAGCATGAAAGTGTTGGGTTATTTGTTGAGTGTGGGATCGACTGAAGGGGACCTGTACTATTTTTATCATATTGATGATAATTTCAAGCTCTCCCTGGATCTTCCTGAATTGGAGGAGGATTGGAGGGAGTATTTTGTGTGGGCTTATGGAGCTGATGACATCTTTGCCTGCTCGACTTAGTCGGAGGCAAACATGGAGGCCCTAAGGCCAGTTGCTCTTAGCGGTCTGAAGAAGGAGACCCTGGAAAAGATCCATTCTTATGCCAGGCCTTTGGACGTGGAGGACTTGGTAGAGGACATGTCCATGATCTTGTCTTCCACTGGCTTTGCGATCAGGGAGAGCTCTCCTATTCCTTTGTCAGTGGAGGTATGTAACAGGAGGCTCGGTGCCGAGAGGGAAGGCTCTGCTAGGGAGTCTCAGAAGAGATTAAGGGGGGGGGGGT
>NC_033794.1:72142391-72164970 GCF_001876935.1 Asparagus officinalis | reverse complement strand
TGATGTGGGGGGGATTCTGATAGAAGGCCCCTCGTAATTGAGGTTGCTCCCTCTTCTAGTAGGATGAGGGATAAGAGAAGGGATTTGGCCGACTTTGTGGATGTAGGGTTTGCTGGGGAATCTTCCGCAAGACCCGGACCATCTCGTCAGCCCGGCAAAGAGCCACTTGCTCCGGTCAATGAGGCTGATGGTGAAGACGAGTCTTCTCCTGGCCCTGGCTGTGACGCTGTCGAGGGAAGTCTGAAGGAAATGTCAAGCAATAACATTCATCAAGATTTTCAAGCCTGTCAGGCCCAAGGGGCTTCATTAGAGTTGGCTTTATTCTACCAGAGACTAGCTGCTTCTTTGGAGGTTGAACTGGCCGAGACGGAGAGGATGCTGGGATGCTACCAGACCATTAGCTCCAGACAATCCAGGATTATCCAGGAACTAGAACAAGACGTGGATGCTTTGAGGTCGGCTGGCGACTTACTTGGCGACTCTTTTTTGGCAGCAGCCTGGAGGTGACCAGGCCCTTCTTGGGGACTCGATCGTGGGCATTAAAGATATCCAAAAGATATCCCGCCCTTTCTCCTCTCTCCTTTTTTTTAGAACTATGGAGGACATATTGTAATAGAACTTTTTGAATGAAAGACCAATTTTTGCTTTTATGTCTAATCATTTGAGTTTCATAGTTTGAGTAAATTAATTACATAATGTCGATCCATATGTAGGAGACCACAATTAGTTCACTTTGAATGCTCTGTGCTTGGCTGAGCAATCTGATCGACAACTTATTTATCAAAGTTTATGTCGATGGATTGTTATGTTTGCTGGAATCATACCTTAGTGCGAGTGGTTGGAAGGCCCATTCTGATTAGATGACAACCTAAAGGTTTTGTGCAAAGGTCTTCAAATTTCCCCTAAGGTCGAGAGGTGATTGTGGGAGTCGGCCAAAAGGTTATACCTTGGGTTTATTCCTGATAAGGTACCAAGAGCTTTAAACTCGACTGAGGAGTCATTGTACCTTGGGATTATCTTGATAAGGAGCCAAGGTCTTGATATTTGACTGAGAAGTCGTTATGCCTTAGGCTTATCCCGATGAGGATCTAAGGGCTTAGTTGTCGACTGAGAAATCATTGTGCATTGGGCTTATCCTGATGAGAAGCCAAGGTCTTGGTTACTGGCTGAGACGTCGTTGTGCCTTGGGCTTATTCTGATGAAGAGCCAAGGTCTTGACAATGATGGTCGATGAGAGCCAGAGGAATCGACCACCAATTGTGCCTTGGGCTTACCCTGATAAGGAGCCAAGGTCTTTGTTACCAACTGAGAAGTCGTTGTGCCTTGGGTTTATCTTGATGAGGAGACAAGGTCTGACCATGATAGTCGATGAGAGCCGGAGGAATCGACCACCAGTTATGCCTTGGCCTTACCCTGATAAGAAGCCAAGTTCTTTGTTACTGACTGAAAAGTCATTGTACCTTAGGCTTATCCTGATGAGGAGCTAAGGCCTTGACCATGATGATCAATGAGAGCTGGAGAATCGACCACCAGTTGTGCCTTGGGCTTACCCTGATAAGGAGCCAATGTCTTGATATTCGACTGAGAAGTCGTTGTGCCTTATGCTTACCCTGATGAGGAGCCAAGGTCTTAGTTGCCGACTGAGAAATTGTTATGCCTTGGGCTTATCCTGGTGAGGAGCCAAGGGCTTAGTTGTCGACTAAGAAGTCGTTATGCCTTGGGCTTATTTAGATGAGGAGCCAAGGGCTTAGTTGTCGACTGAGAAGTCGTTGTACCTTGGGCTTATCCTGATAAGGATCCAAAGTCTTGGTATTCGACTGAGAAGCCGAATTCCTAGAACCCTTAAGAGTTGGCTAGGTCATTGATGTTTTTTTTAATTTTCATTGATTGTTGAAATTTTTATATCTTAGAGCGCAACTTATCAACATTTAACGTCTGAATGGCGTCGAATTCTTATTCTCCGCTCATATGTATTTTGAAGGTTGTCTTTTGCATGAGACAAGGCCACCGAAACGAAACTTCCTTGGTTGTTTCTTGTCTTCTTTGAATATTCCTATTTTGACAAGGGCGAGTCTCTACTTTATTGACCATCTTCGTTGCTGTGTGACTTAGGACACTAAGTCGCTAGTCATTGAATATCCAGAGTCGGATGTTGCTCTCTCTTTTGAGGGCGAGCTGTTTGGCTTTAGACGTCGCTGAGTTATCGACATATTTGCCATCTCATCAGCCAAGACCTTTCTGAAGTTGAGTCTTTGTTGAGGTTTTTGTAGGCCGACGGTGGATGTGTTGATTTTCAACAGATCTTGCTTCGCCACCGTTGGTTACTCTATATGGCCAGCGTCCTGTTAATTGAGCCTTCGGAGGCCGGTGTTTTAACAGGAGGAGGCCATGCAACTTTTATGATGGGGGCTTCTTGTTGGTGAAACCCAAGACGCCGGTGCTTTGTTCCCTGGAATTTGATGGGATCATAGTTTCCCCTTGGGGATTCTAGGAATAGCAACGACTAGACCATCCTATGAATGGAGGAACCTTCTTGTAGGGAGAGCGTGACTCGCATGCTTCGACCACCGGTGCTTGCTTCGGCTTTGGTGGTTCGAACTTCTTCTGGGGGGCTAGGGTTGGATTTCCTGAGGAAGTAATTATCAGGTGGCCCTCCGAGTTTTTCCTGCTATCTCATCCTTAGCAAGTAGGAACTCTCTTCTGAAGGTGGTGATGGTCTGAGGAGCCAACTGTTAGGAATTTTGACCCCAAGATTAGTTTATTTTGATGATAACAAATATTATATGTTGTGTGTATTACGAGTTAGGGCAGGCGGAGGCGAAGTGGAAGGCGCTCCAATCTGACGTGGTCAAGGTTAATGAGAACGCTGAGGCAGAGACTCGACGCCTGCTAGCTTTGCGCCAAGCAGATGCTGCCGCTGCGTCGAACCACGAGGACCGGATCTGGAAGGCTGCTGAAAACAAGGCTCGGGAAGACCACGCGAGCCAGGTTGGGGCGGTCAAAGAGGAGATTTCCACCTTCAGCGTGTTCGACTGAGACTTCTGCCTCAGGACTGTATTAAGTAGCCATTAGAGTTTATAGATATTGAGTGAGTCTTAAAACATTTCATTTACACCCCTTATCAATTAGAATGTGGAAAAACTCAAAAGATCAAAGTTGTAGGTCTCTTCAATAGCTTTCCAAAAAATCTTAAATCACCTAATTCTGATATCGGATGAGAAAGTTACAGTCAAAATACCGAAAAGAAAAATTCCAGAATCTGAGTTTACAGTGTAGTCGACTACTATGCCTTGTAGTCGACTACTAAGCAATTTTCTGACTTCACAGAGTCTGTTTAGACTCAGTGTAGTCGACTACTATGACTTGTAGTCGACTACAGATGCAGTTTTTCCATATTTCAGGTTTTAAATAAGTGACTGTTTATAGCCGTTTTGTGGACGTTAATTGGGTTTAAAATTATGTCATTTCAGAGGCTATAAATAGGTTTAAACATCAGAAAACAAGCACCAAGTTTTGCACTTGCAAGATCAAACATTTTGTGCATATTCACTCTCTAATTTTCCAGATTTTCATGCTAAGTGTTTAGAAAAAGAGAGTTTCTGATATTGCCTTGGTTTCAATCATTCTTAGAGATTGTATAGGCAATATTCAGAGAGTTAAAAGAATCCTAAGCCACTGCAGCACTTCACTACACATTCAAGGCTTATAGGATCAATTGTGTTCTTGCTTCAAAAAGGATTTCTCTCGGGTTTGAGAGGGTTGATCTCTTGGTTTAGAGATTGGGTGGCAATTGGCATGGTCTTATCAATTGGTGTTGCAATTTGCATGGTCTTGCAAATTGGTCAGGTTTGCTTTTGATTTTGTAAGGTTTCAAAATCATAGTGGAAACTCTCAAGTGGGATTTGATTGGGGACTGGATGTACACCGGGGAGGTGGAACCAGTATACATGCTTGTGTTTGTGATGTTCTTTTTCTGATATTACCATTCTTTCTTTGCAATTTATAATCTACTTTGCAAACTCACCCTCTAGTGTTTAAGTGTAAAGCTTTTGCATAAATTTTAAAAGAACACTATTTACCCCCCCCCCTCTAGTGTTCAAGTGTATCTATTTCAGATTCTACATTTGGTATCAGAGCAAGGTGAAAGATGTCATCAATAAATACATCACAATTCAAAGAGGGATATTCCACACAGCGACCACCTCTATTCGATGGCACGAACTACAATTATTAGAAGTGTCGGATGAAGATCTACCTCCAATCTCTTGGCTACGACCTTTGGAACGTTGTAGAGACCGAATTCACAAAGCCAACCACTCCATATACCGAATGGTCAGTTGTTCAAAGGACTAAAGTGAATTTGGACTCAAAAGCAATGAATGCTCTATTTTGTGCTTTGGACAAGAACGAGTTCAATCGCGTGTCTACTTGCAATTCAGCCCATCAAATTTGGCATACATTAGAGGTAACACACAAAGGTACAAATAAAGTTAAAGAATCTAAAATATCTGTTCTTGTGCACAGGTTTGAGTTATTCAAAATGAAAGAACAAAAAGAGGAATCCACTCACATGTGCTTCATGGCACAAGAAGATGAGGTATGCAATAATGAAGAATTATTAGATGCTTTCAATGAATTATATGAAACATTTTTGAGATTAAAGGCTTCACATAATTTTCTTAAAGGTGAAAATAAAAGATTACTTGAAGAAATTTCTGATTTTAATTCTTCTACTATTTCTAATTCTCAAGTAATTGAATTGAAAGAGGAAAATAAATCCTTGCTTAAAGAAAATCATATTTTGACTAATGAGAATGTTTATCTAAAATCAGAATGCAATGATTTAAAAATTCACATTAATGTTTTAGATAAAGATATTTCTTCTATTAAATTAAAATATGATGATATATGTTTGAATGTTAGTAAATTCAATAAAAGTAAAGAGAATTTGAATAATTTGCTCTCATTTCAAAAATATTCAAACAATCATTTTAGCATTGGATTTGTTCCTAAGTATTTTACAAAGAATGATTATGTTTGAAGAATAATAATAAGAATACTCATGCTAAACAAAATAAGTATATATGGATTCCTAAGAATTTGAATATTCATGATAGGAATGATTATATTTCATCTTATATGTATGAAGTTTGCAATTCAAAGAATTACACTTATGTTAATAAATGGAAACCAAATTCCATGTGAATTTGGATTCCTAAGGGCTAATCCTAATGATATAATATAAAAGGGTACCAAAGTGCTTGATATTTTTATTAAGGTACCCAAGAAAAGAAATTTTTAATTAGAATTATGTTTATTTCTTTTTGCTAATGACAAAGGGGGAGTTATATAGAAAATTTTAAATTTTTTACTAATGCTTTGATACAGGGGGAGTAAAAGATTTTATTTATTCATGTAGGGGGATTAAAATTTTTATATCTTAATAACATATATTTGTCATCATCAAAAAGGGGGAGAATGTTAGGAATTTTGACCCCAAGATTAGTTTATTTTGATGACAACAAATATTATATGTTGTGTGTATTATGTGCTAACATTTGTTTTGCAGTATCAGAGCTATATCAACAATTATATTCAAAGAGATACTTAGGGCATAGATGAGTTCAAGGTAAAATGAAGCAAAGAAGAAGATATACCTTATTGTCAAAATGTAATTTTATATTTTCTTTGCTTAGAAATTTGTACAAGCCTTGATCACTCACACACTTTTCTTTGCTTAGAAATTTGTACAAGCCTTGATCACTCACACACATGCACACACATAGTGTTAAAACATACTAACACATGCTTAGTGTGTTGGTTAACAATAGAAATCCCCTATGTTAGCCATTAGAGTTTATAGATATTGAGTGAGTCTTAAAACATTTCATTTACACCCCTTATCAATTATAATGTGTAAAAACTCAAAAGACCAAAGTTGTAGGTCTCTTCAATATCTTTCCAACAAATCTTAAATCACCTCATTCCGATATTGGATGAGAAAGTTACAGTCAAAATATCAAAAAGAAAAATTCCAGAATCTGAGTTTACAGTGTAGTCGACTACTATGCCTTGTAGTCGACTACTAAGCAATTTTTTGACTTCACAGAGTCTGTTTAGACTCAGTGTAGTCGACTACTATGACTTGTAGTCGACTACACATGAAGTTTTTCCAGATTTTAGGTTTTAAATAAGTGACTGTTTATAGCCGTTTTGTGGACGTTAATTGGGTTTAAAATTATGTTATTTCAGAGGCTATAAATAGGTTTAAACATCAGAAAACAACAACTAAGTTTTGCACTTGCAAGATCAAACATTTTGTGCATATTCACTCTCTAATTTTCCAGATTTTCATGCTAAGTGTTTAAAAAAAGAGAGTTTCTGATATTGCCTTGGTTTCAATCATTCTTAGAGATTGTATAGGTAATATTCAGAGAGTTAAAAGAATCCTAAGCCACTGCAGCACTTCATTATACATTCAAGGCTTATAGGATCAATTGTGTTCTTGCTTCAAAAAGGATTTCTCTCGGGTTTTAGAGGGTTGATCTCTTGGTTTAGAGATTGGGTGGCAATTGGCATGGTCTTGTCAATTGGTGTTGCAATTTGCATGGTCTTGCAAATTGGTCAGGTTTGCTTTTGATTTTGTAAGGTTTCAAAATCATAGTGAAAACTCTCAAGCGGGATTTGCTTGTGGACTGGATGTACACCGGGGAGGTGGAACCAGTATACATGCTTGTGTTTGTGATGTTCATTTTCTGATATTGCCATTCTTTCTTTGCAATTTATAATCTACTTTGCAAACTCATCCTCTAGTGTTTAAGTGTAAAGCTTTTGCATAAATTTTAAAAGAACACTATTTACCCCCCCCCCTCTAGTGTTCAAGTGTATCTATTTCAGATTCTACACCAACCACAGACTTGATCACTGCTCTTGAGCTCGAATGAGCTATCGATGATGGGAGCTTAAGCGATATTGGATCTGATCATAACCCTTGCTGGAGGCGGGGTTCTATTTTATGATCCAACTCCAAGCTTCTTGGTTGTCCAGGAGGTGGAGTTCATCTCTGGCGGCGATAAGAAGCCTTTGTTTCATTTTCAAGCCGGACAAGAACTATAGTGGTGTGTCTTCTCTTAGGAGGACTCTCGAGGTTCTGGTAGCGGGTCCATCTTCTGGTGGATGGCCTACTTGGCAAATACTCCTAAAAAATTTGTTGATGCCCTCGAGGGCTACGCTTGTGTTGGCTCCTCAGAGCCATAGGCTAATCCTCCTTAGCTTGAATGATGTGATTCCAGGTTTTGTTTAGCTTGAATGGTGCGATTCCAGTGGTGTTCTTCAAGAATGAACAAGATCAGGCCCCTACTCAGAATTGGGCATATCTTCTCAGAGAAGAAAGTGGGCCCATGGTGGGCACCAAACTGTTGATGTCCGAGATCACATAGTCGACGAGAGCTATCCACTGATGACGAAGAGGGAGAGGATGAGAGATGGGGTCAACTCCTCCTTCGACTTTATGCTCGATCTTTAGACTAGAATTCCTGATTCTTCTGCACAAAGAAGACCGAACCCATAAGAGGGTGGGGCTCATTTCCCCCATGGTATCTTCGACGGTCAAGTCAGCTGGTGAGCTTGAGTGGTGTTTGAGGGAGAGTCCCAGGACCATTGAGGTCCTTGTAAGGGGGTACTCTTATAGAGTTATTAGTAAAAAGAAATAGATCAAGAGGGAGAAATGATCCCTAGAGTTTAATGAAGGTCTAACCTCCTTTTTCTTGCCCTGCTTCTCTCCTTTTATAGTCAATCGCCTTTGAGATAATGATCCTTGGCTCTGACTATGCACATGAGGCGATTAGAAGGTGAACGAACAGGCTGTTGAGTCATCCTTCACTTTACAGAGGTTAGCTTGCGACTGGAAGGGAAGTCATTCGAGCATAAGAGAGGATGTCTCGACTATGTTTCGGATTTGACAGATGAGGCATGACGGAGGATAAGTTAGATGCTTAGCCGTTCTTCCTTATACAGATGTCGGATAGTGACTAAAAGGGAGGTCATTCGAGCACAGGAGAGGATATCTTAGTAATATCTGGGAAATGACTTGTGAGCCAAAGAAATCTTTTTATGCACGAGATTTGTCAGAGTTGAGCTCTTGATGGGATCGATCAATACTGTAGTGTTGATTGATGTATATCTGAACGGAGCTTAGTTAGATCTTATCCCCTTAGTAGAGACAGGTCGGTTTTTTGAATCGTCCCCATGACTTACCGACCGGGCAGTCGAGCGAGCTTCTGGCAGAGTAGACTACCGAGCAAAAACTTGATGCGGCATAATTATGTACCAAAATTGCAAGTGCACAATTTATCAAGTTATAGTATAAAAAAATATCGATCCCACGAAGAAGGTGATTTTAAGAGATTATTAAACTTGGTTCTTATATTTTGTGCATGACAATTAGGAATAAAGAATAAGTGTGATTGTATGAGTGATTGTTGTGAATATATGCAACAAAATAATAAATTGAATTTTAGAGGAGAGAAGAAAGAATCAAAGAATAAATGAAATCACGAGGCAAGAAGAAAATAATAAATTGAATTTTAGAGGAGAGAAGAAAGAATCAAAGAATAAATGAAATCACGAGGCAAGAAATATGAATTAATAAAATCAAGAAATAAAACTAAGAATGAAAAGAAAATTTAAGAAAGTTAAGATGAAGGATTCAAAAGAGGTAAGAAATCTAGAATATAATCCACTAACCAATTTCAATTACAAAATACAAATTATTCTCTTTTTATCATATTTCAACTTAGATTTATTAAGCATAGATTATCAAACCATTTAAGGAAAGTGTAACCTATCAAATTATCATCTAAGTTAAAATTACTATTCATGATAAGGATAACAACATGATAATAATCCTAGAATTCATAAGCATAACCTATCAAACCATTTAAGGAAAGCATAGATTATCAAATTCTTCTTCTACCGATTAGTTCTCTAGTTGATTATCCTAAACATGAACATTTTAAGTACAAGAGAATAATTCATACAATATAAAGGAAATTAGACTAGTTTCATATAATTCTAAATTTCCTACAAGAATTAAATTCACATCTTAAGAAATAAAAGAAAGAAGAAAAGGAACTAATTACAAAAATAAAAAGAAAAGAAAAATCTAAACTATGAACAAGAAATAAATCTAATTACAAAGAAAATAAAAATCTAAACTACAAAATAAATTGCCGAAATTAAATGCAAGAAAATGACTCGTTTGCTCGGTTGGTCGATAAATTTGTTCTTGGCTAGGCTTTGGGCCGCTAAGCTAGTTTGGGTCATATCTTTTTTGGGCCTATGAAGACATAGCTTCTCGATAGTTTTGTTTTTAGATGTTGAATTATCATAACACTAGTTATAGATTTGAACACAAATCCCACACTCAGACGAGGGATCATGAGATGATTTAGGAATAAGATTCATTTTAATCATTCTCTGCAAAGTTTGGAAATTGACATATCCAAGTCGTCTATGCCAAACATCACAAGACTCAACAATTTGAGCAACAGAAGACTCAGAAATTTTATTAGAACTAGAATTGATTACATTGAGCAAAAGGCTATTACAAGTAAAACCTTTTCCTATGAATACATTGTTCTATGTAACAACAAATTTATTGGATTCTTTTACAATCCTATATCCATCTCTAAGAAGAATAGATTCACAAATTAGGTTGCGGAGGAGAGAAGGAACATGATGAACGCCTTACAAATTCAGAGCTTTCCTAGAGGTCATGGTGAGCTCTATTCATCCACTTCCCATTATTTGTTTGGTAGAGTCATCTGCTAAGCTTATGCTTCCTCCACGTGATTCCTGATAAGTTGAAAACCAAGAGCGATCATTGTAAACATGAATATTAGCTCCGGAATCCAAGTACGAGACAGTGGAAGAAGTAAGAGAATTTACAAGATAGGATGAAGAAGCTAATCTGAAGGAATTTGGATTCTCTTTAATCATGCATGTTAACTTTGCTGGATCCATTTCCTTTAGGGGTAGGTTTGGTCGGTTCCTTCTTCCGATAGATATAGTTGGGAGCCAGGTGGTTGGTTCTACCAAAGACATAGCAAAACTTTCCATCAGACTTATGGAAGGAAGAGTTGTGATTGGATTTTAAAGATGGTTTATGAAAGGATTCCTTGTTTTTCTTGAATTACTTCCCTTTGGGTTTGAAATTCCTAGATTTAGGCTTATCCTCTACCAAGTTCACTTTAGCTTTCATTTCAGTCTTGGTTTTGGAATTTTGCCTATGCTGGTCTTCAATGCGAATAGCCTTAAGGGCTTCAGTTAAGGTTAGATCTCTTTGTTTGTGTCGAAGATCTCCAGCAAATCTAGACCAGGAGGGAGAGAGTTTATTAATCAATCAAGAAACTTTAAAGTCACCAGTAAAGGAGTTTCCCTTTGATTTGAGGTGACAGAGAAAATCTTGGAATTCATGAATTTGTTTATTAATGGGTTTGTCATCAACATCATGAACTTATTGAAGGAAGAGGAGGTGAAACGCAGAATTCCGGCATCATCATAGTCATATTCTGCTTCAAGAGTATTCCATAGGTCTTTAGCTCTTTTGAACTTATAATATATGTCATAAAGGTTGTCCGCAAGTGTACTAAGAATCGTATAGCAACAATGATAGTTGATTTCTTCTGGTTTCATAGAGCTAGAAAAGGAGCTAGCACCAGAACCAGATAGTTGATTTCTTCTGGTTTCATAGAGCTAGAAAAGGAGCTAGCACCAGAACCAGAAGTGAAAGGAGCTAGCACCAGAACCAGAAGTGAAAGGAGCATGTTGTTTAGGATCGGGAGTCAATGGTTGAGAACCACTAGAAGAAGACTCAGGAGTGTCTATGGCAGATAGGAGACCTAAGGTGGTGAGCCAATATCTCATCTGATTAGCCCATCATTTATAGTTAACACCGGCGAACTTCTCAGGTTTGATACTCTTAGAATGGTCAGAGTTAGTCATAAGTTCGATGAAAGTTTACTAGTCTAGGTATTTTAAAATCCGATGGGATAAAGGATTTGTCAATACCACTAGACCAGATAATTAGGAGATTATTACTTTAATCAACAAATTGTATAATTCTAATACAGTAATCAATTCAAGCAATAATTAATTTTTTTAATTAATTTCTAGTTAAACAACAACAAATAAAGAAAATTAATTAAAGCAACAAAATTTTTTCCCTTCTTCTGTGAACAGTAACCTTTTTTTACAGTAACTACTTAATAATATTTATTAATAGATAAGCAAACAAATAATTAAAGCAATTACAATTAAATATTTTGGATGAAATTTTAATGAACAGTAGCAAACGTTTCGGGTAAATAGTAAAATTCGATGAACAGTAATATTTTTTCCCTTTCAAATTAACAGGAAAAAATTATTCAACAACTAAAAGCAATTAATTATAAATAAAATTATTTCAGATTTAATAAACCAACAACTATAATATTCAATCTGCTAGATTGTTGTCAAAATTGAAAAATACTAGCATAAAAATCTGAAAAATAAAGAATAAGAAATTCTGGCCTGATCAAGAGCAGTCGTGTAAACACTGTCCTAGAAGATTGAAGACCCACCTATCTCCCTGGTATAGATGGTCCTCTCTCCCCTAGCTGTAAAAACCCCCGGAATTCGGCCGGCCTCTGTTCCAAGGCGAGAGTAGCGCTTCTATTGAGATGAAGAGCGTTGCCCAAAAGAAAATTAACAATATCCAACAATTTTGAGAGAGGAGGGAGAAGCTCTCGTTTGAGAAAAGGAGAGAAGAGATTGTTTTCTGTGTATTTTTTCGAACAGGGAAGCCTCTACTTATAGGAGTTGGAATCAGTAGTCATTGCTGGATCGACGAGAACGTTCTCCACATCTCGTACACCCGTTACCCCTATATCGCGCACGTTCTCAGAACCATTACACACGTTCTCATGACCGAGTCAAAACTGAAAAAATTAAAGTTTTGAAAACCAAAAAATTGTGTGTGTGTGTGCGGCACACGCCACGGCGGGCGTGCGTTATGCAAAGCCCACACAATACAAAACCCAAAACACTACTCATAGCCCAATAAGAGGTGTTCCAATATAAACCCCTTACTATTCCTATCACTATTCCATGTGGGACTATCGCAAAGGCAAAATTGCCGTTTCATGAACAACATAGCCAACAAAAATATCTCGCGTGTTATTTACCTACCTATAAGGAATATTGCGGTTAATGTTGTTAGAGGGTTTTTATGATAAAATCTTAATGATAAAGAGGATTTCTGATAAAATCTTAAAGTTAAAGATGTTTTCTGATAACACCTAAATTTCATGGGTTTTTTTTTGATATCTTAAGAGTTATGAGGGGTTATCTGACAATCATCCAAAGTCTAGGTGGGTTTTCTAGTATTTACCTAAAGTCCAAAACTATGATGGTTCTGAATCGGATCCAATAGAGCGAAAGGCACATAATTTGGGATCTTAGTGGGCTGAAGAGACAGCAACGAGGTCAATGCCTCCTCCTGGATGAGCTATATCAGTTGGATCAGGTATGACGGCCTTGTACAACGAAGTCCGGTTACAACAATACAGGGTTTCCTTCGTATTGATCCCTCAAATGTACAGTATTTTCAAATTAGTCCCTCAAGCCATCAAAAATTGCAATTGAGCCGATCAAAATTTCTTTAGTTATTTCAAATTGGTCCTCCAAAAGTTATTCTGCCTAAACTGCTAAACTAAGTATGGGCCTGAAAGCCCGAACAAAAATCTACAAAGAAAAAGAAAAAAAGAAAAGAGCATTCGTGGGCTAATATTAGGCTTATCTTTGGCACGATCCCTTTTCATCTAAAGCTTTAGGCGTTGTTGGATCCTGGGCCACGGACATTCAGAGGGATTCCATCTTTAGCTTTAGAGGACTTAAGTTTCATCTTATCTGTGATCTCATTTCTCAACGGATCCCATTAGATTGGGCCCAAAATGCAGGCAAAATGGGGAAGAGAGGGTTTCCTAATACAGGCTTTCAACTGAAACGCGCATCGCACGACAGCCTACCCCTTTGCACATGCGCTATGGCGAAAAGGAAAATTTTTTTTAGAAAGAAAGCTCTTTGATGGTAAATCATATATAAAAGAAGTAGAATGTAACATACCTGTAGTTGTCATGTTTAGATTTGATGACTATTCTTATTTATGTTTATGTTCTGATTGTAGTAATTTAGCACTTCAATTTCACTGATAATTTAATTGTTTGTACTTGCTTTTAGAGCCTGTTTATTTGCATAGAAGTAGCCATAAAGCAACTGAATTAAAGAAAGTATGGGTAGTTTTTGCTACTTGCAAGAAGAAAAGTATGTTTGTTTAGAGGCTGTTTGGTTGGCCAAAAATTCAAGGAAATCAATTATAAGAAATGTATTTCTTATAATGGTTATATTTCTTTTGTTTGGTTCACATATTGAAACGAAGTGAAAAGATTATGTGGCACATTTTCATTGGCTGATGTGACTCATACTTAAGGAAACTCATTTCCTAGATTTTTGTAAGGTAATGAGGGCCCGTTTGGTTGGTTTCCTAAAATCAAAGAAAAGGAAATCGGTACAAGAAAATCATTAAAATAATATTTTTATTCATTTCCATCCCTAAAACTCACCCATAACATCCAATAAAATATTATTTTTATCCTCCAACTCATCTCATTTCATCTCCTTTCTTACCTTTAAAAATAAACCAAACACAAGAAATGTGTCACATCATCCAACTCATCACATCTCATCTTATCTCATTTTTAAAAATCACACACATAATCCAATAATATTGTGACAATTCATCTCATCTCATTAAACCTTCCTCTCCATCCATTTCCTCAAAAAAAAAAAAAAAACAAGAAATTGATTTCCTTAAGTATGTGTCACATCATCCAATAATATACCTCCAACTCATCTCATCTCATATATTTTCTTATTTTAAAAAATAAACCAAACATAAGCAACCTCAAAATATCATCCAATAATATACCTCCAATTCATTTTCTTATTTTTTTTAACCAACCAAACAACCTCAAAACAATTTTTTTTTTAAAATCACTCACATCATCCAATAATAAGGTGACAACTCATCTCATCTCATCTCCTATTCTATAATTTCCTTCTTTTTTTAAACCAACCAAACAACCTCAAAACAATTATTACAGGAAATAGGTTTCCTATTCTTTGATTTCCCAAATTTTTTAGCGAAATGAACAGCCCCTGAGTAGAAACCCATTCTTAATTGTTTCCATCCTTAATTTTTTTTTCCTTTATTTCAAGAAAACCAACCAAACGACCCCTTAGGAAAAGCTACATCATGTACTTTTTTAAATGCTGACGTGGCGCCCACGTCTCATCTCTACTTTCTGAATATTTTTCCTCCCAAGACTAAGAAGTACGTCAGAAGTAGCTTAAATTAAGTCAATTTAGGAATAAAATTATATTAGTTATTGCATGGATATTCTTTACTTTTAAATAAAATCCTGAAAAATCCTCTTTCTCTCTTTATAGAAATATTTATAATTGCTACCAAATAAAAAGCTGAATGAATTGGAAGAAAAACTATTTCCTCTATTTTTAAAAATCTATGAAACGAATTAAAAAAATAGTACTTTTGCAACTTTCTACATCTTATGCCTAATTCTCTAATCTAGGGTTTGAGATTAGACTTAGCGTGGCCTGTGTGTGTATATATATATATATATATATATATATATATATATATATATATATATATATATACACACACACACACACATACATATATATTCTATAAAGATAAACATCACATGGAAAAACATCGCAAATACAAAAATATACATGGTTCAGACTTCGAAGGAAGACCTCCATCCACAGAAAGTTAATAACTTTACTTTAGTTTAAATTTAAATTAAAAATACAAGAGGAAAAAAGTAATATGTTCACCATTAGTGTTCAATGAGCTAAATTCCTCCAAGTTATATTCATCAAATTCTTCAAGGAAATGTCTTGTTTGCTATCCTTGTGACCGTTCTTCTGCATCGAGCCAGTCCTTTAAGCACACACACATCTTCACATGTGCTGTTGTAAGTTGTATTCTCCATTTGAAAAAGACTCTTGCACTTGCAAAAAAATGCACTTTCTGATGCAATCATCGAAGTAGGAGGAGTTAATATATCCCTACCCACGATAGCTAGAACATTGTAGTTGTGGCTTCTATGTTCCAATATTCAAGTACGTTAAAAGAATCCCACGGACTTTCTTCGTCCGAAGGTAGTACTGTGCTTTTCAGATACATTCGAATTTCAGTCAAACTTACATTTGAGGCATGCTTTTATTTCAATTTGCTCACCATTTTCTTCATCCATTTTGGCATCAAAATAGAATTATTATTGGATGAGTTTGATGTGCGTCCTTCTTCTGGAACCTGTGATGGACACATAACATCTCTATACAAAGAGTATAATTTATCTCAAGTTTTCTTAATGTCTTTTACAATATCTGCTATATCATGCCCATAACCCATATTGTCAAAAAGATCCCTAAACATTTTAGATAAATTATCAATTTTAATCCTAGGATCCATATAGTTGCTAAATAAAAAATAAATGGCATATTTTCAAAATACTTTTAAACTTATTCTCTATATCCCTTATGCAACCTACAAGAAAGTCGTGAGTTATATATTCTACAAATAATTTATCAATATTATTAAAATAGTAAAGTATTAAATGAATAGTAGAATAGCAAACTCTAGAAAGTGTTCTAGTTGTTGCCTCAAACTTCTCAAGGAAATAACAAAAAACTTCATAAAGATTCTACTTGTAAGATGCTATGGAAAGATTAGATAAATGTTCACATTCAATGACATCACTAAGCATTTTGTAAGTAGAGTCCCATCTCGTCTTAACATCAATCTCAAGAACATTCCACCTCAAGCCATAAACATCGCAACACTCCTTGAATGGCTGTTTTCTTGGACCATTGCCTCTCATAAAAGTGATAAACCATTTTAGTTTTTATAAATGCTAATCAAGATATTTCATTCCATCCTGCGCACAAGGTTTAATAATATGACAAACACATCTAATAAGAAAAAAAATACCCTCCATTATTAGATTTAGAATTTCTCTCAAATTTGAAATCCTGACGTGTTCTCTAAAACATTGTCAAAAGATATAGAAAACATTTTCCTCTCCATCCCATAGTCACGACAAGTTCGTGAAATTGCTAAACAAATGCCTTGTGCATTATGCAGACATTCAAACCTCTTGAATGACAAAATTTATTCTTTATAAAATCTAATTTTCATCAATATAATGCGAAGTAACATAAATATAATAATTGTGATTGAGAGACTCCCAAGCATTAAAATCCAAAGCTATTTTGGTGGCTATAGAAAATAAAGTAGCTTGTATAATAGTTTTTTTAGCATAGAACAAACGTTCAATTTCTCTTGTAATTGTTCTCTATTAATTTTTTGATATTCTGGACAAAAAAACTTTTAATATATTTTTTCAAAAAATTCATTTTTAGTAATATTAAAAGGAAGTTCAGCTTGCATAATAAATTTAGCTAAGTTTTCCTTAGTGAGTTCAGGTTTATACCCGAATATCGATAACACACCTGTACCTCCAACAATATATGATTGAGCTTTCTCTCTTCCACCATTTAGAAGGTTTTGGTATCTATTGCTTAGATGCCGAGATAGTGATCTTGTGTTTTAATTCTTTCCAAATTTACATACGTTTTTGCATGCTAAACAAATCAATTACCATCTGATCTAAGAATTTTAAAGAAATAGGCTAAACCCATAAAGAATCTTCTGATTTTTTCCATTTACTAGAAGCAAGTTCTGTTTATGTTTCAGTTATTTCTTCTTCAGTTTGTATATTTGAAGCTTCAGTGTCTGAAGATTGAGAAGTCAAAGACAGACGTCAAGGAGGTTAAGGCCGAGGATAAGAAGATATAGAATATTTTGCCACCACAGAACTTAGTGGTAGCAATCCACACGATTGTTGTCATTCCATCGAAAAAAGTGAAATAAAGTGTCTAGAAGTATAGTCTAGACGGGCAGTACTTGTGGTTACTCCAAAATATGTAAAGGGAATAGTACTGGTGTGATCAACAATACAACCAATGGGAGCAAAAGGGTAATAAGACACGCATGGTGCATTATGAATTTGATCACTACTATTACTGCCAGCTTTATGTGAATGATATTGAGAATTTGAGAAAGGTGAATAACCATTTCCACTGACAATAGATGGGAAAGAGGAAGAGTATTGTGAGGATGATGAGTAGAGAGAGTATTGTGAAGAAGATGATTAGGGATCCATTTTATAATGAAAGATTTTTTAAAGAAAACTTTGGAAGATAATGTATAAGATATTTTTTTTTATAATTAAAATGAGATAGATTGATAGAAGCTATGACATATGAGGGTGAAACGACTCCTATTTATAACATAGGGAAGAGGTTCTCTCGACCCTGGCTTGATGTAAAAAAACACAAAATTAACTGATAAAAAAATACAGAGACACTGAAAAAGAGAACCACAATCAAATACCTAGGGATGCTAAAAACAGAGAGCTCTCTCTTTTTAGCCATCAGCAATAGCTGATTGCTAAAAAGAAAGAGCTAACGGCTCTCTATATTTTAGCACACCACAAGTAAAAAGGGTCCTAGCCTAATCGGCAGTAGGCTAGCAAGTTGCTGCTAACTGAACTGCTGGTTGCAGGCCAGTTGCCAATGGGCTAGATTGATATGGTCTGCTAGCAACGGGCCAATAAGAAATAAAATTATCGATGACCTATTTCTAGTTGGCTAGATCGCGACCCAATCTGGTCTGCTGACAATAGACTAGCAATAAATTATTGCTAGCCTTCTACCAGCAGGCCAAATTTGGGCCATGATTTGGCCTGGTGGCAGTAGCCAACAATAATTTATTGATGGCCTACTAGCATCAGGCTAGACTAGACTGCATTCTAGCTGACTGGCAGTAGCCCCAATCTGGTCAATTAGCAGTAGGTCATCAACAATTTGTTACTAGCCAGCTGCTAGCAAGCCAGACTAGGGTTATTTCTAGAAGGTCAAACTATGGCCCGAATTGGCCTGCTTTTAATAGGTCAAACCCAGCCACTAACTCGCTGGCAGTAGCAGGCTAGCTATCTACCTAAGGCCCATAAACCCTTTCAGTGTCATTTACTTTTTTGCAAAATAAACTTATATTTAAATCTAGGCTTAGTCGAGCTAGCCCGAACTAGGTCATTAGTGGGCCGGGTTAATGGTGGGCCCCTAGTTTGGATCAAAACCCAACCTGGCCTATGAACCACCACTATTGTGGGCCGAGTTAGGCTCGACGTGGTGGTTGAGCTGGGGTTTAGGCCCAAGGTAGGCTGAGCTGGTTTGGCCAGCGGTTCGAACAGACCTATGCCCAATCCTAGGTGGTGAGAGGATGTTGTTAGCCCTTATGTTTTGATGATATTTTACAACCACCATTATCGGTACTAATGGCTTATTGAGTGCAAATGTAGTGAATTCATGTATCAAGCTTGTTAGTGCCAATAATGGAGGATTAGATGGAATATGCGCTACAACGATAATATCCAAAGGAGGAGGAGGCATAGTGGTGAAGCAACGTTATTTCAAGAATACCAAATTCAATTAGAAGCTTCAACCAAACTGAAGCTATATCAAGACTCAAGAATTGTATTCTCGTGAGGATATTAGCTAGGTTTTATTTTCTCTCTAGTGCTAGAATGTAGGCAAATAGTTTAGATTTCATCTGAAGCTATTGGGATATCAACACACACGTTTCATACTTATAGTTTTGAACGTATTTCACAAAATACTATTTTTCACAAGTATGAGGACCTATCTGCAAAATTCCTTTTCCAAACAATTTGCTTTTGGTATTAAAAACAGCTTACAAAGTTTTATAATTTTCAGAGGTCAAATGAATATTTTATAAATATTTTAAATTGGTCAAAAATCATGTATTTTGAGTGTATCAGATTGCGGTCGACCGCCACGGTCGACCGCACCTGAGCTCACTCATCAGTGGGTAGCAGAAACATTCACGGTCGACCGTCGCGGGCGACCGCGACCGCACCTGAGCTCACTCATCAGTGGGTAGCAGAAACATTCACGGTCGACCGTCGCGGTCGACCGTGAGCAAAAATTTTCCCTCGGTCGACCGCGAAACTCTCTGGACCTTTAGTAAATTTCTGACCTGGCTCGCGGTCGATCGCGAAAAAGTCCGGTCGACTGCCGATTTGTTTTAATGGTAATATTAGTACTTTTTTAGCGGCTCAGTACAAATTTCAGCGACGATTGTTTCCAGATTTTGGGGGATTAAGGGTATGGGTTTAAACAGCTGGTTTCTTCTATTTAAACTCAACCTCTTCTTCTTCCTCAGTGACCCAGCTCTTTGAGATATTTTTTAGAGAACTTTTTTACAGAGCAAAATTTTCAAACCTGTTTTCATCTGAGTTTTCTGTTTGTGTCTCACATCCCAGCTTCAGTGTTATCTTCTCTTTGCCATAGGGACATTGTAAAGAGAGGGTTCTTACACCATTTCTACTATTTTGAGAGAGTGATCTTGTGTAGATCAATTGTGTGGGAGTGTGATCTGTTGAGATCAATTGTGTAGTGTGAGATCGTGAGGGGATCGCTGTATCGACGAAGTTCTGGCTTCTAAACCGGGTTGTGTAGTGGATTTCTCCTCGAGAGTGGGGAGCGGGGACATAGGTCAGCGTACCGAACCTCGTTAACATATCGCGCGTCACAGGATAACAATTCCTAACCTTATCTCCTCTATTTTGATTACATTTGCATATTGTGTTTTACTTGTTTTATTTTTATTGCATAATTATAGCCTCGTGACCCTAATCACCCTCTCTCTAGGGTCCAACAATTGGTATCAGAGCTTGGTCTCTATATTAGTTTTTAGTTTAATCACCTTAGAGAAAAGATCTTATGGAGGCTTCAATGAATGTGCATATGCTAGATGGATAATCCACCACTAGACCACCACTTTTCACCTGTAGTAATTTTGCTTATTGGAAGGCTAGGATGAGGATTTATCTTCGTTGCATTGACCTTGACATCCTAGAACTCATAGAGAAAAAATATGTAGAAAAGCCCAAAGTTGGGACTATGACCGATGGAGAAAGACACCAAGCTAATCTCAATGCTAAGGCTATGAACGCCTTAATTTGTGGTCTTTCCCCAAATGAATATAATAGAGTCTCAACGTGTGCAACCGCATACGAAATATGGGTGAAATTGTGTATCACACACGAAGGAACCCCCCAAGTTAAGGAATCCAAGACTAGCGGACTTATGCATGAATATGAGTTATTTCAAATGCTTCCAAATGAATCAATTGATGCTATGTTTTCTCGCTTCACTAACATTATAAATGAATTGCATGGTCTTGATAAGAAATTGACTATTCAAGAGACGAACTACAAGATTCTCCGTTCATTGACTCCGATGTGGGAACCCAAGGCGATGGCGATAGAAGAAGCTCATAACCTTACCACTCTACCTCTCGATGGCCTCATCGGCAAGCTCAAGGTTCATGAGAAGAAGATCAAGGGAAAGGAGAAGGAGGAAGTGCCCTCACGAGATGTTGAGGAGCCATCACCAAAATTAAAGACCATAGCTCTCAAAGGAGCTAGTGATAACTCCTCTTCGTTATCGGATAGTGAAGTTAATTTTTCTAGAGAAGTGGCTCATCTCTCTAGAAGAATTTCTAGACTCATAAAAATGAATAAGAAGTTTAATCCCCGTTCTAACAACAAATTTTCTTCACGTGTAGGAAAATGTTTTGAATGCAATGAACCGGGCCATATCGCTAAGGATTGCCCAAGGCTCAAGGAGAAGTACATGAAATACAAGAAGAAGAAGGCTATGTATGCCGGATGGGAGGAATCCGAACCAAGTGATTCGGATAGTAATGAAGAAGGAGCTAAACTTGCTCTTCATGATCCCAACGTTTGTTTCATGACCCTTGAACATGAGGTAATATCTGACACCGAGAGTGAATCCTTTTACATGCAATGTGATCTAGCTACGACTCTAGAAGAATTGAACATTGAATTTAAAAGAATGTCTAAGGAATTCTCTTCTTTTAAAAAGTTGCATGCTTCTTGTGATGTGAAACTAGAACAACTAGAAACCTTTCTTGCTTTAAAAGATGAATTGTTAGGAGATCTCGATTTCGAGAATAAGCAATTAAGATCTAAGATTGAAAGACTAGAAATTTAGAATGGTAGGATTAGACCTACTCATGCTTATGCTAATCATCATCACCATGGTAGAAATAGGTTTCATGGCTCTCATACTCATGCATACAAAAGAAATTTTGTGTGCACATATTACATGAAACATGGTCATATTTCTACACATTGTAGAATTAAAGATAATTATGAATTTTATGGATTAACATGGGTACCCAAAGGTACCAAGTTCACTAACCACCAAGGACCCAAGATTTAGGTACCTAAAGTTACTACACCTTCCTCTCTTGTAGGGGACATCACGACAACGACTTAAAGAGATGTGATACCTTGATAGTGGTTGCTCTCATCATATGACGGGCAACAAAGAGTTATTTGCAACCCTATCAAGGATTTAAGGAGGTAGCGTCTCATTCGGTAGTGGTGAGAAACATAAAATCGTTGGTATTGGCTCTATTGGTAAGAAACCCTCACCCGTTATAGAAGATGTTTATTTGGTTAATGGTTTGAATCATAATCTTCTTAGTATTAGCCAATTGAGTGATAAAGGTTTTGATATTTCTTTTAAACCGGACAAATGCATTATTAGTATGAATGGAAAAACTATTTTTGTTGCTAATCATAAATCTAATGTTTACATTTTTGAGATGAATAAATTAGTGAATCAAGATGTGAAGTGCCTTGCGGCTATTGATGAAAACCCTTGTATTTGGCATAAGAGGCTTGGACATGCAAACATGGATTTGATATCAAAATTGTCTAAGAGAAATCTTGTAAATGGGTTACCTAACTTGCACTTCATCAAAGATACCATATGTGAAGTGTAGGCTGTCTAAAAATCACAATGGATAGCTAATCCCTATCAAGCCCTGATAATGGAAGTTACAATCAGACGACTTTCTAATCACTGCATCCGCAACTCTGCAACCGCTATAAACAAGGCCTCATCTCTGAGACAATTGATCTTGATGGCTGCGACAACAGCATGACTAATATTATATTAGCAACTATTAGAGATGCTGATGAGCAGTGTAATGATTTCAGAAATAAAAGGTTGGACTTAGTTGGTGAGTCGCTTGGTAGAGAGCTGTGGGCAAATATCCATCTTCAAAACACTATGGATGTTGATTCCCGTCAAGCTCTCACAACGAAAGCTACAATCAAATAGCTTTCGGATCGACAGTCGGAAGGGGCAAATAGGAGACTTTTCACACAGATCGAGAAGAGTTACAATTTGACAACGCTTTCGACAGCTGATGAAAACCCTATTCAGTGGCCTTCACGATCGTTGGTGAGAGTTACAATCTGACGACTCT
>NC_033794.1:72100398-72141391 GCF_001876935.1 Asparagus officinalis | reverse complement strand
ATTGCACGTTGATAAGTCGCACCTGCATTTTTCAATCCGAAGGGCATCACTGTATAGCAATACACCCCCCGTGGTGTTCTAAAAGCAGTGTGTTTTTCGTCGTCTAGGTGCATCTTTATCTGATTGTACCCAGAGAATCCATCCATGAAAGACATCCTTTCATACCCGCAAGTGTTGTCAATCATAACATCCGTGATGGGGAGTGGGAATTCGTCTTTCGGACAGGCGGCATTGAGGTCGCGGAAATCAATGCATATCCGGACCTTACCGTTCTTCTTGGGAACTGGAACAATGTTGGCCACCCAGTCAGGGTGTTGTTCTTCCCTAACAAAACCTGAGTCTATAAGCTTTTTAACTTCTGACTCAATTGATTCCATGATCTCTGGACGAAACCTGCGTTGTTGTTGTTTAACGGGTTTTACATCCGGATCGATGTTGAGCCGGTGCATGGCCACCTTCGGGTCAAGGCCAGGCATATCTTCATAATTCCAAGCGAAGACATCTATATATTCTTGGATGAGAGATATAAGTTCTTCCTTCTCGGATGATGATAGGTCTTCTGCTATAAAGATAGGCTTGGGGTCAGACTCATCTCCCATGTTGACTTGAATCACCTTATCTTCAGTGGGTGGTTCGCGTTGTTCGAAGCGCATATCCCACAGAATGTTAAGACGTTTGATCCAAGGATCGTTGGTCGCCTCAATTAACTCTTCGTCACCCCCTGCATCTTCATCGGGGTGACTAGTTGAAGCCATGTTCACAGTCAAACTTTTAAAGAAAGGTCCAACACTGACGTCGGATTCCCAGGAAGAGGTTCCGGACGAATGATCCTGACGCAGATAATTACTGATTTCATTTTCTGAGGCAGGAGGAGTTGTGACATAACCTAAACCCCTTCCGGTTTTTTGATAGTAATCCGGAGGTTTTCCTTCAGGGGTTAGAGACATCCGGATTAGGGTTCGCCTACCTTTCCTGAAGTTCAGACCCTGTTTCTCATTAAAGTTATACCCCATTTGTTTCATTAAGTATATAGAATTGGGTTCATGATAATGGAATTGGGGAACTCCGTCATCTTCCTCTGAACTTCCTCGCTTAAGTTGTTCGGGTTTGACTCTACCGAACTGGATCGGCTTCTGCCCTTTCCTTTTGGACGGGACTTTGTAGAAAGCCTTTTGTGCGTCTTCCACCTCTTCATCGGAAGCGAAGGATGACTTGATTGGGAGTGTTAGACATGCCTCTGTACATAATGCGTGCCATGAGTGGGTACCTGCATCATGATCATTTACTATTTGTCCAACTTTAATGGGTTCATCAGACAAGTACGCCAAAATAAAATCTTCATTAATGCACCACTCGCCCTCACTCGGTACATTGTTATTGTTCTTGACTGACCCAATTACATCAAAGTTTAACTCCCACGGACAATTCCCTTCTAGATCTGGTTCGACATCTGCCTCATTACCGCTATCAACGTCTTCTTCTTCTTGTGATTCTGAGTAGAAAACGGAATCAGTATGAAAGTTCTCCACTCCTCGGAAAGGGTATTTTTCTGCAATCAGGGTTCGAACTTCGCCCTCGTTATTGGCGTATTTCATGACTTGATGCAGAGTGGATGGGACAATGCGGTTTGCATGTATCCACGGTCGTCCCAGCAAAAGATTGTAGGATGTGTCCGCATCTATGATGTAGCATGCTACTTCAGACTTAAGATCTCCGATCTGACATCTGAGTTTGATCTTTCCCAGGGGTCGGGTGCTATTTGCATTGAACCCGAAGATAGTAGTCTGGGTGGTGTGCAGCCGATGCATAGGAATCCCTAAGACCTGCATGACTCTATAGGGCATGATGCTGAGTGCGGAACCCGGGTCAACCTGGACACGACTGATTTCGGAAGATCCGATATACCCCGTATAGTACAAAGGCCTGTCGTGTTCATGTTTAACTTGCATATCTTCTTGAGTAAACGATATGCAGGGTAAACTTCTTGCAGTTTGCAGACATTGCCGACAAGTCAGGGTTTGCTCAAAATCCTAGAAGGCGATCATCAGCTGCGAGTGAAGAGCAGGGATCACTTTACGGGACTTCGTATCCAAAGTGTTCCAGACCCCATGCAGCCTGATTCAGGTCTGAAAACTTTGGAGGGGGTTTTGTAGGCAATAAAAATCGCCTTTAAATCCTTATCAGAGAAGTTCAGAACAAAACTGCTAAAACCTCACCCGAAATAGCGAAAAAGGGGAAAACGCAGATATCTCCCAAACCGTAAGGAATTTGGCAAAACGGAGGAAGCGAACCGAAGCCTTCGGCTTGGTTCGGATGGCTCCATCTCGTCGAGATAGGCGATTTTCATATATAATTCGTCCAATTCCGACTTACGGTTTGAAAGTTACGGCCTATTCTTCAATCCATGCTCAGGAGCTCGCCTGCAGCTCGAATTTCGCCTGCACCTGCAAATCCGCCTGCAGACCCGAGTCTGCCTGCAGTCCCAAATCCGCCTACAGACCCAAGTCTGCCTGCTCGCCTGCAGCTCAAATTCGCCTGCAGACCCAAGTCTGTCTGCTCGCCTGCAACTCGAAATTCGCCTGCAGTCCCAAATCCGCCTGTAGACCCAAGTCTGCCTGCGCACCTGAGCTCGCCTGCAAACCCAATTCGCCTGCTAGCTCGCCTGCAGACCCAAATCCGCCTGCAGACCCAAGTTCGCCTGCAGACCCAGTTCGCCTGCAAGCTCGCCTGCAGACCCAAGTCTGCCTGCAGTCCTAAGCTCGCCTGCAGACCCAAGCTGTAGACTCGCCAGCTCACTGTCAACTGCCCACTTGGAGTATGGGAACAGTTACATCAGTGGTCAAATCCCACAAATCAAGGGAGAGGACACAATACTCCAGGCCCGTCAGATGGCCGTCCACAGTACGAATGAGCGGACAGGCGCCGAAACAGCCTGCACCCTCATAAATGCGGCTCACCTCAGTTGTCCAGGTGAAGGGACGAGAGCCGCCAACGCTCGGTGGTTGGTCAGATCCACGCAAGCATCTGACAGCCGTTGTCACGCATACGAGGAGGAGCTTTCCCACTCCTATGTAGCGTGATGCAGAGCACAGCTCTTCGAACGACTATTGACGGTACGAATGAACAGTAGGACGTCTCTGAACGACGTGTGGTCACATCCCATAATTCAAGGAGCAGTCAAGCTGTCTCCCTCACATGGTCAAATCCCATGAATCAAGGGATGGCCCATGTCATCCCTTGCCTGTTAAAACCCATCTTCAGCAGCATGAAGAAGGGGATTGGCCGTTGCATATTCTGCTGGCTAATCTCCCAAAGGTTGAACCTGGACCTTTGCCAAAGGCTCCCTCATTTGAGAACCGAAGCTCCGGCTCCGGCATCAACTTCGATCGGATCGTCCAAGGGAAGCAGACTCGGCACGAGCACCGAGCGAGGCATCCTATCGCCACCTAAAGTCCCCACACAAAACAAAGAGGGCCTTCCCTCTGCTTCTGTTGTAAATATTTGATTTGTTAGTTTGTAATAAGCTTTCTTATAAATACAAACGAAACTCCTTTCTTCGGAAGAATCAAATTTTCACCCTACAGAAGATGGCGACCACAGTGGGAGAATCCGTTCATTCAGACGAATTGGTGGTGGCGCAGTTTGACGAAGTTGCTGCAGGGACTACTGTTGAGTCCCTTGTGATCAAATTCGAAGGGTACTTACAATCGTCCTCTTCTCGCAGCAATACATCTCGCGATGGTTGCAGAGTCGTGCGGGTGGCCCAGCCCCAAGAGGCTGAGGCAACCAAGCCTGAGGGATCTACCCAAGCCGAGGCAGGGGGTTCTTTTCCCCCCCGTTACAAGACCAGAATAAACAATACAGGCCCTAGCTCTAATAATTCAGATCCTAGTTCTAATCAAGGTGAAACTAGTTCTAAACAAATTAGACCACTAGAAAGTCCAGAGGAGCCTAGGAGAAGTAAAAGAACTAGAATAGAAAAGGTCCATGAAGATTTCTATGCATTACTTGTAGAAGATTCTCCAGTTACATTTGAAGATGCAATGAAATCAGTAGATGCTCCATTTTGGAAGGAAGCTATAAATAATGAGATACAATCTATAGTTCAAAATCATACTTGGGAACTAACTAATCTTCCTTCAGGATGTAAAACCATAGGATGTAAATGGGTGTTTAAGAAGAAACTTAGACCTGATGGAACAATAGATAAATATAAAGCCAGATTAGTAGCTAAAGGATATACCCAAAAGTCTGGTATTGATTATTTTGATGTCTATTCTCCAGTAGCTAGGATTACTACCATTAGAGTCCTCATAGCTCTAGCATCCATTCACAAATTAATAATACATCAAATGGATGTTAAAACTGCATTTTTAAATGGAGACTTAGATGAAGAAATTTATATGGATCAACCTGAGGGATTTATAGCTTCTGGACAAGAAAAGAAAGTATGCAAGCTTATTAGATCACTATATGGTCTCAAACAAGCCCCAAAACAATGGCATATGAAATTTGATGAAATTATACTATCTTATGGATTTGTAATTAATCAAACAGATGAGTGTGTATATCATAAAATAGATAAAAACAACAAAATTGTGATATTATGCCTATATGTTGATGACATTCTTATTTTTGGTTCTGACATACAAATCATAAATGATATCAAACACTTTTTATCACAAAATTTTGACATGAAAGATTTAGGTCAAGCTGACCTAATTCTTAATACTAAAATCATGAAAAATGAGAATGGATATGTGCTATCACAATCACACTACATAGAGAAAATCCTTAAGAATTTTTATGATCCAAACTGTCAACCTGTTTCCACTCCATATGATCCTAATGTACATCTAAAGAAAAATACAGGTCATCCTCAATTACAAAGAGAATATGCACAAATAATTGGATCACTAGGATTCCTAACAAACTACACCAGACCTGACATTGCTTATGCAGTAAATAGACTTAGTAGATATACATCAAATCCTGATAAGAGTCACTGGGATGCTCTAGAAAGAGTTTTGAGATACCTAAAAGGAACTATGAATTATGGTTTACACTATAAAGGTTATCCATCTGTACTAGAAGGTTATTCAGATGCAAATTGGATTAGTGACTCAGTAGATGTAAAATCCACCACAGGATTTGTGTTCCTTTTAGGAGGAGGAGCTGTGTCCTGGAAATCTACTAAACAAACTGTAATGGCTAGAAGTACAATGGAATCAGAAATGATAGCTCTTGATACTACTAGTATAGAAGCTGAATGGTTGAAAGATTTACTAACTGAAATTCCACTAATGCAAAAACCATTACCAGCCATTTCTATTCATTGTGATTGCAGGTCAGCGATTGACAAATGCCATCAAGAGAATGCAAATGTGAAGATGAATCGACACTTGAAAGTGCGACATAAATCCTTGAGATATAAGATGAAAAACCATATAATAGCCTTAGATTTTGTAAGATCAGAGAAAAATCTTGCAGATCACTTAACTAAAGGCTTATCTAGGGCAGTGGTCCTAGAATCATCGAGGGGGATGGGGTTAAGCCCATAAGAAAAATCACTGCAGTGGCAACCCAACCTCGCAGAGGTTCAATGGGTAGAAACAAACTGAATGAGTGATTAATTGTGAGGAGCACTGAATTTATTTGCTCCCATCCCTAGGATGATCAGTGCTCATAAAAAGCAAGTGAAAGGTTGAGTCTAACTCTTAATGAATCCAAGACCCATGAGGCAGGATGCTTACTTGCTCGCATCCTTATTAGGATTCACCTATATGTGTGTAGTTGTGAGGCCGCGACTATGGGATCAGGGCTGCTCCCTAGTAACACACATGAAAGATACCTGCGCAAGGCCGATAATAGCGCAACCCGTTGTTATATTTTTGTTGGTTCCCTGAAAGTCACGAAGAATTCACAAAGCCTTCTTGAAGCTCGTGCTGACGAGAAGGATGTCGCCTGACCGAGGGTCGTTGTATCTCCGGGAACTTTTGCCGTGTAGCCCTGTACGAGAGGGGGCAATTAGTTTCTTGGGACAGTGCTTGCACGCCTCGACCATCAGGCTATATTCTAAACTCAGTTTAATTTTATATCTATTTTGAATCATTATCTAATTCTGTTAAAATTACATTTTGTGCTAATTATACTCTAAACAGATTATATTCCTAACAATTATCACTACGAACATGGATAACATATGCATAAGAGTATATTAGTTTATGCATACATCAGACTAGTGTGTACCTCATGCAAAGCACGACCTCGATTTTTTTATTTCCGCTACAGTAATTTTGTATTCAGCCCTTAGCAACAAGAAATAAGTAAACACTAAACACAACACAGATCTGCCGTTACAGCAGCAAAACCATGCTATCGTGTAACCGATCCCATGTGTATATTTTTTTCATAACTTATGCTATGCTCACAAGGTTTTTGCTACAAACCAACATTTACGAAAAATTTGCCAACTAGCTACAGGTTAAGTATTAATTGGTCAAGCAAGTGCTTTTTAGCATCTTGATGATGTGTGTTTGCTTTATTTAAATTCTAGATTTTAATTTCAATCTACACATACAAAATATTATATTGGTCATATTTTACATTACAACTAAAGCAATGTTAACATTTTAGAATCTAGAGGTGTATATTCTGGATTCCATAATGAATACTCCACACATATGTGTGTTCAAATTGAAAATGTGCAAAGGAGTTGTTGGTGAAGTGATAAAGAGGGGGGACAACAAAGGGGAGGCAAGAGTTCTCAGTCTTAGAGGAGGTGTGCAAATGGACCAAATCCTCACTGTAATATCCTTGACTATATTAAAAAAACATATAGTTTAAAAAATTTAAACGCCTAACAAGCGAAAACAAACTTGCTATCACTAACATGTCAGGTTGATGTAAATGGCCTTCCAAGTATCAACTTGTCTCATTGCTTCCCATGTCAAGCTCCAAATATACATGCGCTAACAAACATTTAGCGGTGGCAAAGTTTTGCCCCTCATTTAACATCATTTTACTACTTAGCACAATCTGCTATAATAGATTTTACAAGAAAATTATACATGATCCTTCACTTACAAGGCACATGATCCTCTTACATGTGCAACATTTACAGAAATTGAAAAAATAAGGCACAACTTTTCCTTCAAAAGTAAATAAGAAACAATTCTACCTGCATTTTTTCTACAATCCAAAATAACAAGAAAACAAAAATCTTTAAAATGAGACTAAAAAGGAAAATTGAATTAACGATTAGAAACCATATGCATGGCAAATCCAAAATAATTAACCTTCTCCTGTAAACTAACCATAAACAGTTCAACAACTAAACAATTTCCCTAATGAAAGAAACTGAGGTACCTGAGAGTCCAAAGAAGACCTAGTGTATCGAAAAAGAGCGACGCCTTAGATAAAATCTGCAGTCTCTTAAGTTATACAGGATCTCTTGCAGTGCGCACAATCAAATTGCATTGTTCAGGTAACAAAGAACACATGAGTTACCATTCATTTTAAGAAGTTCCCCGTCAATTCCACATCCAGTATTATTGTTTCTGGATGCCCTGACCTTCACTGATTTCACCTGAAAAGCCGTACATTCTGGTGTCAGGGAGCACACAAGCATGATACTTGCAGTTCAAACGTACAATAAAAATGAAAACAGAGGGCTAATGAATTAAACTATGCAATTGAGGTGGCAAAGTAGTGACAGTTCCCCCCTGCAATGATTGACCTAACCATACATATCACAGTCATCAGTTTTGTAGTAGTTGATGTGTATGCAAGAAATTTCAAATTCATTTCATTTTGATTTTTTAGCACTTCAAATGAAGCAAATAAACTTCAATAAAGTGGATTTTTAAATTGAACAAATTCATTGAAAGGATTTGAGGCTATTCCATCTATCTCACACTTGTAGATAGGGTAGGATCTGCTTTGGATATGATGGATCACTAATCTTTAAAAATCCATAAATTTGGGTTGGTACCTGAGAGTCCAAATGAGGAACCTCAGTTCAACAAGATTGGAGACGGATTAGCTTCGAGCTCGATGACGAAATCAGAGTTGAGATCGGAGACGAGACCAGCAGCTCGACGACGAGATTAACTACGAGCTCGACGAGGAAATCAGAGTTGCTATCGGAGACGAGACCAGCAGCTCGACGACGAGATTAGCTACGAGCTCGACGACGAAATCAGACGACGAAGAGATTGGCAATGAAAGAGTAAACCCTAGAAAGCTCCCAAACCGGATGATCTTGGGCACGACGATTTTAGGGAGCGGAAAATTTCGGCGGCGATTTTAGGGATTTCATGAGAGAGAGAGAGGGAGGGAGAGAGAGAGAGAGATTTCGTTTAAAGCGGTCGGGACGATGGGCTTTACAAACTTAACTCCCAAACCCACGAACAATTATTAAGCTCAGGAATAATTATTTGGTCTATGGCAACGTTTTTTATTAAACGTTGTATTAGACACTGCAAATCGTTACGATTGATATCTAACGCAACAGTTAAAACCGTTGCGCCTTAACCGTTGCAATAGATCAATTATGTGGTAGTGCATTAATTTGGTAGCCTCTCACTCTTATTTTAGCCGTTGAGGGCCTTCTAAGATTTTTTTTTTAATTTTGGGCTAGCCATTAATTTTTTCATTTAGTCAATACTTGTATAGAAGACTGTTAAAAAAATATATACTACTGGAGTCACGATAAATTTACCCTAACCCACCATTTCTCGTGACTTTTGATGAGTCAAGTCATTTACTATTCACGAGACAAGTTGGGTTAGCTTGTGTAATAAGCGAGATAAGTCCATACCCATCTCATATCCATTTGAACCTGCTTTGTGTAGGTTCACGGGACGAATTTGGGTGGGTCGAAATGGTTTAACCCGCCCGTTGGCCATCTTTGCATATAGGCTAGCAAACATTTGAATTTTACAACAAAAATCAAGTACTCTCCAAATTTTGATAAATACTACAATTTCAATACTAAACTTGACCATACTGCTTAGAGTCCAGCTAAAAAACAACAACGCAAACAGAAATCATATCATGAATAGACACGCAAACATTTAACTTTTGCGATAAAAGGTCTGGGCTCTAATCAGGTTCCCATGATATATGGCTTGCAAAGTTGTCCATAACTTGATGTGCTATGTGATACAAAACAGAGAGAAATAACCACTTGAAAGCATTTACCGCGCGATGAGATAACCGGAAAAACTCATGAAATTCAGGTTACATAAAATATGGACAGTTTACCTTCATCCTCCACCACTTCAACACGGTTCTCATCATCGATAATAGTAAACGAGATACTACCCAACCATAGAATAGCGGCAAGCATTGCATATACGTTATCTTGACACCCTTGCTGATACGGTCTACATCGCTAGCTTCCTGAAGAAAGGATCAAGTTAACGACCATAATAAATATGATGTTATCAATGCGTAGTTCTTGTACAGAATATAAAACAACTAATAATGAAAAAGAATGCATCACTTCTGCAGGAGATTTATATTGGTACTAGAAACAACACAAAACCTTGCAACATCACCAACTCCAGAAATCAAAAAGCAATTGCCCTGCTTCAAGTAATTGTATTCATCCACACTTTTCAAATTTAGTTTCTCTGTGTTCAAGAAGAACAGGAGTTAAACAGGAAAGGAAAATGATGGTATTAGTATATTCAAACAGAGGAAGTTGAAATAGACTTCTCAACATGGTTTTCTTTCAATTTACCTCAGAGACCACTTTAAAAAAAACCTCAAAATATTTACAGCAAGATGGATCTAGAATTGCTGTAGCAGATAGTAAAATATAATTAAAAAAATGTAAAAGCTTTTGGGTCTACTGATAAGGAGTGGTAGCATCAATGTGCCTATCATGTAGATAACATAAAGTTGTGCCAAAATTAACAATAAGAATGTGGGTTACCTCTTAAGAATTAAAGGAGCAGCAACACAGAGCTGATAAAATACGTGGTATGAACACTCACCTTCAGCATATTGGACCACTCTTGACTGCTCATCATATAAAGGAATTCAAATGAATAGCAAGAGGAGGCGATATCATGACTAGATGGTTCATAAGTTTAGCCATATATATTCTCAAGTAGAACTGTTTGTTTTGTAGTTTGAATTGGCAGAGACAAAACAAATACAGCTAAAATTCAGTTAAAGAGAGAAAAATAACGTTTGGCAAAGTTCTTAAAGAAAATCCAAATATATTTTCTCACAAGTTTGAATGTTTGTTTGGGGAGAAAGTTGATATCTTCATTGCTAAATCTATTACACGTTTATCGATTACAGATTCAAAGTAAAATTAGTCTTTTTATAAGACTTTCTTACACAATGAAGATAAGAAAAATACAACTCTCATCAAACAGCACAGAGATCGTTTATCGGTCTTCTGCTTGCGTGGGATCTTGGCCTGTGACGGGGATGTTGATATCCGTGGACCACCAAACGATCAGATCAGATCCGGAGCTTCGTCGATTCGCGAAGGAATCAAGAAGCCGAAGCGCTTATCTCGGCAACGGAGAGATAATTGCTCTTCTTAAGATTACCGCAACGGGATAATCCTAAGGAACGGACACGGGCGATGTGGATCTGAAGAACCTTTCTCTCCTGTGCTGAAGAACTTGATCAATCTTCAGTCCGGCGGGGCTTCGCCAATTCTCCAAAAATTCCAGTTCTGAAAAAATAAAGGTCCTGGGGCTGTATTTATAGGCTCCGGGGAATCCAGGCGGTTAAAACAGCATAACAGCCAAAAAATCTGATTTTTAGGGTCTAAGACACCCTCGGGCGTCTCAGCGAGGCTGAGACACCCTCGGGCGTCTCGGCCTGGGCCGAGACACCTTGGGGTGTCTCGGTTGGGCCGAGACACCTCGGGGTGTCTTAGCTTAGGCTGAGACAGTCCGTTTTGGGCGCTTGTCCATTTCCGCCGTAACTTCTTCATCCGAAGTAGGATTTGAGTGATTCAGGATGCGTTGGAAAGCCGACGAGGAGATCTACAGGCTCCCATGATTGAATCATATGTGGAATAAATGAGAACGAGGGGTGTTCCGCCTTTCGTAAACGACGCGGGGTTCCCGATCAGCTTTCGTTCCTGTTATTCTGAAATTCCGTTGCTTCGCATGGTTCGTTGACTCACTTCATGTGCTTGTCAATGTCGATTAAGCTTCTGTGACTCGGATAGCAACGTTCATCGTATTCTCTCTGTCTCGAGCCGTGTACGGGAACCTATAGGTAATTTTTGACGCCTACAGATACCCCCTCCAAAGTGTTTCAGCCTCATTCTTTTATAGAGGAAACTGGAATACTTTGGATATGATCGGTCCAACCTTCAGTGGGTGTAAAAGGACCTGTAGTTAGCTTCGATTCTTGACTTCTTCAATTTTTAGTCTATCCAGTATTTTGTCGGACAGCCGAGGTTCTCCCGACGCTGCGTTTATCGTCTGGCCGTCGTCGAAGTCTCAAATCTAAGCGGGTGAGTTGATTTTGGCTCTTGTTGTTGAGTTGACTTAGAACTGACTATCTCCATCACATCGTGTTGAATTAGGGTTTTAGACTACCGTACATTGACTTTTTGTCGCAACGCATTGATCGACGTGACCTAGGGTTTCGGATCGCCTGACGTTGACTTTTTCATCGCAACATGTTGATTAACAGTTACCTAGGGTTACGCGTTGATCGGCGTTGACCTAGGGTTTCGGATCACGCAACGTTAACATAGTTTATACTCGTACGTTTGCTGGAGTATACACAGTTTAAACTCTTAAGGTATTGGAGCATAGTAGTCTTAACAGTTGGGGTTGCAGGACCAACTGTTAAAGCTGATTCGTCTGCAGATATGAATCTTATCCCGAAGTTATTGGACGCTCGAGTCACGAGACCAGTTAATAAAGTTGGTGCATTAATGACTTTCACACTTATATAGGATTTTTGGTAAACCCTCAGCCATCAACGGATTTGATGATCCTTTACCGACTACCATTTCAGTTGGGCTATCATGCAAATTGTTTAAATCTGTTCTGCACGTAACGTTGTGCTAAAAGAGTTAACTCCTTTAGTGCTACGATATTGAATTCGTAGACTTCATCTTTCTTACGGGAATAGACTACCCGGCGACGTGTGTTAGACGTAGACTTAGGATTTTTGGCTAATCCTCAACCATCAACGGATTTGACGTGCCTTTACCAATTACCGTTTGAATCGGGCTTACATGCGGATTGTTTTAAGTTCGTTCCGCATGTGACGTTGTGCTAAAGGAATGAACTCCCTTAGACTTGATGCTACGATATTGAATACGTAGACTTTGTCTTTGTCACATGGATAGACTACCCGACAACACGTGTTAGGTGCTGACTTATCCTTACTTAGGATTCAGGATAAAATTCCCCAGAATCGAATTCTGATGTCTTCTTCAATCGGTAAAAGACTAAACCGGCAACGCGTATTAGGCGTTGGCTTATCCCTGCTTAGGCTTCAGGATAAAATTTCTCGTACGTGTGAAGCATGGATTTTGGTGTTATGAATAACAACCTGCTACAATGTCGACTATATGGGCTTTTGTCTCTCTTACGGTCAAAGACTAACCGGCAACGCGTGTTAGGCGCTGACTTATCCCTTCTGTCTCTCTTACGGTCAAAGACTAACCGGCAACGCGTGTTAGGCGCTGACTTATCCCTTCTTAGGCTTCGGGATCAAAGTCCCCAGACTGGAATTCTGGTGTCTTCTTCAATCGGTAAAAGACTAAACCGGCAACGCGTGTTAGACATTGACTTATCTCTACTTAGGATTCGGGATAAAATTCCCCAGACTTAGATTCTGGTGTCTTCTTCAATCGGTGAAAGACTAAACCGGTAATGCATGTTAGGCGTTGACTTATCCCTACTTAGGATTCGGGATAAAATTCCCCGTGCATGTGAAGCGCGGATTTTGGAGTTGAAGGATGGTGTCTTTTCTTGAGGCAAAGACGAACCCAAAATGGGAGAGGAAGAATGTTATATTCTATCTCCCGAAACCGAAGAGGAAGAATTTTATATTCTATCTCCAGTGCAGAGGAAACTCAAAGTGGGATCTCTACCTTGAGAATCTGAAGAGTGAAACTAGGAGTGGGATCTCCACTCCGAGAATCGAAAGATTCGGATAATCCTAACTATCGGAATGTTTGATTACCTAACTAAAGGTGAATCCCTCGTTTATCGAGAATGAATTATGGTTTTGGCCCTAACCGTAGGAAGGTTTGACCAAGCGGGAGTTTGAGGTGACCCTAACTGTAGGAATGTTTGATCACTCGATTTGAAAGTGGACCTCTTGTTCATTGGAGGAATCGAGAGGGGATTTTGGTTGTGGTCCTAACTGTAGAAAGGTTTGACCAAGGAGAAATGTGAGTACAAATTACAATGGGAGTGTTGACTTGTACAATTTACTCAGAGAGGGTTCCTGGTGTTAAGTGATAAATACTTAACACGATGGAGTTTAATAATTGTCAATGATCAGGATATTAAAATACTAAGTATTATGTCCAGACTCTAACAATAGGAGTGTTGAGTGCACAGACGTAACAGGAGTTTGAGTGGATTCAACCGAAAGGACTTTTGGTGGTCCCACCGTCAATTAGTCTGATCGGTGGGGGATTTTGTGGTGGAAGACTGTGAGTTGTCAAACACCAATGAGAATTTTATGAGGGAAGATTGATCCAACGAAATGATCGAATCTTGTCTCAGCAAAAGAGTGTTCGGAAATCATAGTGGGGGTTTAGTATTTATCACTTTGTTTGTAATGATCGAGTTATCACTACGAAAATTACATATAGTATTCTTCCGAGAACTTCCCGTTACATGAATCATCCACCCCCAGCTTCTTCGTGAAACTGGGTTTATCATTGCATTCGGTTGCATGATCGGGTTATCCTTAAGAATATTACATATAAAAATTCTCCAGGAACTTCCCGTCAATGGTAGGAAACAGTTTAGACTCATATACCTATTAGAGTATCAGGAAGCAGTTTAACCTCTTATACCGGTCGGAGGATTGAGAAGCAGTTTATACTCTTATACTTGTCGGAGTCTTGCCATTCTCGTTTGGCTTATCCTAGCATTATGACGCCGGCTTCAACCAAGGTCTGGATGCTATTCTTTAAAGTAAAGCAAGCCTTGGTGGGATGAAGGATCTTCCTGTGGTACGCGCAATACTTCAGATCCGCAGTATTGTCAGCTTCCTCCTGATTCGTGATGGGTGGCAGCTTGATCTTGTTGTTTTCGATAAGGGTCTCGAAGATGGCTGGAACGTCTTCGTCCTTGAATGAGTACTCTTTTTGGAGCCTCGGATCCGAAGTCTTATGTTGTCTTCGGGGTTGTTGTTGCGACGTCTGATTAATGTTAACAATTGTTGTAGGTGCCTTTCCTTCATCATGGGAAATGAGACTCGGATTCAGAGGGTTAGCCATCGGTTGGCTTCTTTCGACCTTCCTCCTTCTGAGGAAGCGTTCGGCCTGCTCTCCGCGCACCTTTAACTCTTTCCAGGTATTGAGTGGCTCTACTCCCATAACATCCAAGATGTTAATGGACAAGTTGTTATGACAGGTCTGCAAGACGAATTCCTCCGTGACGGGATCCTTGCAGTTTATTGACTGATTGCGGAAGCGTTTGATGAAGGTATCCACCGACTCTCCGTCTTTCTGTTTCTCATCAAAGAGTATCCTGATTGATACTTTGGTGTCATCATCGAAGAAATGAGAGAGGAACATGCTCTCTAGGTCCTCCCAGCTGTTGATGCTTCCGAGTTTGAGACGCCGGTACCAATTGAAGGCAGGCTCGCGAAGGGTGCCAACGAATGACCGAATCATCAAGGCTTCATTGCCGAAGATCATACCCAAGTGGGACTTGAAGTAGATCAGATGCTGAGTGGGCGAGCCCTTCCCGTCGAACGGCGTGAAGTTGATCAAGTTAAACTTTACCGGATACAGAATCAAATCCCAGTTTCTTGGGTAGAGAGACAGAATAACTGTCTTTTTTATCCCCTGAGCAGACATCAACGCGTTGATTTTTCTCTCGAGGTTCTTTATTTTCTCGTCCTCGTCTGTATCAGATCTTGGACGATTCCTGAGAGGAATAACGGAGCCACTCCTATTATTGTCATCTTCGGTGGGACCACCCCCAGTATTCTGGTCAAAGGGAGGGTTCTCAGCATTGAGACGTTCATCCACCTCTGAATCGTTACCTGCTTGGTTAGCAAGGTTGCGACGGCTGGATTCACCGAATTGATTGGACAAGACCCGAATTTGTTGATCATGCTCTTCCTTCATTCGCATCATGGCCATTTCCATTTTGAACTTTAAGTTCTCTTTTTGTTTGGCCAAGGCATCCTTAACCATTTTGGCCACTTCCTCGGTGTTAATCATAAACACTTCGCGGAATTGACCTGGGCTGGATACCGTTTTGTCAGAAGCGACTACAGAGTCGGTATCTGACACTTCATCATCTGAGGATAATCCTTGAGTCATCCTCCGATAGTCCCTTTGTCTAACGGTTCCTGACCATAACCGAGTTATACGTTGGGATATGTCCGAAAAATGACGGGGACTGAAGCTTCGCGTTAACTTCCCCTTATCCACCATATTAACTGTGACTTCTGGAAGTTCGTCATCTTGCGCAGCTGGTCCTTTTCTATAGAAACACCTTGGCTTGGTCCTGGGCGTTCTGGTGGAGAGCCTTTCAAATACCGAGACCCTCTGTGGAGCGGTCTTAGGGCAGCTACACGCCGATAATACTACCCTGATAATTTAGGTACACGGACAGTGAGAGTCCGCTTCCCGGGTACTTCTCTTTCGAGATTTATTCGTACCCTCAGCCCGATAGTACAACTCATCGACGTTGCGAATAGAGCAACCTATCGGATGTTTACATGAATTCTTAGGTATAACATATTCTTCTGTCTGACGTGTTTTCCTCTAAGTAAACATCGCCTTGTTGGCGTCTGTAGGAGTCACACGTTTGGAATCACGCATTTGTGAGGGTGAAACCTTAACGGGCTCCTGGTTTTCTGCACAGACTCCCAAGCGGGCTATTGCAGAAATCAAATTGTTAAGAGGTCGCGTACGACCCCCAGTCTGGATATTTGCTCGGGGTTCCTTCAATGGTCCCAAGCATTCCTTAACAGGCGCTTTCCTCAATCTTCGGGTAGAGAATCGAGGCGATCTTTCAGAGGGATTCTAGGTTTGGAGAGATCCACGTTGTCATAAGGCTTCACCGGAGGTGCGGGAGCAACAGGAGCGGGATTTAGAGTTGACGAAGGCCGGAGAACAGCCTCGGATACTTTTGCCTTGGGCGCTGATTTGTCCTTTGGCATCCAAACTTGCTTAAATTTTGGTGGCTTTTTGGCCACCTTTTCCTTCTGCAACTCCTGTCCCTTCCGTACAAGGATCCTCGTCTGCGCTAGCAGTGTGTGATGCTTATGGATATGCTCCTCAAGAGTTGAACGGGTTCGTTTGACACGAACTCATTCGTTAGTAGGTGGTTGGGAGGAGGTTCCCAAAGCTTGTTGCAGGAACACTTTGCGCCTTCTGAATTTTAGATCCGCTTCATAACAGATCCTGTCAACAGGCTCCAAAACCTTGGCAAATTGACGCACGAGATGTTGACGGCGCCTTTGACGAGCCCTCTTCGTTAACACTGGTGCACTTTCAACGGGCAACTCCTTGACTTTCGAGGAGTTGTCACGAACGTTGGATCTGGTTTCTTTGGAGGCCGGAGATGGATCTTCCACTACATTCGAGTTCAGATCATCAGCTCTGGTCTTTGGATCCGAAGTCATATTCTTCGCGGCAATGGTTTTCTTGCATTTATAAGAAGAAGATCTGGAGGAGGAGGAAGAAATATATTCCTCGAATTTCTGCTGGTCGAATTCGTATTCGACCTCTTCAAACATCGGGATCTTGATCGTCGGCTACGGTACGACAGCTTCGGCAGCGAAGCTGTTGGCTCCCACTGTGGTCGCCAGCTTGTTTGGGGTGAAAGTTGATATCTTCATAGCTGAATCTATTACACGTTTATCGATTACAGATTCAAAGTAAAATTAGTTTTTTTATAAGACTTTCTTACACAATAAAGATAAGAAAAATACAACTCTCATCAAACAGCGCAGAGATTGTTTATCGGTCTTCTGCTTGCGTGGGATCTTGGCCTGTGACGAGGATGTTGATATTTGTGGACCACCAAACGATCAGATCAGATCTGGAGCTTCGTCGATTCGCGAAGGAATCAAGAAGCCAAAGCGCTTATCTCGACAACGGCGAGATAATTGCTCTTCTTAAGATTACCGCAACGGGATAATCCTAAGGAACGGACACGGACGATGTAGATCTAAACCTTTCTCTCCTGTGCTGAAGAACTCGATCAATCTTCAGTTCGGTAGGGCTTCGCCAATTCTCCAAAAATTCCAGCTCCAAAAAATGAAGGCCCTGAGGCTGTATTTATAGGCTCCGGGGAATCCAAGCGGTTAAAACCGCATAACAGCCAAAAAATCCGATTTTTAGGGTCTAAGACACCCTCGGGCGTCTCAGCGAGGCCGAGACACCTTTGGGTGTCTCGGCCTAAGCCGAGACACCCTTGGGTGTCTCGGCCTAAGCCAAGACACCCCTGGGTGTCTCGGCTTTTGCCGAGACACCTCAGGGTGTCTCGGTTGGGCCGAGACACCTCAGGGTGTCTTAGCTTAGGCTGAGACAGTCCGTTTTGCGCGCTTGTCCGTTCCCGCCGTATCTTCTTCATCCGAATTCGGATTTGAGTGATTCAGGATGCGTTAGAAAGCCAACGAGAAGATCTACAGGCTTCCATGATTGAATCATATGTAGAATAAATGAGACACGAGGGGTGTTCCGCCTTTCTTAAACGACGTGGGGTTCCCGATCAGCTTTCGTTCCTGTTATTCCGAAATTCCGTTGCTTCGCATGGTTCGTTGACTCACTTCATGTACTTGTCAATGTCGATTAAACTTCTGTGACTCGGATAGCGACGTTCATCGTCTTCTCTCTGTCTCGAGCTGTGTGTGGGGACCTATAGGAAATTTTTGACGCCTACAATGTTGGCGCCTGATATCTTTTTAGTAGAGCTGAAATGAACAACAATAAGCTTTCCCTGCATCCTCAAATAAGAAACACATTAGAAAGAATGCCCAACATAAATACATTCCTTAAAAAGAAAACATAAGACACATGAGGTCATGTAAGCATGTCTGACGGTATCCGATGTATGTGTGCTCAAGACCATTGGTTTTTTCTTCTATCATCTACGATCTCCTCTGTGTGTGTGCGCCTGTGCATGGCCATTACTCTATTAGCCTATCTTCTCAATCTCCCGCATTATACAAGCAATTTAAAATTATATGTTCAAGCAATTGTACATATAGTTCTACTTAAAACTTAAGCCAATAGTTGAAATAAGTCAGTAGATAGATAGTTCATAAAACATAATTGATCTTAAAAAAGAACAGCAAGTGTACAAGAGCAGCAAACTTACAAAACTACTAGAATTGTTATTTCTTAATGTCTTCAAATTGCCAAATGCTTCAAGTATCAAATTGATCTAGAGAATTTCATTCTCTATTCCGCTGCCCCATCCAAGTGCAGCCAAATATCGCATTGCTATTTTTGCTGTTTCTGTTCTCCTGGTTCAACTTTCTCCACTGGAGAAGCCCGTGATAGTGAGTTTGGTAAACAAGCGTAATATAGTAAATTGTATGAAGTACAGTATACATCCTAATCTTGTGAAGCATGAGAAAGTAGGAGGGTAGAGAATACATATGGAAATTAGACAAGAAAAGAAAATATTTTATGTCCACACATAAGGTGCTATTACATGACATGAGCATGCATGTGTACGCACACATGGCGGACATGACACGAGACAGACACGGGGATATAGAAAATTCTAAAAGGTTGAACACAGGAACATTAGTATTTCTAATATGATCGAGTGAGAACCAAGAAGGAGAGAGTACCTCACTTTATTCCTCAAATGCATATATTCACTCTTGCAAATGCAGGGAGTGTTAGGTCTCATGTTTATGAGCCTATTATCTAATCTAGTTTTGATGATTAACAAACAATTCCTAACATTGTTTGTCTAGTGTTTGCATTTTGTTTGTTAGGTATTCTACACAAAGATCCTCTATTAAAACTTGGTTGGACTTGCGCCTACACGATCATATCCATTGGATGATGGAAGAAAAATAGGAATGAAGTCATCACAATTCAAGTCATGATTCATCATTACTTCATCCGCAACCAAGACGAGCTTATTGAAGATCATTTGCTTGGGTATATAGTTTAGGCTTTACTTTATGTGTTTATACTTTTGTAGTTTAGGCTTTACTTTATGTGTTTATACTTTAAAGCTCAAACTACACACATACACGTTTTGTTTTATCGTATTATATGTTTTCGGGAAAATAACAGGTTTACGAATTAAAGACTTAATTGTACTATGTTATATTTTTTCTTAAGTCTATAAATCTATTTGAAAGTATTTCAAAACTTGTTTAGAATGAATTCATCAAAATCAAGTTTTTTTAACAAGTTCGTATTTTTGACCGGTTTGCAAAATACTTGAGTTTTCACAAATATGAAATGCAATTTAAAAAATTTCTTCTCTAACATATTCATATTCATATATACAAATATTTACCAAAGTTTTATTAATTTTGGAGTTGATTTGTTATTTTTAATTGTATTTACAAAGTTAGCTTTCTGGATTTATAAGTGTCTAAAATGTCAGCGTCGGTCGACCGATGGTGTTACACCAGTCGACCAATCAGAGTAGTATTTCAGCGTCTGAGTTTTTAGCTTATCAGTCGACCAATGCTTTTAAATCAGTCGACCAATGTCTTTAAATCAATCGACCGATAGCACACCTTCAGTCGACCTACGGTGCTGTTTTTTCTAGCTCAGCCAATGCCATATTATCAATCGATCAATCCCTACCTACCAGTCGACTGATCGAGGATTTTCTACATAATGACTAGTTTTGGCTGATTCTTTTGAGAGGCTATAAATAGCCCTCAACACTTGGTTTTTTAATAAGAGTTTTCACAAGGTTTTAAAGTGTGTGTACACCAGTTTAAATCCAAGTTTTGGTGTGTTTGTTTATGTGAAGAAATTTTCACAAAGAGGAGAATCGAAATTTCATTTTTGAGGAGTTCAACTTCAAAATTATCATCTACAACTCTTTGTCTTTTAGAGAAGTTTTTCTAACTCTTTCTTCTAGCTAGTCTTATATTTTGATTCTCATATTTTTATGCTAGATTGAATTGAGTTTAATTTTGTTATTTCTCATTGTTTACACACACAACCACTTGAGCTTAAATATTTCACATATTGTATATTTTGGGTTGTAAGAGTATAACAATTGAGTGAGCTTTCATTTTTGTTTTCATTTGTATTAGAGAACAAAATCTTTATTTGAGCTTATTGTTGTGCAACACGTTGTAATACACAAGAATACTCAGAGGAGTGGTTGGAAAAGACCGGGGTCAATTCTAAAAGGAGTGGCTTGGTTGTAAAGGCCTAGGGAGGGGTAGTAATTCCAAGCACTTGAGGAATGTGATACTGGTAGGCCAACACTTAGAGGAGTGTCTTGTGGGATTGACAACATGTGATTTGTAAACATTATCAGTGAGCGTTGAAAACCGAATTTTGTAGTTTTTTGTGTTGATAGTGGAGAATCTCCTCAAGGTGAGGAGCGGAGATGTATGTTGAGGGTTGACCAAACTCCGTGAACATATCATTATGTTTGTGATTGTTTTGGCGCACTCTTATTGTCTCATTATTTATATCACCTATTGGTTATTTGTTTATCCTTGCACATATCACTTTGCATATCATATTGCTAGGATATTAGTTAATAAGTTTTAATTTGGCATCTAAATCGGATTAGATTAGTAATTATCCTATTCACCCCCCTCTAGGGTACTTTCATTTGGTATCAGAGCTTGGTGCTCTTTGATTTGTGGCTTAATCGCCTAGAGTCAAAGATCCTCACTTTGATTTATTGCTAGTCTAATTTTGTGATTTTTATATTATTTGCCCAGAGTCAAATAAATTATCTATTGATGAACTCACATGTGCATATGAAAGATTAATGAATGCCTATAATAAATTGCATCATAACTTTATAAATTTAAAAAGTAAGTATGTAGAGTTAAAACCCGACCATGATTTGTTAGCAACTAAATTTAATATCATTGCCAAAGAAAATGTAATTCTTAAAGTAGCAATGAAAAATTAAAATTGGATATTGCTAACTTAACTCTTGAGAAAAATAATACCATGCTAGAAGTAAAAATAATTAAAATAAGTTTAATGATCATGTTTGTTCTACTTCTATTGTTAATGATATTATGCCAAATAATGAGTTGAATAATATTAAAAATTTCTTCTTTAGATTCAACTCTAACTACATGCATTGATAATAATAATAAACTTATGGACTTGTGTGCAAAGTCACGTGATAATACTTCCAAATCACCAACTCACTATGCTCAAATGTATAACAAAATTTATAAATGCTTTATTTGTGGTCGTAAAGGCCATCTTGTTAAATTTTGCTATGATGCACAAAAATTCACTAAGTCCAATATTACTTCTCCTTGTGCATCCTATCAAGTTTCATCACACACACACACACACACACACACACACACACACACACATGCACCCATTGATCATCATAAGCATGTGAATGTGTTGAAGTGTAAAGTTTGTGGTAGATTTGGCCATTTGGTAAATTTTTATTTTAATTTGAAAAGTTTCAATTTTTCCAATACTTTAAATAGACCACGTTTGTTTAAAAATATTTTACGTGCATAATCAACAGTCAACATAAACAAATGCATCCATTTCATTGCACTTATTGCAATAGAATGTGTCATTTGAGTAATTATTGTTATGATCGATCCCATGCACAAAATGCACCCAAATGGGGTCATAACCTAAGGGTCTTGGATTTTATTGATACGGGTTATGTCCCTAAACTCTTTGACATCAAGAGTGTTTGGGTGCCGAAAAATGTTTAATTTTAAAATCAAGATTTTTAGTGTTTTCATTTCTTTTTAAGAAAAGAAGTTTTTTAAAAACTTATTTTTGAAAATAAATATTGATAAAAAATCTTATCCTTAAAAACAATGTTTTTTTTCCATTACATATTATGGTCTTTGATGGTTTTGACTTTAAGAACATTAATTGTGATGAATCCTTTGCACTAGTTGCAAGGATAGAGTCAAACTCTTATATGTTTTAGTATTTGCTAGTTTTAAAATTTCAAACTATTTTAAATGCATGCTAGAAATGCATTTCTAAATGTTTTTATAAATGAAGAAGTTTATATTGAACAAACCCCCTGGATTTATTAATCTTTTTTCTTAAAATCATGTTTATCGGGTGTAAAAAGCTTCATATGGGTTGAAACAAGCTCCAAGAGCTTGACATACTCACCTTTCTAGTTCCTTGTCGAAAATAATATTTTTTTGATCTTTGTTTATTTTATCCAAAGCATACTTCTCTTTGATCTTTGTGGATAAAACTTATAAAATATTTCGATATTATTTTTTGCATAATCAAGTAGACAAGAAAGAGGATGAGGATGTTGATAATTCTGAAGATGTTGAAGATATTAAAGAAGATGAACGACTTAATAGCATGTAGTGTGCAATTGGAGGCATTGATGAGGACACCCGTTGGATGGATAAATTTTTTATGAATAACGATTATGTGGAGTCTAAAGAACCATTGCGAGAACAGTTTTAAAATGAGGAGTGGATAAATTCCTCACAAGCTGAGTTTGTTAATGTTGGTTACAATTTTGAATGACCTGAGGAGTTCACTTTTTAAAAAAAGATATATATTCGAAAATAAGGAAGCACTTATTTTCGTTGGTTTATCAAGAATCAGGTCAAATTCAGGCCGGTAAACTAATACAACCAACTACCATGCAATGTGCTACAATGAGAAAGCTCAAGGAGGATATGCAAGTGCTCAAGATAAAAGAAGTTCAAAGTGTCCTTGAAAGCTAAATGCAGGTGTTAGAAAAAAAATCTACTGGACAATTTATGATCTCTAGTTATTGCAGACTTCATACATGTTGCAATTTGACTATACGCCAATCATAAGCTAGAAATTCCTCTTATATCTTGAAGCTAATTATGCCCGAAGTAAGGAGAAAACTTTATCTGACTCCAGGTCAAATAATTACAAGGGTATATGATATGAGAAAAGTAACTATATCCAAATATAAGGCATACGATGCACAGAAGAAGGCTTTAACTAAAATCTTTGGATTGGGAGACATAATATAAATTACTTCCACAAATATGTTGAAGTAATTAAGAGGAAAAATTTAGGTATCGAATACAAAAAATTATCTGAAGAGATTGCATAGGGAGTGAAGAGGTTTATGCGAGTATTTTGGGCATTTGGACCCGCTATCAAGAGATTCTCATTTTGTAGTTTGCTCTTGAGCGTCGATGACACACATTTATATGTCAAGTACAAATGAGTGCTTTTGATTATGACCAGTGTAGATGAAAATGTTGAGCTATTTCCATTAGCCTATGCAGTTGTTGAGGTAGAGGACACATCAAGTTGAAAGTAATTTTTTTGATGTATTTATAGATTCATTTCTACTGTCCAAAGTCCTAGAATGATTACGTTTATTTTTAATAGGATGAAAGGAATTCCACAGGCCTTGCACATGGATTTTGGAGCACCACATTATCACCAATATTTCTTGAGGCATATAAGAGTTAATTTTAAGATAAAATATGGAGAGGTCAATTTACAAAATCTATCATGGCAAGCCAGGTATGCAGCTAACATATTTGTATATGAGCATTGCAGGGAGAAAATCAAGTCACTGTTAGTCGAAGCACACAACTGGATTGAATAAAACTTAAAGCCACAATAAGAAGATCGATGGACATTAAGTAAAGATGGTGGGGTGCACTATTATGTAATGATAACTAATTGCTCTGAAATTTTAATGGCATACTTAAGGGTGCCCTAGCTATGCTAATTCAAGCCTGGGTTGCGAGGACTTTTATAGGTTGAACGCATACTTTAACAAACGATGTGGTGATGGTGCATTTTGGACGATGAGTTATGCTCCAAAAAATGAGAGCATATTGTAGAAAAGGATTATGGCTATAAGATCTGGTAGAATTACTCCATTTAACAACAATGAATGAGATGTAAAAGATTGTGAAGGTATTTACACCGTTTGTCTCTATGACTAAGAGTATAGTTGTACTTATAATATACTATAATTACAAAACTTGCCATGTAAACATGTTTTAGTGGCTAGTTCCAATCAAGATGGTGGTGCTATATTGCCTTATGATCAGTATTGCTCAGCTTAGTACTTAAGGAATCATTGTCGAATAGTTTACAATGAGAGTTTTCATCCTCCCAATGATACTTGCTACTAGCCAGCTTATAAAGGACCATGTCTATTACCACCTCAGTACAAAAGACAAACGTGATGATCTCATCCTATGCACATTAGAGGTATCATGGATCAAGGGCAGGAAGGAGTGGCGTCGTGAATTAAAGATAGTCAATGCAATCAATTTGATCATAATAGGTCTCGTTATCCATCAAGAACAAGTAGATAGAAATTAATCGGTAAGAAGTTTTCTATGTTTTTTTCATGCTTTTTATTATTATCTTATTGATTCAGCAAGAACTAATATGTGATTAATTGTATGTGCAGGTATATACACTATACCTCTCGGGCCGGTTATTGATGACGTCCTCTATGATCATGTTAGACCCTAGAGGGGGGTGATTAGGGTATTATACTAATCTAATCTAATTTTATGCTAATTAAAACTAATTAACAAGTTATCCTAGCAAGTATAAAATACAACAAGATATGTGAGCTAGGATAAGTGATATACACAAGGGTAAACAAAATAAACAAGATAGTGGATGATATAAATAATGAGCAATGGACAATGGCGACAAGAAATATAAACATAAGAGTAAGTACGCCAAAGCAAACTCAAACACACAAAATAATCACGGAGTTCGGACCTTCCGTCCTATGTCTCCGCTCCCTACTCCCGGGGAAAAATCTACTATCACAACCGGGTTTTTACGCTCACCCGAAAAACGTTTACACCGACACACTCGGTTTTCTAGTTCACTGAAAACTTTGCAACTCACACATTTGCAAATACACTTCACACCCTCTAAGTGTTGGCCTAGCTCGTGTCCTCCTCCTCAAGTGCTCGGATACAACCTCTCCCTAGGTTCGTCAACTGACGCCACTCCTCTTGGATTCAACCCCGTCTCTCACCACACACTCCTCTAGGTGTACTCGGTTGTCTAGCTCACCGAAAATTTTACAACACTCACAATGTAACAAAAAATTTATTCTTTACAATAGATAAGAACTCAATGTAGGCTCACTCTCAATTGTCACAATCCCACAACCCAAATTATTCTATGAATGTAAATACAATAAGCTCAATGGTTGTGTGTGAACAAAGAGATAAATCAAAACAAGCTAAACTCAATTAAAATCTAGCTTATGGAAATTAGCATCAAACATATAAAAATTCTAGAATTGAGTTTAAGAAACTTCTCTATAGATCAAGAGAGAGAGGGAGAAGAGTTGGATGCTCAAACTTCAATTGATGATTTCCTCAAGCTCTTGTGAAATTGTTTTCACAAAGCAAACTCCTAAATACTTAAAAGCTTTTTAAACAAACTTAAACAATACTTAAACCCTTGTTAGAACTTTGTTAAAACATTTCTTAGATATTAAAAAATATTTATGGCAAAGAGGTATATATAGGGTAGAAGAAAACAACCCCAAAAACCCACTAAAAACAAAAATCAGTAAGTTACCATTACTATGCAACGATAACTTTGAGGGTCGACCGTAGCTACTATAGCAGTTGACCGTGAGAGCCAGAATGCTCTCTGGACTACGCCCGGTCGACCGTGAAAAACTGACAATTTTAGAAACTAAAAAATTATGTATCTGACTTTGTAAAATCAATTAAAAATAGTAAATCAATTCCAAATATCATAAAATTTTAAGAAACGTTTCTAAACATGTATATGAACATGTTAGAGAAAGAATTTATAACATATCACTTCTTATTTGTGATATATAATTGTTTGAACATAGATATACAGCTTCTAAAAAACTGCTAAAAACTCGTTTCTATAAATTCAATTGAAAATAACAAAACAACTCCAAAATTAGTAAAACTTGGGGAAATATTTGTATATATGAAGATAAACATGTAATCGAAGAAATTATCAAATTTCATTTCCCAATTGTGAAAACTCATCTGTTTTGCAAAAACATGCACGAACATGAACTTATTTAAAACTTGATTTTGTAAATTCAATTAAACATAACAAATTAATTCCAAAATTGATAAAACTTTGGAAAACTTTTATAAACATAAAATTAAACATGTTAGAAAATGAATTTCTCAAATTGAATTTCCCATTTGTGAAAACTCATGTATTTTGCAAAACTTATAAATATATGTGTACATAAACTTCTTGATTTTTAACTATTGAGTTAAGCAATGTTTTAAAACCTTATAAAATGATTTTATAGACTTAATAGAATATGTATATAATGGTTGTTAAGTCCAAAAACCAATAACTCAATATTTTGCCAAAATTACTAAAAATCAAGAATTGTGTGTATGTGTGATATTGAGCTCAAAGTATTAACACACAAGTATAAATCCTAAACTAATTTACCCAAGCTAGATTGGTCTTCAATATGTTTGACTTGGTAAACTCATGGATGAAGCTTGAACTTGAATCTTTAACTTGGATTTGCATAGCTTCACTCTACTATTCTGCCAACCTCCATTAGATATGATTGTGAATGCTCGATTACATCCATCCTCCAACATGTTGTTTGTCTATAATAAATAAGAAAACACAAATACTAGATAAACAATATTAGTGGTAAATTATTTGTTAAATATCATTAAAATAAAGAGGCCAATAATCTCTCCTTTTTTGATGATGACAAACAATTTGCAAAAAGGATATATGCATGAAAGGAAATGAATATATAATATTATAATTATCATGCATATAAACAAAAAGAATATACTCACAATATTTCTCCTCCTTTAACAACATCAAAAAAGAAAAACCAACAAGAATGAAGAGAGAAAAAGCTCCCACTATCAATATGCATGGGTGAGAATAAAACAATAATAGAATAGGGAAGACTCCCCTTATCAAAAAGCCTAATGAAAGTATGAAATGAATACGAATGCATACATATGTGATCAAGTAAGATGAAAAACATGCTAAACACAACTCACATGTAAAAGACCAATAAGAACACATATGTATATATAACATCATGAAGGGTGTTACGAAGATTTCAAGATGTATATATACAAACTAAGCATTTATCATTCTTGCCCCAAGGAGATAAAATAAGGATAAAAAAAGGCATAATTTAAAAAAGGTTTATGAAGGAGGATCCATGAAGGAAAATAATTTGCTTATAGGTAGTGGGACAAGAAAACAAAATCAAGAAATGATATTTTTAAAATAAATCATAACAGTGTATGGATCTATGAAATAAAAAAGAATGAAAAACATGAGAATCATGAGAAAAAGTTTTCAAATGAAAACAGATCACTCAAATGAAATCATAAATCAATATTTAAATCATATAATAACATAAAACCAAACCATCATCGATTTTTAAAAAATAAGAGAGGCAACCATATCAAGCTCTTAAGCTTGTCTCAACCCATATAAAGATTTTAGTACCCAGTAAACAAGATTTGAGAATAAACACCCATTAAATCCGGAGTGTTATATAAACACAAACCTCTCATCAAAAGCGAAACTAATAATCATGAAAACAAAGGAATTTGATCAATAAAAAGAATTGTTTTCATGTTCAAAAATTTAAAGTATAATTTTCAAAACCAAGAAAAGGAAAAAAGAAAAACACAAAAATTCTTAGTTTAAAAATCAAATTTGTTTTGGTACCCAAAAATTCTTGGTACCAAGAGATTTAGGGATATGACCCCTATCTTTTAAGCTCAAAGCTATAGGGTTATGAACCCTCTTGGCGCATGTAGTGCACTAACACGGTTAAAACAATAATCACTCAAATGACCCTTCCAATTACAATATGTGCAATGAAAGAGATCCATTTGTTTTTGTGGACCATTAGATCGTGCACGGGAATCATTTGCAAATAAAAATTGTTTTTTAAAATTATTTTGCAAATAAACAACATCATTAAACAAATGTGGTCTACTTGAGAAATTTGGTAAGTTTGAATATTTTTTCAAATCATAACAAAACTTCGCCAAATGGCCAAATCTACCACAAATATCACTTTCAAACACATGTGGTCTACTAGAAACATTTAGCAAATGTGATTTTCCTTTCAAATTAAAACAATATTCGACCAAATGACCAAAACGTTCATAATGATTACACTTGAACACACTAGCATGCTTATGATGAACTTTGTGAGAATGGGCATGTGAATGTGTAAGTGTACAAGATGAAGAAGCTACATGAGATGCACAAGGAGCATTAGAATTCTTATGTTTGTGTGCATCATAGCAAAATCTAGCAAGATGGCCTTTACGACCGCAATTTGTGCATTTGTAGACTTTGCTATATATGTGTGCATAATGAGTGGATGATTTTGATTTAGACTTGGCACACATATTCATAAGCTTCTTATGATTATCAATGCATATTTTCAAAGTTGAATCTAAAGATGAAATGTGTTTATTCGCAAGATTCAAATCTTCATTATTAGGCACATATGCTTTTTTATTAGAAGTAGAGCATAAATAGTTATTTATAAAAGAAGCAGTATTATTTTTTATATTCTCAACTTCTAACATGGTATTATTTTTGTCATGAGTTAAGTTAGCAATATCCAATTTAAAATTATTATTTTTCAAATTTAACATATCATTATTTTCTTTGAGAGCATCATTTTCTTAAGTAATGATATCAAATTTAGAAGCTAACTTCTCATGATCGGATTTTAATGCAACATGCTTGCTTTGTAAATCAATAAAATTTTTATGTAATTTGTTACAGGTGTGAAATAATTTTTCACTAGCACAAGAAAGTTCATCACTAGATAAATCATTAATGGATTCGAACTCGCAAACCTCACTAGGGCTATCGCCTAGTGGCCGTGTGCATGGAGCTCCACATGAACTAAAAGCGGAATCCTCCAAAGCTTATCGAATTGTCTCCAAGTTCCCTTGATGTGCTTCTATAAGTTTCCACAATGTGTAAGCACTATCAAAAGAATCAAGCTTATTAGAAAAATATGAATTGAACGCATTATGTAAAAATTCTAACAAAATCTTGTTCATTGTAAACATACGATGATCATTTTTATTCCACTTGGATTTCTCCAAAGTGGGCATAATATAAGCATCATCTATAATTTCCCACAAATCGAAGTGTCTAGATTAAATAAAAAGTTTAAATCTAACATAATATTGGGCATAAGGGAAATTATCTAATCTAGGAGCAATATTGATGGCATAACCTAAACTAGGTGCATCGTGCATATCCATAATATATGTATATACGTGCAAGCAAGATAACAAATGAAATCTAAACAAGATTAGCACAAAAAGATAACTTAGATCTTTAACTCAAGGCGATTAGATCTTAAATCAAAGAGCATCAAGCTCTGATACCAATTGTTAAACCCTACGGGGGGTGATTAGGGTCTTATGCTAATCTAATCCGATTTTATGCTAATTAAAACTAATTAACAATTTATCCCAACAAGTATGAAATACAACAAGATATGTGAGCTAGGATAAGTGATATACACAAGGGTAAACAAAATAAACAAGATAGTAGATGATATAAATAATGAGCAATAGACAATGGCGACAAGAAATATAAACATAAGAGTAAGTGCGCCAAAACAAACTCAAACACACGAAATGATCACGGAGTTCAGACCTTTCGTCCTACGTCTCCGCTCCGACTCCCCACTCCCGGGGAGAAATCTACTATCACAACCGGGTTTTTACGCTCACCCAAAAAACGTTTACACCGACACACTCGGTTTTCTGGTTCACTGAAAACTTTGCAACTCACACATTTACAAATACACTTCACACCCTCTAAGTATTGGCCTAGCCCGTATCTTCCTCCTCAAGTGTTCGGATACAACTTCTTGGTACCAAAGGGTTTAGGGACATGACCCCTATCTTTTAAGCTCAAAGTCTTAGGGTTATGAACCCTCTTGGGCACATGTAGTGTACTAACACGATCAAAGCAATAATCACTCAAATGACCATTCCGATTGCAATATGTGCAATGAAAGAGATCCATTTGTTTTTATGGACCATTAGCTTGTACATGGGAATCATTTGCAAATAAAGATGGTCTTTTAAAATTATTTTGCAAATGAGAAACATCATTAAACAAATGTGGTCTACTTGAGAAATTTGGCAAGTTTGAACATTTTTTCAAATCATAATAAAACTTCACCAAATGGCTAAATCTACCACAAATATCATATTCAAACGCATGTGGTCTACTAGAAACATTTAGCAAATGTAATTTCCCTTTCAAATCAAAACATTATTTTGCCAAAATTACTCAAAATCAATAATTGTGTGTATGTGTGATATTGAGCTCAAAGTATTAACACACAAGTATAAATCCTAAACTAATTTACCCAAGCTAGATTGGTCTTTAATATGTTTGACTTGGTACACTCGCGGATGAAGCTTGAACTTGAATCTTTAACTTGGATTTGCATAGCTTCACTCTACTATTCCGCCAACCTCCATTAGATATGATCGTGAATACTCGATTCCATCCATCCTTCAACATATTGTTTGTCTATAATAAATAAGAACACACAAATACTAGATAAACAATATTAGTGGTAAATTGTTTATTAAATATCATCAAAATAAAGAGGCCAACAGATCAATCACGACACCGTTCAGAGACCATCATTTCCAGAGGTAACAAAAATTGAGGCATACATGAAAGCTAATTTCTTCATTATTTTCTTATTTTATATTCTAATAATACTTTTTTATTATTGCACTAAAGAGGATCAAAGCTAGTTATGGTTGATCATATCCTCAGACGTACACGTTGGGCACTAAAGGATGAGCATGTGATTACTGTGATAGCTCAAGCCAGTTTTCTCACATGCTCGAGGCTACAATGGATGAAATTAGATTGGCCACTACTTAATGCATTGATGGTCCATGTGTTATAGGGACAAATAGGCATTCAAGTTTGCGAGGAGCTGTTGGGAGTAGCCCCACCCTCGTTGCCCGAGAGAATGTTAGATTGAAGTGGCTAAAAGGTACTTGCTCACACCTGTTGCCAAAAGATGTATCCCAAGTCATGATCCAACAAGATACATGTGCATATATTTTACACATGATCGGGAAGCCTCTATTTACTAATTCTAAGTAAAGTTAAAGAGCATTTGAGGTAATATAATTTATAATTTGAATATTTATATAATTAAATTTTTTACTTGAATAGAACTAAATGTATTTTTTAATATGATAGGTGGATACTACTTCTTGAGAGCTTAGACACTTGTGGGGTATTATCATGGGGTACTGCTATTTTTGCATACATGTATAGAGATATAGTGGGTGTCTAAGTTTCTTACAAGTTTGGACAAGAGAGTGACTTATTTTGAAACCAAGATTACATGGGATACAATGTTTAGATGGACAGATTCCACTAGGCTGCAGGTAAACACTTTCAAATCTTACTAATGAATACTTTATTTAGAATTATAGTTATGGTATTAAATGCTAAACTTTCATCATTCATGTAGATGGAGCATCCCAAAATACTATGATGAGACCTAGACAAGACAGCTAGATAGAAATGGCTTAATCGCATGAAGATTTATTAGATATCAAATTTTACTTAAAAAAAATCTAATCTACAACCAACTTTCAAGGAGATACTAATATGTAAAATATTTTCTAGTTGAGTGATGGCCATACCATGATCACCTACCTCATCTACCACTAATTTGCATGCAGGCACAAACTATACGGAGAGGACGAGTTCCTCTCATATGCTTTAAGATCGTGGAGATGCCTGTCCTCAATCGCATGCTTATATTTTTTGGTTTGGCACAACACGTTCCACAAAAAGTTAAAAGAATAGAGAGAAAGGTGAAGAAAGACGGGCATCAAGTAAACCAAGACAATGCACATTATCAGTACATACAGAGATGAACGATCAGTACCTGAGTATCATGGAGCATATTGATCCTCCTCTACATGAAACATACTATATAAGGTGTTATTGGAAGATTACTACAAGATGGATAATAAATCAAACCACGGCTCAAGTCGATGAACACAAGCAATGTGCCCCATGGCGGAGATACGTGCCATGGTGTAGATGAGAGAGACTTGTAAGTAATTTATTATTAAATCCATTTATTTTGTATTATTACAATTTGCTTACACATACACACGTACACCCCTTTTTGACATAATTTGTAGATAGATGCTCTGGATAATTGTAAAACCCCGTGAATTTGAAAATATGTTGATAAATAATAATAAATATGTTATATAGTGATAAATAATATTTATTGATGTTTGAGTATGCTAGATATTGATTTGAGATCAATTCAATGTATATATGCGAATTATGAGTGAAATCATGCACTATATACACGAGCCTGATATCTGAAAAAACGATCAGTTAAGAGTATACATTATTTACACAATGATGCAGTTGGAATATAAAAAACTTAAAATATCAAAGTTGTAGGTCACTTCAACATCTTTCCAACAAATCTTAAATCACCTCATTCTGAGGTCAGATGAGAACGTTACAGCCAACATACCAAATGTGGTTTTCCCAGTCAGACTAGGTTTCCTGGTTCGGGTCAAACGGGTTTGTTTCGAGTTTGCCTCTATAAATACCTATATTTTTCATAAAAATTCCTCTATTTTATCATATCTCTGAACCCTAGTAGTCACCCTATCCCCTCAAAAACCCTAGATCTTTTTCTTATGAATTTTGAGAGCTTTGTGAAGCACAATATCGACACGAGGGCGAGATCATCGACGTGTGGTAAGGGAGAACGGGTTGTTTGCACTTGTGGATTGCTTGTTGTTTGTTTCAGAGGCTTACATATAAGATTAAGGAAAGATCATCTACATCCAAACCTTACCCGTAGTTTAAAACATGTGTTTATGAAGTAATATGATTATTTTGATGCTTAGATCTAATTTTAACATGATAAAAAGTAGATTTTTGATATAAAATCTTAACCCGATATTAGATCTACATGTTTTTCTTGAAGTTTATAATAGAAACATGATCATGATCATTAAGCTTGTTTAAAATTTTATTTTTAACTTGTTAATTATGTTCTAATCATGTTTAAATCTTAATTTGATGTTTAATTGAGATTACATGTTGATTAGAGATGCTTAAAACCTAGGTTTGTGAAACGTAAGAAATATGAGCGAATTTAAATCAAGTTATATCTGATCTATGAGAGTTTACAAGCAAGCATATGTTAAACATGTTAAGAAATCATATTCTAATCAAGGAATTTTGTTAATTAGGTTTTTAAACCCTAATTAGATTAACCCAAGAGTTTGAATCATGTTCAAGATGATTTTTGTAAGTAATTATCAAAGCTTAAGTGTTGTTATATGTTTCATGATAAGAAAGTTTTATTTTTGAACAAGTTATGATATCGTAAATTAACAAAACTAAAAAACTTGAGAAAGCAGATTTTTCTCTCTAGCCGGTCGACTGGCACCCTAGGGACGATGGACCAGCAAATCTCTGTTTGTGCACGTTCCTGGTCCGGTTGATAGGCACCTTTGGGGCGGTCGACCGGCCTACCTCATTTGAGTTTCTTGAGTGTTGTTTGCTTGAATTTTGGATGCGATCGTGGGGTGTGAGCCGCATGATGATACACGTACAACCTTGAGTACACACGTATAGTGTCGTAGCACACATATGAGTATCCCGAAGAGGATTATGACAAGTGTTGTCCGATTAGCTTGAAATAAAAGATATACATGCATTGTAATATACTACTTGTTGATTATTTTACACACGAGGTAGTCATGAACATGAGTTATGGATCCGCACGTCGTGATACATGCGCGGGTGTTGAATACACGTTTTGTTTGAGTCGTATCACATGTTTAGAGTTGATAGTGTTGGTATAACACATGATAGCATAATTCATTAGTTGTGGATGCTCGGTGATGGACGTTTTCCCACAATGAGACCATAACTATACTACACCAAGAGTATTGGGCGTTTTTCCGTAATAAAACCGCGACTGTACCAATACTCGAAGATGATCAAGGTTTTTCAGATTAGGCTGATATGCGTACGCTCCACTGTACGATCATCTGGATGCATCATCCGGAATAGGAGATATACCTATTGCCGCAGAACGATTGAGTAAGGATATTATTTCCACACGATAGTGTGCTGTACTTTACAAGAGTATCGTTATTTCATATATATATATATATATATATACCAAATACTTTTGGCATATATGGCATGATCTATGGAGATGTTTATTTTTGATGATATTTTCCTTATGATTGCGCCACTACCCGAGGGTAGTCCGAGATTGTAACATTTGCTCATCATGTTTGAGGTTTGATGTTGTAGTCTACTTTCATGTATTGCTTTTCTTTTACTTTTTAGTTGGGATTAATGATTAACGATTCACAACTTGAGACATATGGTATATACATGAGGGTTTCCTTGTTTGGATTATTTCGCTTGACGTGCTAGTCTTGTGTTGTGGGTTTCTAATTATAGATTTCCTTTAGATTGTTTATCTCTAGTTTCGTGTTAATATTTAGGTATTTACAAATTGTAAGGACAATGAAATGTTGATACTAGTTAAAATAAATCTTCTGGTATTTTAAAATATTCAATTATTATTTTTTAAAAAAAAGTATTTGTATTTTTTCGGCCTTTTAGAATTTTCTATGATTTAAAAATCTGATTTTTATATTTATTAATGATTTTGAAAATTATAAATTAAATAGTTAGGTGAAAACTTTCATATAAATAATTTATTTATTTATTATTATTGTTATATTATCAGTTAATTTTTTTACAAGAAAATTTTCCCTAATTATTTCTATTTTCCCTTATTTATTTCTTTTATTTGTTAATTAATACATATTAATCCCTAACCCTAAACCTATTTAAACCCTTCCTCCTCTCTTTTCTGTGTTACCCAGCCGCCAGAGAAACCCTCTCCCTCTCCTCTTCATCACCGCCATCATCAACCCCCACCGCCGCTCTCCCCTACTCACCCCCGTCACCGCTCCCTCAGACCTGACGCCGTCAACCTCCTCCCCATCTCCTTCGCCACATTCAAACAACCCAGATCCGAGCTCCTCCCCAGCCCGTGGCCGCCGTCGCCGAGCCAGCGCCTCCAGACCCTCTCCCTTCTCCTGTTCACCCCCCAACCCCCCCCCCCTCCCCGAGCTCCGCCATTGCCGTCAAGATCGCACGCCATATGTTCGATGTTATGCCAACAGCCCCCTCGAACCCGTTGAGCCCTCGTGATGACAACCGTCGTTGTCGCCGTTCCCAAACATCGCCTTCACCCTCTCGACGGCAAGCATTTTTATCCATAAACTCTTTATTTTTCTTCATGGTCATCCTATCGAATTTCTAGTGTTTCTTTCTAGAAAATCACGAGAAGTATTGTAGTTAATTTTATCAATTATTGTTGAAGTTTAGCCAAGGATTTAACAGTCCCAATTCTAAGAACCATAACCGTGCATCATCTTACATGTATGCCTTCTGATACCAAAGCTAACGTAGTGCTATGGTGCATCTAAGTGTATTTATTGTGTAAATATTAGCACTTTCCATTTGACATGGGCATCTTTTGAAAACTATATAATAGTGGAGTTGATAATGTGATAACTGCTGTGTTGGAAAATATTAACACTCTGATGGATAGTGGGTAAATTTGATAACTGACAGTTTAGGAAATGAATCAAAATTGCTGAATTTAACTTTGATGTTCATTAGTGAGAGTATCATACCATTTGAGTAAACAACAATAATACTTTTCACACACAAGATAAGTTCTAACAGCAATGTAGAATAGTTTATCCCACATACATAGTATACACACAGTCAAGAGAATTGGAGTAAGCACATAGCAGAGTGTTGACACATATTCATACGTAGTTACTAACATTTATGTCAATTCTTATGCTTTAAAATATCATTCATGTATGCCTTGTATATAACTATGTATGTGCTGATATTGAAAATTTTATTGCTATCTTATAATTGCCTCTTACATTCTATAATGTTTATATAGATATGATTCTATGTGTTATCTGGGTATAACTGTTCGCCTGGATCGTATATACTTATACTGCTATTTTCCCTTATGTTAATCTAAGTTAGTTGATTTGTGCCTGAGGTATATATGCGTCAACACTCTTGCAAACAGCTAATTAAGCCTCTTCTTTACATTTTATTTTCTTCTAATGATGAGGAAACTTTAAGTGTTATTATTTATGGAGGCATTTTAGCCATATGCTAGACCTTCAAAAATAAGGCCAGACTTGATCGTTTTAGACCAGACCGAACCCACACCATCTAAACCAGACCAGAACCCACTTCAGACCTGATCAAACTAGATTAAAACCAGACCAAACCAGTCTAGATTAACCAGATTGAACCAGACCAGACCAAATTTTATTGTAATCAATCTTGAACCCAACCGAGCACCATTCAAGCTAACTTTTTGTTAACCCTTAAAGCATTTGCATAAAAGCCTCTGTCATCTGTTCCAAGTCTTTGTGGATGGAAGCTTTACACTTATAGATTAATTAGTTATACTATAACTTGTATGGAAATGTTACTTTATGTGAACCAATATGTGCTTGAATCAAAATCCGAGAATTCGAATCTGTTTCATATAGATATTTAAAGTGTGACTATTATCACATCATGCTAGATATGGTGTGATGATTGCATATGTACGAACTTCAAGATTCTCGTTTGATCATGTAGTGACATGCTCTAGGTGGGATGTGCCTGTATAGGTATCAAGTTAAGATATGGATCAGAAGCATGATCTGATGACATTGACCATATGGTACATGAATTATTGATTTATATTTGTTATGAAATCATGTCATATTTTATAGAATATTGTGCCATAGCAACTCAAGTGCCTAAATAGGCAAGACTTATCTGGTATTGATAATGGAGATCACCTGAAACGTCATGATGGATTTCTGTGGTTATGTTTGACCACCTAGTTGTTATACAATAGGCGACACTGTGCATGAAGACGACTCTTGTTAAATTATGATTTATAAGCGTGCTTTCATAGCATGGCTATGCTCTCGATATCGATATCCCGATATAAGATTTTTCCTTGGCTATTACTACTATAGCATCGACTAGACGATGCACCCATCTTGATTAGACATGTTCTGGGTCACGGTTATTTTCATAGTTTTACATAAGTCGTTCCACGGTAACTCTGTGGTTAGTGCATAACATTTCATGCACAGTCATTTAAAATTTAATCGACAACATGGGGTTTATAAAAGGGGAATTAGACGAAGAATATAACATGTATATAAACGGGCATATGCGCATTCCTTATATCCTGAGTTATATATATACATGGGCCAAAGAGCCAATTCTTGACTTGAAGCCGTGTTCCCGGGACGGTTTACGGGGAACCGATTTATATACATGAAAATATTCTTCTCTAATTCAAATAACATGTAAAATAAGAATAATGTCTTTTTATGCATTGTCATAGATTTGGCATGCATGGTATGACCTGGATGAAGTATGGGTGATGTATATTTATATTGTTGTGGATAGAATTGTGGGAGTAAATATTTAGAGATTTACAATTTGAGATATATGGTATATACGAGGGTTTCCTTGTTTGGATTATTCCCTCGACGTACTCATCTCTCATGTTGTGGGTCTCTAAATCTTATTTCCTTTTAGCATATGGTATAAGGTATGTGCTTATGGTAGACCTTGTCTGATATCCATGTTTAGAACTTTTATCATCTTTAATTGAGTTTTCATCGTATTTTGTTTATAAGATAGCCTTTTTCTTTTATCACTGAAATTTTAGAATTTATCTTTTCTTTATATATACCACTTATACTCACCCGTGCATAATTTCCTCATTTTACATGCTTGCTGGGAGTTTTCTGACTCCCCTGGGGTTTGCATGCCCCAGACTTGGGATTTGTTCTTTCTTCGCAGGACCAAGAGTACTTTAAAGATTAAGACCAGCGTCAGTGATCACCTTCTCTCTCTCAGCTTCAGTTATTGAGTCTTTCTTGTAATCACTTATGGTACTTCAGACTAAGATGTATTTTCCTCTTTCCTACTTTGAAGAGTTGTGGACATGTAAGAGAAATTTGTCTTTTTCAGAGTTTTCTTTATCTATCTAGTTCCTGTGCTATTTTAGTTACATGCTCTATGTAGTAGTTCTTTTGGTAATATATTTGTATACAGGATGATCCAGAGGCGTGAATGTAACCGTATGGTTGCATTGCTGAGCGAGTCACGCTCCAAATTATCATGTTTTGGACTCGGGGCGTGACACAAATTGAGACATATGGTATATACATGAGAGTTTCTTTGTTTGGATTATTTCACTCGATGTACTACGTCTCATTTTGTAGGTGTCTAAATATTGATTCCATTAGATACAGGGAAAATGATCTAGGTAGACTATGCTTAATAGGTGTAGGCATATAAAATTGCTTATAGGTCCCCTAGCATAGCTCGGCACAAACCGACGAACCAACGAGGTCATGTGAGAGGAATGTTTTTAAGCTTAACTCGATGTAGATATACATGTAAGGCAAATCCATCTGGTGACGTATGTGCAATTGATTATCTAGGTTATAAATTCTAAATGTGGTTCGTACTTGATAATATACATGGTATCCAAGAATGAGAAATCATGTGGAGGATGTTGAGGGTATATATTGGAAACTTGATTTTGTGAGATAACAGCCATATTAAGTAAATTATTTGATTTGAGGATATTATATGACTATGTACCCAGTATATGATCGAGATAATATATGATGCTTGATATCTATATTAATATTTGAGAAGTGTCACCGAACCATGTTTCCAACCACATTGTTTATAAGTTTAAGAAATGCAAGGAAAAGAATTTCATGAAAAGTCTCAGGCTAGGATCTACCAGTTTTATATTAGTATCTAATTATCTTATGTTACACATGTTTATGATGCCATAGTGTTGAATGTCAAGCGAGTCCTTCAAGACACCATTGTAACATTGATATTGGGATACATGTTTTAGTGAGAGGGGGCTCGTGATCTTCCTCCACTGGATTGTGATTGGTGGTGGTCCTAAGGGTGACGATCCTTAGGACCAAACTTGGGAAAAAACCTCCGACCGTCGCCATCACCCCCTCGACGGCAAGCATTTTTATCCATAAACTCTTTATTTTCTTCATGGACACCTTATCGAATTTCTAGTGTTTCTTTCTAGAAAATCACGAGAAGTATTGTAGTTAGATTTATCAATTATTGTTGAAGTTTAGCCAAGGATTGAACAGTCCCAATTCTAAGAACCATAACCGTGCATCATCTTACATGTATGCCTTCTGATACCAAAGCTAACGTAGTGCTATGATGCATCTAAGTGTATTTATTGTGTAAATATTAGCACTTTCCATTTGACATGGGCATCTTTTGAAAACTATATAATAGTGGAGGTGATAATGTGATAACTGCTGTGTTGGAAAATATTAACACTCTGATGGATAGTGGGTAAATTTGATAACTGACAGTTTAGGAAATGAATCAAAATTGCTGAATTTAACTTTGATGTTCATTAGTGAGAGTATCATACCATTTGAGTAAACAACAATAATACTTTTCACACACAAGATAAGTACTAACAGCAATGTAGAATAGTTTATCCCACATACATAGTATACACACAGTCAAGAGAATTAGAGTAAGCACATAGCAGAGTGTTGACACATATTCACACGTAGTTACTAACATTTATGTCAATTCTTATGCTTTAAAATATCATTCATGTACGCCTTGTATATAACTATGTATGTGCTGATATTGTAAATTTTATTGCTATCTTATAATTGCCTCTTACATTCTATAATGTTTATATACCTGATATGATTCTATGTGTTATCTGGGTATAACTGTTCGCCTGGGTCGTATATACTTATACTGCTATTTTCCCTTATGTTAATCTAAGTTAGTTGATTTGTGCCTGAGGTATATATGCGTCAACACTCTTGCAAACAGCTAATTAAGCCTCTTCTTTACATATATATATATATATTTTTTTTTCTTCTAATGATGAGGAAACTTTAAGTGTTATTATTTATGGAGGCATTGTAGCCATATGCTAGACCTTCAAAAATAAGGCCAGACTTGATCGTTTTAGACCAGACCGAACCCACACCATCTAAACCAGACCAGAACCCACTTCAGACCTGATCAAACTAGATTAAAACCAGACCAAACCAGTCTAGATTAACCAGATTGAACCAGACCAGACCAAATTTTATTGTAATCAATCTTGAACCCAACCGAGCACCATTCAAGCTAACTTTTTGTTAACCCTTAAAGCATTTGCATAAAAGTCTCTGTCATCTGTTCCAAGTCTTTGTGGATGGAAGCTTTACACTTATAGATTAATTAGTTATACTATAACTTGTATGGAACTATTACTTTATGTGAACCAATATGTGCTTGAATAAAAAAAACCGAGAATTCGAATCTGTTTCATATAGATATTTAAAGTGTGATTATTATCACATTATGCTAGATATGGTGTGATGATTGCATATGTACGAACTTCAAGATTCTCGTTTGATCATGTAGTGACAT
>NC_033794.1:72088691-72099398 GCF_001876935.1 Asparagus officinalis | reverse complement strand
TGAGAATCATCTAAGTGGGTTTTAACAAGAGTTTTAAAGGGTTTAAAAGTTTGTTTAAGTTTCTTCTTAAGTTTTGGTGTTTGTTTACAAAGAGGAAGCTTACATTATCAATTGAGGAATTCATCCTCAATCAATTTCATCATCTCCTTTGTGTTTATAGAGAAGTTTTTCTAACTCATTTATCTAGCATTTTATTACTGATTTTCATATTCATATTATTGCTGGTTTGTTATTTGAGTTAGATTTTATTGAACTCATTTTATCACACACATCCCTATTTGAGCTTTTAGTATTTCATACATTATATATTGGGTGGTGGGATTGTGATATTGTGAGGGTGAGCTTATATTAAGTTCTCATCTATTGTAGAGAACAAATCTTGTTTGAGCCTTATTGTGAGTTACACATTGTATTACACTTGTACACCGAGAGGAGTGGTTGGTGAGAGACGGGGTCGATTCCAAGAGGAGTGGTGTTGGTTGTAAATCTTAGAGAGAGGTTGTAAATATGAGTACTTGAGGAAGAGAATATGGGCTAGGCCAACACTTATAAAGTGTGTAGAGTGTGTTTACGCTGTGTGTGTTGTAAACGTTTGTCTATGAGCATTGAAAACCGATTGTGGACGTTTTTGGGTGAACGTTGAAAACCCATTTGTCATAGTGGATTCTCCTCAAGAGTGGGGAGCGGAGACGTAGGTCGGCAGGACCGAACTCTGTGATCATATTATTGTGTTTGGTTTGCCCTTTGTATATATATCTTTGCTTTAATTCAATTGAATATCTATATTGCTAGGAAATATTTGTTAATTAATTTTTAATTGGCATAAAATCGGAATTAGATTAGCTTTGACCCTATTCACCCCCTCTAGGGTCTATCAATAGGATATCAGTCGATTAATCCACTATCATTCTAGTGGTTTCAAAGGTCAGTTGACTGATCTGGAGCTGTTTGCCAGTAATGGTCTTCCGCGCATGTTTGGTGGTGAACACGAAGGATGGGACCACACATCGATATACGTGCATGGCCATGGTAGTGTACGCGGTGGGTTTAGGCATGCACAGATCCTTAGGAGTGTGTGGCCATGTGTCAAGCTATCGTGACGTAGGGGCGACAACTATCGAGTTGCATAGTCAGCGTCAAATGTCTGCATGGATGGCCGAGATAGGTTGTTAGCCGCACGAGAATGCGATGAACCACGGGATACTATTAGTACCTATGCTCCGCATTATACCTCTTCATGGATGTCCGAGTTCGATTGTGAGCTACATGAGATTACGATGAACCACAGGATACTATGAGTCCTGAGACTCCATATTTCTTTTGTTTGCATTGTGTTCTGGATTAGGCTGATATGCCAATACTCCGTTTGGTGTCTGAGTTAGGTAGTGAGCCGCATGATATTATGATGAGCTACAAGATACTGTGAGCACTTATACTCCACACCATTTTCGTTGAAGAGGATTTCACAAGATTATGTATTTGCTCCCGTGATACCTACCCTGAGGGTAGTTTATTATACTGTGATTGACATGCATATTATTCTAGATAAGATTTTTGGTGACGTTTTGTTTTATTATTTGTTTATGGTATCTTGGGAGTTAGTGTTTAGCGATTCACAGTTTGAGATATATGATATATATATGAGGGTTTCTTTGTTTGGATTATTCCCTCGACATACTTATCTCGTGTTGTGGGTTTCTAAATCTTAACTCCTCTTAGTACAGAGTAAATGATGTAGATAGATTATGCATATTATATGTAGAGCCTCTACTATATGTGTTAGCCCTTCCCCTGGGGGCATACAGAGATGTTCTTACTAGCGTTCTGATGCTCGTTGATTTGATCGGTTTCTACTCCTTTAGGTGAGGTGTCCCTATTAGAGAGTATCTGTAGGAGATGTGTTGTCAGCCTAGATGAGTCTGAATTCATAGTTGATTTGATCGTCTTGCACATGTCTGAGTTCGATGTGATTCTTACTATGGATTGGTTATCTTCCTACCATATCAGTATCGACTGTTTTACCAAAATAGTCAGTTTGCGAGTGTCTGATGGTACTGAGTACGTTGTAGCAACCTCACAGGGGAACCAATTTGCAGAGTCATTTCTGGCATACATCGAGGAGGTGTTGCAGTGGGATCAAGGTGCCGTTTTGTGCGAGACCAGAGTAATCTTAGAGTATCAGGATGTATTTCAGGACAAACCTAGATTGGTGGGATGATGAACCGCCCTATGGAATGCGTAGTATTTCGGATCTGTAGTCTTCTTAGATCCCTCTTGGTCATTGATTGGAGGCAACTTAATCTTATTATTCTCCAGAAGGTATTTGAATATACCAGGGACCTCGTCTTCCTTAAAAGAATACTCCTTTGGGAACTTTGGTTTCGTGATCTTTTGTTGCCTTTGAGGTCTCTGTTGCCACTGAGACGGCGACTGCTGCGGCGCTTGTGGTTGTGCTTATTGCTGAGGCTGTAGTTGGAACGTATGATTCACGTCCACTACCTTTGCTGGTGCCTTCCCTCTACCACGAGGGACGAAGTTCTGCTTAGGGAGATTCATTGCCGATTGGCCTCTCTCAACCTTCTTCCTCTTGAGGAAGCATTTGGCTTGCTCCCCGTGCACCTTCAGATCTTTTGAGGTTTTGGACGGTGATGTTTCCATGGGTTCTAGCATATACAAAGAGAGGTTGTTGTGATAAGTTTGGAGGATGAACTCCTCAGTGATTGGGTCTCGACAATTCATTGCCTTGTTCCGAAAGCATTTAACGAAGTTGTCGACCGTTTCTTTGTCTTTTTTCTTCTCATCAAACAATGTTCTAATTGATACCTCAATGTCATTATTGAAGAAGTTGGTGAGAAATATACTCTCCATATCGTCCTAACTGTTGATACTTCCTGGCTTGAGATGGCGGTACCAATCGAAGGCAGCTCAATGAATGGTGCCAACGAATGCCGAACCATCAAGGGTTCATTACCAGAGATCACGGCTAGGTGGGACTTGAAGTAGATTAAGTGCTGAGTGGGGGAGCCTCTCCCGTCAAACAGCATGAAGTTGATTAGATTAAACTTTGAGATCAACTTCCACTCTCTTGGATAAGGACACGGAATACTGGCCTTCTTTACCTCTTGAGCAAACATCAATGCGTTGATCTTGCTCTCTAGGTCTTTCATTTTCTCGTCCTCCCTTGTATTTATCTTTGAACGATTTTTGGGAGAAACAACTGGACCACCCCCAACATTGTTGTCCTCAGTAGGACCACCCTAACATTTTAGTCAATAGGAGGGGTATCAGCGTTGGGATTTTTATCCACGTTCGAATCACTATCTCCTTGATTAGTAGCGTTGCGACAGCTAGATTCACCAATCTGATTTGATAAGGCTTAAATCTGTTGGTCATGTGTATTTCCCTCATTCGCTGCATGGTTAACTCTACTTCAGCTTTGAATTCTTCTTTCTGCTTTGCCAAAGCTTCTTGAAGTTATTGAGCTATTTGCTCAGTGTTGATCATGAACGCTTCACGTGATCATCCCGTGATGGACACCGTATTATCAGAAGCAACTGCAGAGTTGGCATCTGATGCTTCATCATCTGAGGAGTGTCCTCTGCTCGGCTTAGGTCTAATAGTACCTAATCATAACCAGATGAGATGGTGGGATGCCCCTGGAAAGGGATCGGAACTAGAACGTCATGTTGACTTTCCCTTATCGGCCATGTTGATAGTGGCTTCAAAGAGTTCATCATCCTGATTGGTTGATCTTCTCTTGTGGAATCGTCTTGATTTAGAATTAGGCGCTTCAATGGAGATCCTTTCGAATACCGAGACCCTCTGTGGAGCAGTCCTGGGAAAGTTACATTCTAATAATACTGTCTTGATTAACTTCTCACACGAACAATAAGAGTCTGATTCTGGGATACTTCTCTTTCGAGATTTCCTCGTAGCCCTAGCCTGATAGTATAACTCATCGGTGTTGTGACTGGAGCAACCTATCAGCTGTTGATTTGATTCCCCAGATATGACATTGTCATGTAATGGACACACCTTGTTGGCGTTCTTAGGAGTCGCACGTTTAGATCCACCCCCTTGTGAGTGTGGAATCTCAATGGTCTCCTGAACTTGGACACACAACCCCAAGCGAGCGGTTATAAGTGTTTTCCCGATATGGGATGACTTTAACTTGTTAGGAGGACATGTATGACCCTCATCCTAAAGAGTCACTCTGGATTTGTTTATTGGACCCAAGCATTGTTTTACTAGAGTTTTGCCCTGATCCTCGTGCAAAGGACCAAGGTGATCCGTCATCTTCATTTTGAATTAACAGGTCCATGCTGCCATGAGGCTTCACTGGAGGTACAGGATCAAATGGAGTGGTATCAGAGGCTGTTGGAGGCTGAGAAACACGTGCGGAGCGAGGACTAGGTGCTAAATATTGGCCCTATAGTTTTGATGATGATTTGTCAAACAATTTATCGCTAATCTATTCTCTAGTTTTTGTTGTTTTTCTCTTTACAGGTAATTCAACACATGATAATCAAGCATTAAAGATTCAAGTTCATGTGTGTGCATTCACCTAGGTATAAGTTTAGTTTGCTTACATATATCGTATGTTTATATGTAAGCTCAATATATCTACACTTAACACAGTTTATGACGTTTTCTATCAAATAAATGATTTCTCATCAAACTTCGTTATAATAGTTTTTATTTCATGTTTACAGCTCATTCACACTTCTTTATATATATATAATATATACATGATATATATATACGTTTTAACAAATCATATCTCAATTTTCATGTTCACGAAAATACATGTTTCCTGAACACTTTTCAAAAACAGGGAGTTTTCACAAACGAAAATTGATTTTCCAAAAATTCCTTTTCAAACATGTTTATTTCATCATTTAGAAACTTTCCCCAAAGTTTTACTATTTTTGGAATTGATTTGATATTTTTAATGTATTTTCAAAATCAGCCCAAAAACATATCATATGCCATGTATCAGTTTGCGGTCGACCGCCATAGTCGACCGCCAGCAGCTAGCTTTCATACTATGGGTTTTATGTGCTCACGGTCGACCGTGACGGTCGACCATGAATCCATCAGAGACTTTTGTGGTCGACCGTCGCGGTCGACCGCCAGCCTTTAAATCTCTTTTTCAGTGTTTTTGTGCTTCACGATCGACCGCGAGATTTCCACGGTCGACCGACGATCTCATAATTACTTTCCAACGGCTATTTTCTGATTTGATTTTCTAGGGCTGTTTTGGTCTTTTCAAGTTTGTTTTGGCTGATATTTTGAGTGGGTATAAATACCCCATTGCCTTCCTCTTTCAACACCCAAGGAGTTTGTTTTTACAATAAGTTTTAACAAAAGATTAAGAGTTGTTTAAAAAAGCTGTTTGAGCTGATTTCATCAGTCTGTTTCAAAAGAAGTTTTCCTACTACAAGAAGAGGATTTTTAATCTCATCATCCACTATTCTTCTTGTCTATGGAGAAATTTTCCTAACTCATCTTTTTCATATAACTTATAATTTTATTTTCATATCTTAGCTATATTTATTGAGTTACATATTTTTTATTCACTGTTATCACACACACAATATTGAGCTTAATATCTTCATACTATATAGTGTGGGTTGTGGGGTGTGATTTAGTGAGTGTGAGCTTCATTTGTGTTCTCATTTGTTGTTGAGAACAAACCATTGTATTTAATCTTTATATGTGAGTATCACTTGTAATACACTTGTACACTAGGAGAAGTGTGAGGCGAGAGACGGGGTCGAATCCAATAGGAGTGGCGTCGGTTGACGAACCTAGGGAGAGGTTACATCCGAGCACTTGAGGAGGAGGACGCAGGCTAGGTTCCTACACTTAGTGTATGAAGTGTGATTGCATAGTGTGAGAGTTTTCAGTAAGCTTGTAAACCGAGTGTGTAGAAGTTCTGGCTTTCAAACCGGATTGTGATAGTGGAGATCTCCTCGAGGTGAGGAGCGGGGACGTAGGTCGTGGTGACCGAACCTTGTAAACATATCGTTTGTTTGTGTTTTGCTTAGCGTACTTTTTATTTGTGCTTATTCATATCTTTCTTTCTCATATCTATCTTATATCATTCATGCAAGAACAAATTAATCAACATTATTTTTAATTGGCATTTAATCAGATTAGATTAGCATAAGATCCTAATCACCCCCCCTTAGGGTCTAACACTAAACACCCTTGGTGTTTGGTGTTTCACACCAGGTGCGAAACACACTTGGTGTTTTACACCAGGTAGAGGTATTTCGGCTGTTTTAGTGCTATTTTGGTGCTATTTTGGCCTTCGGCACCCAGACTTGTTTAGATTTTGGTGATTCTTTGGATGCCTCTTCCTTCTGCAACTCTTGTGCCTTCTGCACAAGAATCCGTGCATTTGAGAGTCGAACGGGCCCTTTTGACACGGACCCACTTGTTGGTTGAGGAGTCAATTGCTTGCTGTGGTGGTGGCTTAGTCATTTGGCGCCTTCTGAATTCTAAGTCCACTTGATAGCAGAGTCCGTCCACCTACTCTAGAGCTTTGGCGAACTGACGTGCAAGACGTTGGCGTTGCCTCTAATGAGCCCTCATCGTCAAAATTAGCGCAGCATCAATAGTAACTCATTGATTGATGAGGAGTTGTTCTCAGCATCAAATCCGACCTGCTTAGGTGCCGAAGAGGCGATAGGGTGAGAATCAGCACTCTGTGTCTTCAGATCCAAAGACCAACAAACCTTCTTCAATGAAGAGGTCTTCTTGCGCTTGCAAGGAGAGGACGATCTGGAGGAGGAGGATGAGACGTACTCCTTGAACTTCTGCTGGTCGAACTCGTACTCGACCTCTGCTTCAACCAGGATCTTGATCAATGGTTACGACACTCCGGTCTCAACAACGAGACCGACTTTCAAGTTTAAAAGAGTGAGCCTTTTTATAAGACTTCTCTACACAAAAGAATTTAAACAGAGAATTTCCTAGAAACACACGTAGGATCATTTATCGATCGCTGCTTGCACGGGACCTTTGCCTGTGCCGGGGATGGTTGCTCCGTGGACCACCAAGAAATCAGATCCGGTTGAATGGATTAAAGGCTCGAAGCTCTTATATTGTAAAAGACACAATAACAGAAGTAAATCCCTCGACGAAGTGAGATCAATACTCTTCTCAAGATCGAAGCAAAGTTCGATCTTAAGGAACTTATGTAGGGATGCCAAAAGGTTGTAGATCTGCCAAACTCCTCTTTATGCTAAAGAACTCACAGATCTCTCATCCTCGAGTCTAAAATTCATGCTCCTCTGCTGCTCAAAATAACAACGCTTCACCTCCAGCTAAAAATTCCCGATTACCCGTGCATAAGTGTCCTAAGGTTGTATTTATAGGCTTATGGCTGCCCTATTTTCTGATAAAAACCCAAGATTTGACCTTATATTCGTTTTAACAACTCTCCCACGTTTAAGGATAGCCTCAAGGTAGTTAGGGAGGTTTCGGAACCGTCAAAACAGATCAAAAACCATCGAAACGCATCCCAAGAGTCCTGACAGGTGCGAAACACCTCGTGTATTTCACATCAGGTGAGAAACACCAATGGTGTTTCACACATGGGTGCAAAACACCAAGGGTGTTTCGCACTACAGGGGTAAAACACATGGTCGTTTATCTGTCCTTTTGCTATTTCGCGCGTTCTGTTGACTTGTACGCTTCACTGACTCGCTTCATACGTTCGTTTGCTTCTTTATGGCATCGGACAATCCCATTTTGACTTGCATAATGGTGTTCATCGCCTTCTCTTCATCTCGAGCTGTGTGCCGGAACCTATATGTAATTTTTGACGCCTACACTACCCATAGTCTTCCTTCAACTCCCACAAAGTTATCATATTAACAGTCACCTCTGATAACTGATTTCCCCACCAATCCCCTTCAACGGGATGTTGGGTCCCCAAAACTATCAAGTTAATAGTCACATCTGATAGTTATTTTCTTCCAAATTTCTCTTGTCGATCCTCTTCAAAAAGACGATGGGCCCACACAAAAGTTGTCACGTTAACAGTCACCTCTGACAACTAATTTCCACCAAATTTCCCCTATCGATCCTCCTCAATAGGATGATGAGCCCACTCGCACTATTATATTAACATCACACCTCTGACAATCAACTTACCAATCCTCCTCAATAGGATGGTGAATTCTCAAAGTCTCTCCAATCGTGACAATCAAATCAACTTACCAATCCTCTTTAATAAGGATGGTAAATCTTCAAAGTCGCTCCAATCGTGACAATCACATCAACTTACCAATCCTCTTCAATAGGATGGTAAGTTCTTAAAGTCGCTCCGATCATGACAATCATGTCATGTTAACATTAAACCTCTGACAAATCCCCCCCATCCTCTCTAATAGGATGGTGAGTCCACAAAAAACATCACGTTAATGATTACCTCTAATAGCCATCTTCGTTATTCCCACAAATGATGTTGCCTGATCAGTCATCACACTCCTACGTTCCTGAACAATTTAATCCATTCTGAGCATTCTAAATATTCTTAGAACAATCTATAGGTAGTAGCCTACCATGTGATGTGCTACTATATCAATCAATCATCATACTCATACATCCCTTAATTTTTTGATTGCCCCCAACACTGTCATTCCCGCAAATGACGTTGTTCATCGATAATAGCCTTCCAAGCGATGTGCCATATCAACTGCCTATTCCCAAGTAATGACCTACCAAGTAGTGAATCGTTATTCGGACCCTCGAGCGACCACTTATACAAGCAGTCACTCATTTTTTGGGCCAAGTTGTTATATCTAACAACATGGCCTAACCTAGTTACAGCTTAACAGTTGTAATTAACCAAACCCAACGCCTCGAACGGCTAAGGGTAAGGAAGAAATTTTAGCATTAAGTCTAAAAGAAACTTCTCAACAACTCATCATACTGAGGGGGATAGTATGGTTAGCCCGATTCAAACGGTAATTGGTAAAGATAAATCAAATCCGTTGATAGCTAAGGGTTTACTAAAAATTCTAAGTATTATCAACATAGGAAACAAGAGCGAGAAGATATTCACACAAGTTATTGAGACGCGATGAGTGTATAGAAAGATAATTTTCATTCATAAAGGGGAGTTTTGACAATACATTCAAATAGAGTTAAGAAAAAACATTTAAACAAAGTCAAAATCTCCTCAATTGGCTCTTGCATACTCCCTCTCTAAAGTGATGAGGACCTCCCGACAGATCTCCTCCTTAGTAAGTGAGATGACGTCATGGAGCTTATCCCTCACCGCCTTTAGAGCTTGATCCTTCTCCTCGAAGTCGCTAATGCTCAGCTGCTGCTAATTGTCGATCTCCTCCAGCTCTGTTAACGCTCGCTTGCGAGCCTACTCCTTATCAGTCATGAAGGCTTGCATCTCGGTGATGGTCTGCTTCGCCCACAATATGAATTGAGCCACATTTGCCAAGAAGGCGCTAGTTTTCCGATGCCCCTCGTCCATCTTATCGCCTTCTGTAGTAGCTCGTTCCACCTCCTCCCTCAGCTTGGCCTCCTCAGCCATAGTCTCATTTAAAAGTTGCTCATGTTCCTTCAAAGCCGATTGGGGCTTCGACAATGTCCTCAGATCGAAGGGAGGTCAACTCTTCAATGTTCTTCTCCGCTAACGCCAAATGTCTTTGGAATGGAGAAGCTGCATCTGCACTAACCAGCTTGCTCAAGTTATCAAAATACATTCGCAAGACCAGTTTGAACTCTTAAAAAGAGCAGCCTTCATCCAGCACCATTTGGATACTATCGCGGAGAGAAGTTTGGAAGTCTCTGATCGTCCGCTCCATGATTCTTCTATTACAGCGGGCGGTGGGAGAAAGAGGGATATCATCTACAGGCTGAACTTCCACCACGGTGCTGGTCACGACGATCATCTGAGTTGACGCTTCCTCTTCTGAGGTTAGTATCTCATCCTAAATTGGTGCCTTCTCCTTCAGAATCAGTGCTTCTCTCCTTCGGTCGGCGCCTCCTCTTGAGTAGGGAACTCCTCTCCTTGAGTTGGTGCCTCTTCTGGAATCGGCTCCTCCTCTTCCTGAAAAACATCCTCCTCGGCTCGAGTGGTTGTCTCACCGAAGGGATCCACTTGTTCAATGGCATTCAGTCGAGGTGAAGCTAACGCTCCTGCATGAGCAGCTCCCAACAAGCTGCTCTACTCTCCTACAGCCTCAGGAGACATGTCACCTGCAAAAGCAAATGAGGGTTAGCTTATTTACTAAAATAGCTTCCTAAAAGTAAAAGGGTGAACAATTCAAAATACATGGAGCGGTAGCAGTTGGCGCTTGAACGAGAAGAGGACTTGTGGTTTCCAAGTCCTTAACTGGAGAGTCGATGTCGGGGGAGCAACAAGAGCCGGTGTCATCCTCACCTGCATAATTGAGTGGCTCTTCCTCTTTCTCTCCCCCATCTGAGTGAACAAGGATCATCGCAGCCACCGTCCCTATTATCTTGAAACAAATGTGAGGCGATCGGCTTCAACTTTATAACTAAACAAGGAATAAAGGGGCGGTTACCCTCTAAAACGGTCGGTTAATCAAGTTGAACCAACACCTGTGGCTCGGCAGCAAGCGTCATCGTCGGCACTTCTGAAGTTGGTAGGTTGGATTCGGTGGTGGACGACGTCGCTCTAAAATTCGGTTTGGGATCGGCTACCACTTG
>NC_033794.1:72073268-72088681 GCF_001876935.1 Asparagus officinalis | reverse complement strand
GCGTATGTAGCCACCTCTTCATAACGAGCTCTCTTAACCACCCTTGCGACAAAAGCGCCGACACCCACCCCCTGTTTACGCTTCAATGAAGCCAAGAGAGCAGGAGCAAAGGCCAGCATCTGCAGATGTTCAACGAGGGCACCCCTAACCTGCTCGGGTTAATTCCTCAGCTACCTTCTAATCTCTGGAGGGCTCAAGCTAAGAGAGATCTTGTTGGGTTGGGGGTCTGATATCGGGATGTGACCCAACCACCTATAAAGCTCCTCTTCCCAATCTTCTTGGGGAACTTCTTCAATAGGAGCCACCTCAGACTCCTTAACTTATCGACGACCGCCTCACCTCGGTGTGCAAGGAACTGCTTTGATATACTCCTCTGCGCCATCAGATAAGAAGTGTGGGATTGAATCCCTCTAGAGTCGCGTTCACACTCCGATACCACTTACAATATGTAAGAGTTTGGTGGAGAGCGTGATCTCTAAGAAATAACTCAAACCGCACGTCAGTTCATCCCGTGTGTGTCTAGAACCACCCACGCGCTCCGTCGACCAACCCCCCTTCAAAGCTCAATCAGGGGTTGATGTTCCCCACATACAACTAGTCATACCCGAACTGGCAGGCAAAACAACTCGGGAGATAGGGCTTTAGGTAGCATGTTAAGCCCGTCTGGAGAATATGATAGCCTGGTCTGATATTGACCAATCATCTCAAGCTGTCCAAGGATAGGATGGTGTGCTCATCCATTGTCGGCGCGTGCCGAAGAGACTCGTTGTATCCTCGTTGGAGAAATAAGGGAAGCACCGGAAGAAGTCGTAGTTTCTGAAGAAGGATAGTGCCTTCCTCATTTCCACATTATCCTTAAGTCTCCACGAACATATCTCCAAACGCTGGATGAATGGGATGATCCTCCCTTCTTGTTAGCGCGCTCATCAAGCACTCGCAGTGCTGAACAAACCATGCCATTAGATGTGTATATGGCAGGTTGATGTGGGGGTTCGGAGTCTTGGCTACTCCCCCCCCCTCTTCGATGAACGCGACTAGGCAAAATTACATCATCAAGGAGTCTTGGCTACTCCCCCCCCCTCTTCGATGAACGCGACTAGGCAAAATTACATCATCAACTTCCAGAGCCCGCTTATATGCATGCCACCATTGCTGATACCACTGCATAAGGCCGTCTGTAAGCCAAGCGGACAGTCGGATAGACGACTTCCACCGAAATCACCTCAAATGAATGTGTAGGGACCACACATTTCTTCAGTCACAGCATCAGGTATCCAGCGAGTAGGGCTTTCGTCGATATTAGGGACCCTGATTGGTGGTGGAATGATTCAAAGGTGGTAACAGTTTTGAATCCACCTTCATCGTGTTCGAGGGTCGCTGGGTTGCCACTCTCGGATATCCTCTTCTCTATCTCAGCCAGATCACACTCATTTAGCGGCAAGACGAGCCTCCTCTTATCATCGTTATGTGGGAACAAGTAATCGGCTCAGTTCTTATGACTAATCCCCGGGGTCGTCTTCTTATTGCCCTTATGATCCACCGATCCGAGGGTATCCAAGTAGATGTAATAGTGGCAGAGGAGCTCCCACAAGGTGTCCACCACCTGAGGAAACTTATCTAATAGATGGTCGATCTCTTGTCGGTCGGGGACGTACTCTTCATACGGGAACTCACCCATTGGTAATCCTGACACTTCGTACATCTCGTGAAGTGCCATGCCCAACTCTCCATTGGGGGTGAAGAAGGTGCCACTGTCCGGGCAGTAAAGTGTTGGATATCATGTCCCTATGATATACTTTTGATGATAATAATTTATTCATAATGTCAATCACTATGTGTATGTACTAATATTTCAATGTAGTTATTAACATGAACAAGTACAAGATGAGTTCAAGGCATCAAGAAGTAAAGAAGATGAAGAGCTTATGTATCAATGTAATTTTTTACATTTTCTTTACTTAGAAATATTGTACAAGCCGTGATCACTCACATATACACACACATAGAGATTAAAACACATTAACACAGGCTTAATGTATTGGTTAACAATAGAAATCCCCTATGTTAACCATTAGAGTATTTAGTTAATCATTGAGTCAAAAATATTTCATACATAACATTTTCACCCCTTAGTAGTCGACTAATTAGATTTGTAGTCGACTACTAAAGTCTAAGATTAAAATATAAGTTTCTGTAAAATTACAGAGTAGTCGACTACTAAGGATTATAGTCGACTACTCAGCTTTAAATTTTGATTTACAGAACTTCTGTTTTACAGAGTAGTCGACTACAATGATTATAGTCGACTACTGAGCTTTGAATTTTTATTTCCAGAACTTTTGTTTTACAGAGTAGTCGACTACAAAAAATTATAATCGTCTACTCATCTTTGATTTTTGAATTCCAGACTTTCTGTTTTACAGAGTAGTCGACTAATAATCATTGTCGTCGACTACTAAGATAGTTTTCTGACATATTTGAATTCAAATTAAAAATAGTTTATAGTCGTTTTGTGTACGTTTTGAGGGTTTGAAACCTATCTTTTCAAGGTTATAAATAGGTTATATGTTCAGAATTTTGGATCACGGATTCCTATACATAAGATTCAAGTTTTATGCATATTTCAAAAGAAAATTTTCTAGATTTTCACTAAGTGTTGAGAAAAATCATTTTCTGATTTTGCCTTTGATTCTCATTCAAAATATAATTAAGATAGGCAATTTTTCAGAGATTCAAAACATTCCTAGCCACTGCTACACATCACAATACTATCAAGGCTTATAGGAATCAAGTTGTATCAAGACAAGTGTTCTCTCAAGTGTGAGAAGTGTAATCTCTTGGTGAAGAGATTGGTTACGATTTGCATGGTCTTGCAAATTAGTCAGGTTTGCATTTTGATTTTGTAAATTTATTCAAAATCATAGTAGAAACTCTCAAGCGGGATTTGCTTGGGGACTGGATGTATACCTGGAAGGTAGAACCAGTATAAATCCTTGTGTTTGTATTATTGATTTTCTGTGATTGTCATTTCTTCTTTGAAATTTATTATCTACTTTGCATAAAATTTTATAAAACACTATTCACCCCCTCTAGTGTTTTTAGTGTGATTAGATAGATCCTACATAAAGCTCCAAGATGCTTTAGAATTAAGGATCATTCATCTTGAGGTCGTGTTGAGTGGCCCTGATAGCTCTGTATAACTCTGATCCCTGTAAATGGGAATTCTCCGCCAGCACGTACTCGGTGAACCTATACCACCAGGGACTATTGCCGGCAGAAGAGTGAATCCACCCAGGTGCTCGGAAGTCTTTCAAGGTAAATTTCCCCTCAGCCTTAAGGAAACGATGATGGAAAGTCTCCACCACCGCTGTCGTCTCGCCCATCGATAGCTCACTCTGCAGCAGGCTGGGATGCAGAGCGGTCACATGCTTACTGGAGCTGTCGATCTCGTATCCGACCATGAAACCTGTGAAGATTCCATGGGTCACTCCGTCTTGAATCGGAGTCGAGTCCCAGCTCATCAAATGAGGGACAGAGAGAGAGCCTAGTTCCACCTTAAAAATCCCCTCATCATGCTAGAGAGGAAATATCGGACTCTGTTTACTTCATGGAGCCACATGATCTTACCAAGGAGTAGATTTGTGGGATCAGCAACCAAATCACCAAACAGAAAGTTAGGTTTTCTCATCTCTCGACGTTGAAAGTTTGTGAGTGTTGCGTCAGTAGTCAATTCCCACAATGTTAAGTAGTGCCCATTTGACACTGTCCGTACCAGCTCTATAGTTTTGTCTACTTCAAATGCTGGCACCGAATTAGGGAAGGGAAATCTAGGAGGGTCCGCGAAGCCCATACCACTAGCAAGTCCAATAGCACTCCCCCCAGAGAGAGCCTCATCGAAAAATGTAGCTGCAAAACAAAACAAAAGAGATTAGAAAATTTTGACTCGAAAGTTTGAAAATTTTCTAAGTCTTTAAAACAGGCGGTCTGTGATGTGCAGGCAAGCTTTATCAAATAGACAAGATAAGAAAACTCACAAGACAAAGGCAAAATCTCACCTGTCAAAGTAGAGCTCACCTGTCAAAAGCAGAGCTCGCCTGACCAAGGTAGAAGCTCGCCTGACAAGCTGAGCTTACCTGACAAAAACATGAGACCTCGCCTGACAAAGGCAGAGTTCACCTGACAAAAACAAAGCTCGCCTGGCAAGGCAGATCTCGCCAGACAGAACTGAGCTCGCCTGTAGAGCAAGCTTGCCTGGATAGCAGAACTTCGCCTAAGTAGACGAAGCTCACCATAGATGATGAACAAATATTCGTCATCTTCTTCGTCTTGTTTGTTTATGGGCTCAGTCCTATTCTACAGCCCCCTAAACTCACCATAATAGGTTTGGGCCATGCTAAGCGTGTAATAAGTACTGGTGGCAAGAAGAGGAAGCTTTCCTTTCCCTTGGAAGCGACTTCTTCACTTGGGAGCCATCTCGACGTCAAAAGGAAATAAGGAGAGAGAGAGCTCTGTTCTCATTGAAGATTTGAGCAGTTTTTGAAAGAACAGTAATCTCCCAAGGAGGGAGATGAAGGCTTTATATAGGTGAAGCTTCAACAGTTAAGATTCAATGTATCAACCAAAGCCAATGGCTCAGATCGCCTGCAGCAGTTCAGATTCGACAGTTCAAATCGAACGGTTGAGATCAAGCCTCAAATCAAACGATTTAGATTCGAAACCCGAACGACAAGGTGGTTCGTATTCAAACCGACGGCCGAGATCAAATTTCAAAGGTACCGCCAATTCCACGGCTCAGATCGAGCACGTAAAGATGAGGCCAGCCCGTCAGATCATATTTAATGCGATCTGACATGCCCACGTCGCCTTAGCTGGCAAACGCAAGAGCCCGCCAACGGACACGTGGCCCTCACGCTCTGCCACTACGCACTGCTAGACTCACTCTCCTCCTAACAGCCATCCAGCTCGATTCTAAGCCACGAAGCTCCCGCCTGATGACGTCTACCGAGCTCGCGCCAATGGCTGAAGCTCCTAACAGACTCGAGTTCGCATACACTTCATGGAGCTCGCCTGAAAGCTAAACTCGGACCAAGGGCCCAAATTCGCCCAAACTAATGAGATAGTGATCCTCTTCCATTCAAAGTGATTTCTATCACATTCAACGTTTGATTTAGCGTTCTGAAAAATTAAAGGGGCGTCTTGTAGCAAATAAAATTGCCTTTAGTCAAGGAGCGGTCCAAAACCCTCTGTTAGGCTCCGCCTGCTAATGGTTTAGGCTCGCCTATATTCAAGAGGCCAAGTAAAGCTCGCCTGTTTGAGTTCGCTTGCATGCTCAAAGCAAGCAAAGCTCGCCTGTTTGATTGACTTGCCAGCCCAAGTCAAGCTCGCCTGCATTCAAAAGGCCAAGCAGAGCTCGCTTGCAAGCTTGAATCGCTAACACTTTGCTCACCTGCACGAGCCAACATCGCCTGTTTACTTGACTTGCTAGCACGAGTCAAGCCTGTTTGTTTGCCTCGCCAGCACGAGTCAAGCTCGTCTGGATGTTTCGCCCTCCCGCACGAGTCGAAGCTCGCCTATATGGAGTTTGTCCGCACAGACTCATCTTGTCAACAAAATCAAGCTCGCCTAACGCTTAAGGGGCCCGCCAGCCGGCCCCGCCTGTTCGCTAAGCTCGCCTGCAAGCTCGCCTGAGCATTCAGACACCGTTCAAGCTCGCATGTAAGCCTACCAGCCTTGCCTGAGCAGTGCAAGCGACTGCTAGCCTGTATGAGTGGGCCTACCCACGTCCCACATCCTAAGTGATGAAGCATGACTCTCATCACCTATAGTGGTTACATCCCACAGCTATAGGGAGAGTATGGTGCTCCTCACTTGTGAGCGGTCACATTTCACAAGTCAAAGGATTGACCATGCCTCTCTTACCTATTTATAAGCCACCTTTGGCAACATGAAGGGGTTTTTTTTGGGGTTTTCTTTTTTGCTGCTGGCTAGAGGTTTGGGAAGCTGAGCATCTTGAAGACTCTTCAATCAGATACTTGTGTTCTTGGAGGCTTGGTTAGATATTCTCAAACCAAAGTTTGGATTGTTGAAGTAGACTAAATCTGAACTCTGAGATTTGAGACTCTCGGCTCTTTGCAAACTCTTGCATATTAGCCTTCTCTAAACATTCGACCTTGATACTCATCAAGCTCGGGTAATCGAACTCAATCACACAAAGAGCTTCTACTGCGTACTGAAGCTCTACCGCAATTTCGATCGGATCGTCCAAGGAAAGCAAACTCGACACAAGCATCAAGGGAGACGTCCTATCGTTACCAAAGAACCCACGTTAAACAAGAAGAGCATTCTCTTCGCTTCTGTTGTAACTTGATTTCTTAATTTGTAATAAGCAATTCTTATTAATACAAATCCCCACTTTTCGGGATCAATTTTACTCCCCTACAGTTTTCTTTTAGAGATGTATTTCATTTTGAAGGCTGAGTGCCTTTGTAATTTTTAGTTGACTCTTATGTAATAGAGATTCGATGTTCTTAGTCTAGTTTTATCAGATGTATTTTATTTTCTTTTGTTGAAACATAATTAGAGTTATTATTAGATATCTCCTCTCTATATTGTGTTCCTTGTATTGTCACCTTTGATATATCTGCTTGTACCCATAATTCTTATTTTTGACATCTGCTAGAGTAAAATTAATGTGATGGTGAAATATGTTTATGCATAGTGTTGGGTGCATGGCATGTATGATATCTCTAGGTCCACCTTGGACTGCAACCTTGTGTGAAACCAGGGGCATCACATCTATAAATTGTATGAAACTAGCTTTATTTCTTTTATAATTTGTTAATCATTCTCTTATGCTTAAAATGTTCATGTTTAGGATATTCAACTAAAGAACTAATTGGTAGAAGGAATTCTAGAATTACTATTTAGTTGTTATTTTTTTCATGAGTATTAATTTTACTTGGATGATAATTTAATAGGTTAGCTTTCCTTAAGTGGTTTGATAGTCTATACTTAATAAATCTAAAGTAGAATGTGATAAAAAGAGAATGATTCATATTTTATAAGTGAGATTAACTAGTGAATTCAATTCTAGATTCCTGATATCTCTAATTAAATCCTCCATCTTTTACTTTCTTGATTTTTCTCTTTATTCTTGATTTTTCTCTCATGTGCTTCTTGATTTTATTTCCTTCATATTTCTTGATTCCCTTTTGTTAGTTTTGTGTACACTTACACTTTATCACGTCCACTCTTTATCTCTCCATTCTCAATCTCATTTTGTTTTTATTTACATACAATCACTCTCACTCTCTCTATCTCTCCACAATCACATTCATCACTCCTAATTGTCACACATATAACATAAGAACCAGTTTTGACTTTCTCCTACAAACACCTTCCTCGTGGGATTGATAACTTTTTATACTATAACTTGATGGTTGTGCACTTGCAACTCTAGAGGTATACTTTTTTGGCCCATCAAGTTTTTAGCGCCGTTGCCGAGGAAGGTGCTTATAAGTAGGATTGTATTTATTTTGGTTTTTTAACTTGTGTGTTTTCTTGTGAAGGAACCACTTGAAGATTGAAGATCACAGATTAGAGATCAATGATTTGAAGATTTGCTTTTAGTAACTCTTCTTTTTAGTATTTTCAATTCCACCCTTTTAAATAGTTCCTCACAATTAGAGACAATTAGGATCTATAAAAAAAGTGATTTTATTTTCGTTGACCATAATAAAAATCCACCCTCCACTTGGACATTTACTAACAAGATAATAAATTCAAATAATAGCTCTTTTTCTCATATTTGTTTGATTGTCAACCATAATTAAAAAAGATTTTTTTTACCATCTTTTTGTAGTTGCTTTTAATTCATAGGGTTGCATTGCATACAATAGTAGCAATTCACCAAAGTGATTTCAACATTTGATTTGACACACACTTGAAAACAGTCTTAAGGGCAAAACCCCCCTAATCAAGATAAGGTGGGGAATTTTATCACTCCTTAGCTCACAAATCACTAATTCCTCACTACACAAACTCAATCCTTTTAAAACTCATAAGACATTGGCCCCTAAGGATTCGAGCTCATTAAGGAACAAGAAATCTCTAAGTGAACCGGTTCAAGTTTACTTGAATTAGTTGGTATCTAAGGTAAGGTTTAGGGGTTGCATAAAGCGCTCCGCAAGGAACGAGATACTTAATTGAACTTTGATCTCCCTATAGTACTATCCTTACCTGGCTAACTGACCGAGTGAAATTTTGATCTTTTTACTAAAGGAGTTTTTGGTTAGGAGCTAGTCTAACTGAGTTTAGGCTTAACCCTAGAATTTGGAGTGATTGACATAAGTGATTGTTATTTATTTGTTTTAGTTAAGTTTTTCTTCTATCTTTTAGAATTTTTTTAGTATTTCTAAAAACACTAACTTTTATTTTTCTTAGAATTTTTTTAGTTAAATATTCTTTTAAAAAAACAAAAAAAATCGCCTTGGTGTATGCAAAGTTGGATTAGGGATAATACCAATCGTTTAATCCGTTTTGAACTAATATTTGAAGAAATGGATAATCTTAATCCACCGGTTATTCAAGATATGTGTTACCCAACTAGGAATGCAATCCCATCTTGCATTAAGCTACCTGAAGTCAATAAAACTAATTCTGACGTCAATCAAACTAATTTTAAGCTTAGACCGCATTACATAAATATGCTTCCAAAATTCTTAGGAAATAAAATCGAACATGCTTATATTTTTATCTCCGAGTATGAGGAAGTTTGTCTTATGATTAAGAATAGAGAACTATCTGAGGATGCGACCAAGCTTCGATTTATTCCATTTTCTCTTAAGGACAAAGCCAAGAAATGACTGTATTGTTTGCGGAAAAAGTCGCTGTATTCATTGCTGCATTCATTACAACTTCGATCGTTACAATAAAACAAAAAGATAGTCTTTTTATAAGACCGGTACACAATGAAAACAAAAGAAATGCAACTCCTTTCAAACAAACGCAAGAGCTGTTTGTCATCTCTTGCTTGCGTGGGTCTTTGGCCTGTGACGGGGACGTTGATATCCGTGGACCACCGGGCAATCAGATCTATTCGAGAAAATCGGGGCAGGAGCTTCGTGTCTATGCCGCGTTAGGATATAGAAGCAGAACTTCGTCATCCGCGTGGATCTAGAAGCCTAAAGCGTATACCTCGGCTAAAGCGAGGTATTAGCTCTTCTTAGTATTAACGCTAAAGGCTAATACTAAGGCTCGGACGGGTGATGAAGGCTCTGATCAAAGACCTGCTCCTCCTCTTGTTGAAGCACACGGGCACTCTCACTGCAGGCAGGCTTCGCCAAGCTCTCCAAAAATCCTCCTCCCAAAGCAAAGGTAAGGGGTGCCATATTTATAGGTGTTTGAGAGGCTCTAGGAGCCTCTAGGGGGTGTGGACACCCTGGTGTCTCGGCCATGTTCGAGACACCCTTGGGGTGCGGACCCCCCTGGGAGACACCCTAGGGTGTCTCGGCCTGGCCGAGACACCCCTGGGGTGTCTTGGTTTTGCCAAGACACCCCTCGGGTGTTTCGAGCTTGCCGAGACTCCATTTGAGGTGTTTTGTTGGTTTCCCTGTAGATCCTTCGTCCGGATTCGGATTTGATTGATTTCGGATGCGTTGGGTGCTTGGCGAAGAGTTCGATCCGCTCTGGTGATTGGATTATCTGTAGAGTGGCCGAGGCATGAAGGGCATTGTCCTATTCGTGAACAGTGCCGGGTTCCCCGATTGGTCCGGGTCTTCGTGGTTCCGAAGTCCTATCCGCTCATGTAGCTCGTCGATTCACTTCAATCGTTCGTCGACGTCGATTAGGCTCATATGGATCGGATGGTGATGTTCATCGTCGTTCTTTAACACTGAACCGTTCATGGAGACCTATAGGCAATTTTCGATGCCTACAGATACCCCCTCCAAAGTGTTCCTGACTCGTTTCTTTTATAGAAGAGACTGGAATACTTTGGATGTGATTGGTCTAGCCTTCAGTCGGCATCAGGACCTGTAGTTAGCTTCAACTCTTGGCTCCTTCGATTTTCGGTCTATTCGATGCTTTGACGAATATCCGAAGTTCTTCCAGCGCTGCGTTTATCGCTTGGCCGTCGTCGGGGGCTCGAGTCTGCAGCTGATGAATTGAGTTTGGCTCGTGTCATTGAGTTGACCTTGAACTACCTCCGTCACAGTGTTGGCTTTTTGTCGCAACGCGTTGACCGGCGTTGACCTAGGGTTACGCGTTGACCGGCATTGACCCTAGGGTTTTGAATCGTCGAACGTTGACTTTCGCTTGCAACGCGTTGACTGGCGTTAACCTAAGGTTACGCGTTGACCGGCGTCCACCCTAGGGTTTCGAATCGTCGAACGTTGACTTTGATTGCAACGCGTTGACTGGCGTTAACCTAGGGTTACGCAGTGACCGGCGTTGACTCTAGGGTTTTGGATCATTGAACGTTGACTCTGATTGCAACGCGTTGACTGGCGTTGACCTAGGGTTACGCGGTGACCGGCGTTGACTCTAGGGTTTCGAATTGCCATTAACACAGTTTATACTCGTACGTTTGCTGGAGTATACACAGTTTAAGCTCTTAAGGTATTGGAGCATCGCGGTCCCGAATGTTGGGGTTGCAGGACCAACTGTTAAAGTTGATTCATCTGCATGTGTGGATTTTGTCCTGAATTTGTTGGGTGCTCAAGTCACGAGACCAACTAGGGGAGTTGATGCGTCAATGACTCGCAGTTATAGAATTTTTGGCAAATCCTCAGCCATCAACGGATTTGATGAGCCTTTACCGACTACCGTTTGAGTCGGGCTAGCATGCGGATTGTTTAAGTCCGTTCCGCATGTGACGTTGTGCTAAGAGAGTTAACGCTCTTAGTGCTACGATATTGAATACGTAGACTTCGTCTTTCTCACGGGAATAGACTACCCGGCGACGCGTGTTAGGCGTTGACTTTAGGATTTTTGGCTAATCCCCAGCCTTCAACGGATTTGATTAGCCTTTACCGACTACCGTTTGAGTCGGGCTAGCATGCGGATTGTTTAAGTCCGCTCCTATGTGACGTTTAAGCTAAAAGAGTTAACCCTTTTAGTGCTACGATATTGAATACGTAGACTTCGTCTTTCTCACGGGAATAGACTACCCGGCAACGCGTGTTAGGCGCTGACTTATCCTTACTTAGGATTCAGGATAAAATTCCCCGTGCGTGTGAGGCACGGATTATGGTGTTATTAATAACAACCTGCCACAATGTTGAATATGTGGTCTTTTGTCCTTTTTACGGTCAAAGACTAACCGGCCAGGTGTGTTAGACATAGGCTTTGGGATTTTTGGCAAACCCCCAGCCATCAACGGACTTGATGTGCCTTTACCGATTACCGTTTGAATCGGGCTAGCATGTGAATTATTAAAACCCGTTTCACATGTAACGTCTAAGAGAATTGCTTCCCTTAGACTTAATGCTATGATTTTGATTACATAGACTTCGTCTTTCTCACGGGAATAGACTACCCGGCAACGCGTGTTAGGCGTTGACTTATCCCTACTCAGGCTTCGGGATAAAATTCCCCGTGCATCGAGTGCCCGGATTTGACAATCGTGTCTTTTCTAAAAGCAAAGACAGATTGAGAAACGGGAGAGGAAGAATTTTATATTCTATCTCCCGGTGCTGAAGAGGAAGAATTTTATATTCTATCTACAGCTGGAAAGGGAACTTGAGGTGGGATCCCCCACCCCCAGAATCCGGAATGATGAACTGGGAGTGGGTTCTCCACTCCGAGCATCGGAAAGGTCCGAGGAGAGGAAGAATTTTATATTCTATCTCCCGGTGCTGAAGAGGAAGAATTTTATATTCTATCTACAGCTGGAAAGGGAACTTGAGGTGGGATCCCCCACCCCCAGAATCCGGAATGATGAACTGGGAGTGGGTTCTCCACTCCGAGCATCGGAAAGGTCCGAGGAGAGGAAGAATTTTATATTCTATCTCCCGGTGCTGAAGAGGAAGAATTTTATATTCTATCTACAGCTGGAAAGGAAACTCGAGGTGGGATCTCCACCCCCAGAATCCGGAAGGATGAAACTAAGAGTGGGATCTCCACTCCGAGAATCGTAACAATTCGGATAACCCTAACTGTCGGAAGGTTTGATTACCCGATTTGGAAGTGGACCTCTCGTTCATTGGGGGAATCGAGAGGAGATTTTGGCTTTGGCCCTAACTTTTATAGGTTTGACCAGAAAGCGAAGAGAGTGGAATACGGGTAGCAAAGAAAGTGCCAACTCGTGTCATCACTCAAAGGGAGATTTTAACGCTAGGCGTTTAGGACCTAGCATGTTAAATCTGAGAAATGCCAATGACTGGCAGATGGAAATGTTGGTGGGTCCACTGTCGTTTGATTTGATCAGCGGATGGTTTGGTGAGGAAAGATTAACCTATCAGAAGATTGGATCTCCTCTCACAAAAATAACTCATAAGAGTTAGAGAATAAGAAGAGACATTCTGACCTTCAGAGTTCGAACGTGAATTTCTTATTCACCAATTCCACAATGATTGGGTTATCCCTAAGAATACCCATGTGGTATTCTTTCGGGAACTTCCCGATGCATTGGATAATCCACCCCCAGTTTCTCTCTTGGAACTGGGTTTGACTTGGTTATCTGGCCGGGTTATCCTATTAGTGTAATATCCTCCAGGAACTTCCCGTTAATGGTAGGAAATAGTTTAGACTCATATACCTATTGGAGTATCAGGGAGCAGTTTAACCTCTTATACCGGTAGGAGGAATGAGAAACAGTTTATACTCGTATACTCTTTGGAGTGGTAAGAAGCAGTTTATACTCTTATACTCTTATACTTGTCGGAGTGTTGAGAAGCAGTTTATACTCGTATACTCATCGGAGTGTTGAGAAGCAGGTACGTCCTCTTCATCATGAGGTACGAGATCCGAATCCAGAGGGTTAACCATCGGTTGGTTTCTCTCGACCTTTCGCCTTCTGATGAAGCGTTCAGCCTGTTCTCCTCGAGCCTTCAACTCTTTCCAGGTATTGAGCGGCTCTATTCCCATCACGTCCAAGATGTCAATGGACAAGTTGTTCTGACAAGTCTGCAAGAGGAATTCCTCCGTGACGGGATCCCTGCAGTTCATTGCCTGATTGCGGAAGCGTTTGATGAAGGTATCCACCGACTCTCCGCCTTTTTGTTTCTCGTCGAAGAGTGTCCTGATCGACACCTCGGTGTCATCATCGAAGAAATGGGCGAGAAACATGCCTTCCAAGTCCTCCCAGCTGTTGATGCTTCCGGGCTTGAGACGGCGGTACCAATCGAAGGCAGGCCCGCGAAGGGTGCCAACGAATGACCGAACCATCAAAGGCTCGTTGCCCGAGATTACTCCCAAGTGAGACTTGAAGTAGATCAGATGTTGAGTGGGCGAGCCCTTTCCGTTGAACGGCGTGAAGTTGATTAGGTTGAACTTCGCCGGATACGGGATTGAATCCCACTCTTTCGGGTAAGGACACGGAATGCCGTTCTTCTTCACTTCCCGAACAGACATCAGGGCTTCGATTTTTCTTTCGAGCTCCTTTATCTTTTCGGCCTCACCCATATCCTGTTTTGGATAAGTTTCGAGAGGAATCATACGGCCACCCCCAGTGTTGTCATCACTGGTGGGTCCACCCCCAGTATTCTTGGGTGGTGCGTCGGCCATGATGATTTCGTCCACCTTTGGATCGCTATCAACTGCGGCGTTCTGGGTGCGACGGTTGGATTCAGCTAGCTGGTTCGACAGAGCTCGGATTCGTTGATCGTGCATTTGTCTCATCTCTTGCATAGCCACTTCCATTTCAAACTTGAAGATTTCCTTCTGCTTAGTCAGGGCCTCTTCAATGATTTTGGCTATCTGATCTGTATTGACCATGAGCACCTCTCGAGCTTGTCCTATGCTAGACGTTGTCTCGTCAGAAGCGAGAGCGGAATAGGAATCCGAGAGTTCATCATCGGAATGTACTCCCTCATGGATCCCACAGTAATTGTCATATCTGACGGCTTCTAGCTGAAGCTGAGCTGTTCCCGAATTGACCCTGCTTCCTGGAGAGGAATTAGGGTCGGAATCACTTGAAATGATTGGGGATTTTCCTTTGTTGACCGTGTTGATGGTAACTTCTGGGAGTTCGTCATCTCGATCAACCGATCCTCTTTGGTGGGAACGCCTTGACTTTGGCTTTGTCGGTCCATCTGAGATTCCCTCGAATATCGAGACCCTCTGTGGAGCGGTCTTGGGGCAGCTACAGGCTGATAATACTGCCCTGATAAGTTTGGTACACGGACAGTGAGAATCCGCTTCCCGGGTGTTTCTCTTTCGAGATTCATCCGCACCCCCAGCCTGATAGTACAACTCATCGACGTTGCCGTCGGAGTAACCTATCGGCTGCTCACATGGGTTCTCAGGTATAACGCGTTCGTTTGTTCGACGCGTCTTCTTCTGAGTAGACATTGCCTTGTTGGCCTTTGCAAGAGTCGCACGTTTGGAATCACTCCTTTGTGAGGGTGAAACCTTAACGGGCTCTTGGTCCTTTGCATGCACCGCCGAGCTGGTTGTTGCAGAGATCGATTTGTTAAGAGGTCGTGTACGACTCCCGGTCTGGGTGTTGGCTTGAAACTCCTTCAGCGATCTCCAGCTCCCTTTGACAAGTGCTTTTCCTCGCTTCTCGGGTAGAGCACCGATACGATCCTTCGGAGGATTCTTGAACTTGGGGAAATCCGCGCTGCGGTGGGGCTTTTCCAGAGGTTCGGGATCTGAAATTGATGAAGGTTGGAGAGCAATATTACCTGCTTTTACCTTAGGCGTTGTTTTGGCCTTCGGCATCCAAACTCGTTCGGATCTCGGCGATCTCTTAACGGCCTCTCCCTTTAGCATTTCTCGTGCTTTTTGGACCAGGGCTCGGGCATGCGCACGCAAGGTGCGGCGCTTATGGATTCGCTCCTCGAGAGTTGAACGGGTTCTTTTGACATGAACCCATTTGTTTGTTTCTGCTTCGGAGGAGGGGCTGGTTGTTTGCCGTGGTTGCTCCTGGCGTTGCCTGGATTTTAGATCCACGTTATAGCGGATCCCATCCATTGCCTCCAAAGCCTCGGCCAGCTGACGAGCAAGACGTTGACGCCGTCTTTGTCCATCTCTTCGGCGGAAGAGGAGTCCGGATCTGCGATCTCGACCACGTTGGACGACGCGGGGACGTCACGTGGCGCAAGTGCAGAGGAGGAGTCCGGATCTGCGATCTCGACCACGTTGGACGACGCGGGGACATCACGTGGCACAAGTGCAGCGGTGGCAACGGGGTCTTGGATTTTTGAGCCGAAGGACCTACAAACATTTATGAAAGAGGTTACCTTTCTGTA
>NC_033794.1:72060029-72072268 GCF_001876935.1 Asparagus officinalis | reverse complement strand
TTTTTAGAATTCCTCTCAGACCCCTCGAGCACGTGGTGAAAGTTTCCTAAAAGGTCTCATCTTCGTTGTTCTGAAATCCTATCAGCTCACGTAGTTCGTCGATTTACTTCAATCGTTCATCGACGTCAATTGGACTCCTGTGGATCGGATAGTGATGTTCATCGTCGCTCTTTAACACTGAACCGTTCGTGGAGACCTATAGGCAATTTTCGATGCCTACAGATACCCCCTCCAAAGCGTTCCGGACTCGTTTCTTTTATAGAAGAGGCTGGAATACTTTGGATGTGATTGGTCTAGCCTTCAGTCGGCGTAAGGACCTGTAGTTAGCTTCAACTCTTGGCTCCTTCGATTTTTGGTCTATTCGATGCTTTGACGAATAACCGAAGTTCTTTCGGCATTGCGTTTATCGCTTGGCCGTCGTCGGAGTCTCGAGTCTACAGCTGATGAATTGAGTTTGGCTCGTGTCATTGAATTGACTTTGAACTACCTCCGTCATATTGTGTTGACTTAGGGTTTCGGATCATCGTGTGTTGATTTTGGTTGCAACGCGTTGACTGGCGTTGACCTAGGGTTACGCGTTGACCGGCGTTGACCCTTAGGGTTTTGGATCGTCGAACGTTGACTTGTGTTACAACACGTTGACCGGCGTTGACCTAGGGTTTCGCGTTGTCCGGCGTCGACCCTAGGGTTTCGAACCGTCGTTGGATGCTCAAGTCACGAGACCAACTAATGAAGCTGATGCGTCAGTGACTCTCGTACTTATAGGATTTTCGGCAAACCCTCAGCCATCAACGGGTTTGATGAGCCTTTACTGACTACCGTTTGAGTCGGGCTAGCATGCGGATTCTCTAAATCCGTTCCGCATGTGACGTTGTGCTAAGGGAATAAACTCCCTTAGACTTGATACTACGACTTTGAATACGTAGGCTTCGTCTTTCTCACGGGAATAGACTACCCGGCGACGCGTGTTAGGCGTTGACTTTGGGATTTTTGGCTAACCCCAAGCCTTCAACGGGTTTGATAAGCCTTTACCGACTACCGTTTGAGTCGGGCTAGCATGCAGATTGTTTAGATCCGTTCTGCACATAACGTTGTGCTAAGGGAATGAACTCCCTTAGACTTCGTGCTATGATGTCGAATACATAGACTTCGCCATTGTTACGGGAATAGGCTACCCGGCGACACGTGTTAGGTGTTGACTTTAGGATTTTTGGCTAACCCCCAGCCTTCAACGGGTTTGATTAGCCTTGTTCTTTTTAACGGTTAAGAACTAACCGGCAGCGCGGGTTAAGCGCAGACTTATCCTTGCTTAGGTTTCAGGATAGAATACCCCAGAATCGAACTCTGGTGTCTTCTTCTTCGGAGAAAGACTAAACCGGCAGCGCGTGTTAGGCGCAGACTTATCCCTGCTTAGGATTCGGGATAAACTTCCTAGGATGAATCCTAAATTGATAAATTTCGGAAAAGATCGATGCGGGAAAGGCAGAATTTTATATTCTATTTCCCGGTCTTCTTTTAGGGTGAAGGCGAACCCGAAAACAAGGAAGGAAGAATTTTATATTCTATTCCCTGATCCTGGAAAGGAAGAATTTTATATTCTATTTCCAGCGAGGAAGAAACTAGAAGTGGGGTGTCCACTCCGAGAATCTGGAAGATCTAGATAAACTTACCTTTTATAGGATTGGTTATCTGATCGAAAGATGAATTCTTCGTTTATCGAAGCGAAATTTCAACTTTGATTATAACTATAAAAAAGTTTAACCAAAGAGAAAGGAGGGGAGTTCTTTCGTTTATCGAAAGGGGACTCCGAACTGAAAATGGACTTCTTGTTCATGGACGGAATCAAGAGGGCCGGATAAACATTTTTGTGGATTCACCGCCAGTTGGACTTGATCAGTGAAAGATTTTGGTGGTAAAGATGTTTTTGGGTTATCCTCTAGAATATTGAGTGTAATATTCTTCGAGGAACTTCCCGGTAAATGGGTTATCCTGAATGTACTAGGGATAGTACTTTTTCAGGAACTTCCCATTTATTGGCATTAATTGCCTGGCTCCTTCTTGAGTAATCAGGCGGTAAGCGCCGTTTGAATAGACTGTGTCTATTACAAACGGTCCTTCCCACTTAGGTTCAAATTTACCTTTCATCTTGGAGGTGAGGATTATTGGTCGACGAGCAGCGAGGACCAAATCTCCTTCCTTGAAGCTTCTTCGGCGGACTCTTTTGTCAAAAGCCCTGGACATCCTAGCCTGGTAGAACTCGATGTGTTGTTGAGCTTCCAAGCGCTTTTCATCCAGCCTCTCGAGTTCTTCGAGACGTTTCTGGTGTTGCTCTTCGGTCGTCATCTCCGTTGCGAGAGCGATCCGAAGGGAGGGAATTTGAATTTCCAAAGGTAGCACCGCCTCGCATCCATATACTAACGAGTACGGAGTAGCTCCCGTAGGAGTGCGTATGGTGGTGCGATAAGCCCAGAGTGCCTCCCCAAGTTTATCGTCCCAGTCTCGTTTGTTGGTCTTCACAAGCTTAGACAGGATCTTAATGATCGTTTTATTGAAAGCTTCAGCTAATCCGTTTGCAGCTGGATAATACGCTGTTGACGATACATCCTCGATCTTGAATTTATCACAAAACCTGATGAAAGCGTTGCTTATGAACTGTGGACCGTTATCGTGGATGATCCGTCTCGGCACGCCGTGTCGGTATATGACATGATGCTTGATGAAGTTGATGACGTTGTTTGTCTTCACTTCCTTAAGCGGAATCGCCTCAGCCCACTTTGAAAAGTAGTCAGTGATAGCGAGAATAAACCGATCACCTTTGACTGAAGGGGGAAAAATTGGACCGACAATGTCCATACCCCAAGTCTCGAATGGCCAGGATGTAGTTGATGTGTGTAATCGTTCTGGCGGTTGGTGCATATAATTTGCATGCACTTGACAGGCGTGACATTCTCGTGCATATTCGATTGCGTCACGTACCATTGTTGGCCAATAATATCCCATTCTTCTGATTCGATCATATAGCTTGGGACCAGGTTGATGCGCACCGCATTCTCCTTCGTGCGCTTCCTTAAGCACTTCTTTTGCTTCTTCGTTCGAAAGGCATCGGAGGAGCAAATCGTCATACCCCCGGCGGTATAACGTACGGGTCTCGATATTGTAAAAGAACCGTGGTGCTCTTCGGCGAATAGATTCTTTTTCTTTTACATCCTCCGGCAAGATGCCATATTGGACGTAGTCAATGATAGGAAAGCGCCAATCTCGGGACTCAGACCCGATTTGAGTTGAGTTCACCTCCTTGGTGTTTGGGCCCCTATCATCTTCTTCTTCATCGGTACCCATATTGTATAGGGGTACGAAGAGTTGATGCGATCTTACTGTGACTAGCAACTCTGTTTCAGGCGGTCGTGCGAGGGACACTGCTAGTGCCGCCAGTGCATCTGCATAAGCGTTCTGGAGGCGAGGGATGTATTCAATGAAGAATTCCTCAAAGGATTCCGCCATTTTGATGGCCTCCTGGTGATACGGTATCAGGTCTTGGTTCCTGACTTCATACTCTCCACGGACTTGGTTGACTATTAGCTGCGAATCTCCGAAAGCTTCAAGATATTCGACCCCCAGCTCTTTGGCGAAACTGAGTCCAATGAGAAGCGCGTTGTACTCGGCCACATTGTTGGAACATGGACCCGTTAGCGAATAGGCTCGAGGTATTACATGCTTTCCCGGAGAAACTAGGACGACTCCAACTCCGGAGGAGACTGTAGAACATCCGGGGGTTATTACCCTATTAACCTCTCTTGAAGCACCATCGAAATATAGTTGCCATATTTGTTGATGCGACGATGTAGTATTAACCTCGTGGGTTTCATCCGGCAAGTCATCATATACTTCCGCCGTATCTGTGGTCGGGCTTGCCGCCAAAAGATCACAAATTGCTTGTCCCTTGACCGACTTCTGCTGTTTGAAGTGCAAATCGTACTGGGATAGGAGGAGGGCCCATTTTGCCAAACGCCAGTTCATCGAACCCGGTTGTGTCATAAATACTCGCACGGGATTAACGCCGGAGATTACGTAAATCGTCTGTCCCACTAAGTAATGCCGCATCTTTTGCACTGCGAATACCAATGCGAGACATTCTTTCTCGATCATCGGATATCGGGACTCAGCGCCCACCAAAGTCCGACTTAAATAATAAACTGCCTGTTCGTGACCATTGTCATCATCTTGTGCTAACAAAGCACTGATCGAATGGTTCATCGCCTTGATGTAAATCAAGAACGGTTTACCTGATTTTGGTGCAACGAGAACAGGAGGATTTGTTAGATATGTTTTAATATCTTCAAATGCTTTTTGACAGGCGTCGTCCCAGATGAATGACACCCCTTTCTTGTTTAGCTTAGAAAAAGGTTGGCATTTCCCAGAAAGATTTGAGATGAACCTCCGGATATAAGCTAAACGCCCCTGCAATCCTCTAAGCTCTCTCAGATTCCTTGGAGGTTGCAGTTCGTGTATCGCCTTTACTTTATCGGGGTCGATGTGTATACCTTTAGTGGTAACGACGAATCCAAGGAATTTTCCGCTGGACATTCCAAGGAAGGATTTAGTAGGGTTCATCTTCAACTGGTGGCTCCGCATGAGATCGAACATCGTCTTCAGGTCCTTGATGTGATCCCCTTTGCTGCGGCTTTTTACAACCAAGTCATCAACATAGCATTCGACTGTTTTCCGGAGGTGCTCTTGGAAAATCTTAGTCATCGCCCGCTGGTATGTGGCACCGGCATTCTTCAGGCCGAAAGGCATCACTGTATAGCAGAAGACACCGAGAGGTGTTCTAAACGCCGTATGCTTCTCATCCTCCGGATGCATCTTGATTTGGTTATATCCCGAAAAGCCGTCCATGAAGGACATCCTCTCAAATCCGCATGTATTGTCGATGATGACGTCCGTGATTGGGAGAGGAAAATCATCTTTTGGGCATGCTTCATTCAGATTCCTGAAGTCGATGCAAATCCTGATTTTGCCATTTTTCTTCATGACGGGAACGATGTTGGCTAACCAGTCTGGATGTTGTTCCTCTCGGATAAATCCTGATTCGATCAACTTCTTAACCTCTGCCTCAATGGCTTCCATAATCTGCGGACGAAACCGTCTTTGCTGTTGTTTGACAGGTTTGGCATCCGGCTTGATGTCGAGGTGATGCATTGCCACATTAGGATCAAGCCCTGGCATATCTTCGTAGTTCCAGGCGAAGACGTCGATATATTCCCTGATGAGGGCGATTAGTTCCTCTTTCTCATCTGGGGGAAGACTACCGCTGATGAATATGGGTTTTGGATTGGCCTCATCGCCCATATTAATTTGGACTACTTCATCTTCGGTTGGTGGTTCTCTCTGTTCGAACCTGTCACCGTACTGCATACTTAGATGATGCACCCACGGGTCTTCCCACGTTGGCATTTGATCATCATCCTCCAGCGTGGATGGATCTGCTGTAGTCATGTTTGACATTAAGGTTTTGAACATTTCTCCCAGACTTGTATCAGAGTCCCACTCTGAAGCATCGGGAGAGTATCCATTCTTAGGCTTGTTAGCAATTTGATCAATGATCTGCCAACTACATTCCTCATCTGATGAAACATAACCTAAGCCTCGTCCATATTTATAATAATCCTCAGGCTTCCCTTTCGGTACATATACTGCTTTGGCTGGATTACGAGGACCTCGATCGAAATATAAACCTTCTCCGAGTGTGAAGTCGTATCCTTGCTTTTCCATAAGCTTGCGTGCTTCCGGACTATACTTAGACAAATGCCGACCGGGTTTGTCATCATCTTCATCTTCACTTAGGAAATGATCCCGTAATGGAGAACTTTTCCCTTTACCGTAAATTATTTCCTTCGCGCCCTTTATTTTGTTCGGGATGATCATGGTTGTTCCGAAAGAATGTTGGAGGCGTTCTTTCGTTACATAGGATGATCGGAGCGGCATATGCAAACCAGAATTATTATACAATTCCGTCATCATATTATCAAAAGACAAGGAGTACTCTAAATCATCATTTATTTCATCGGTGGCAAGTTGCCAGTTACAACTGCCATCTGACGATTGATCATCGTCAAGATTGATTACAAAGGGTACAATGTCATTTAGAACAAAACCACCATTGTAATCGAATCCGGCTTCGGAGTCAGCTTCTTCTCCGCTGTCCGCGCCCTGGACCGATGGTTCTGTATCGGATTCGTTACCATAAAGGAGAGAATCAGTGAAATAATTCTCAAACCCTTTAAATGGTTGCTTATCCGCGACCACCGTCCTAACTCTTCCATCAGTGTCGACATATTTCAGACACTGATGTAAGGTAGAGGGAACTATAACATTACTATGGATCCAAGGCCGACCCAATAGTAAGTTATATGACGTCTCAGCATCAATAACATAGCACGTGACCTCTGTCTTCAGATCGCCCATTTGGCACTTTACCCGAATTTTACCTAAAGGCCTTGACCCGCTGGTGTTGAATCCGTATATAACCGTGCCTGTAGACGCTAATTTGCTGACCGGAATGCCAAGGTTGTGCATCAGACGAAGTGGCATAATGCTCACAGCGGAACCCGGATCGACTTGGATCCGGTTGACTTCGCTGGAACCAATGTATCCGACGAAGTATAGGGGCCGATCGTGATTCGAATTTTTCGTTTGCATATCCTCTTTGGTGAAGGTGATGCAGGGAAGGTTCTTAGTCGCCATGTTGCACTGTTGACTCAGCGGTTCTGGCTGTTCATGCACCGGCTTGACTTGAGTCAGAAATACCTCTGCATTGGCCAAAGCTTCTTGTAGGGCCTCCCTGGTTTCTTTGGATAATCGCAGCAACTCATACAGCGTTATCCGTGCAGGAATGTTGGCTAATTGCGCCATAATGTCGAAGACTTGCGGAGTTTTCGAGCTTTCCGGTTTGTCTCTTCCAATCGGGCGACTGAAACGAGGCTGCTTCGGATTTTGCACCTCCTGAGGATTCTTCTCTTTTGGTTTATTCACCGGCTGTCTTCTAGCATCTTCACCCGGTGTAGTACTCGCAATCACCCCCATCTCCGTGAGAGTTTTGGCTGGTCCTCGTTTATTCACCCCCTGTTCACTGGGTGGTGGATATTTGTAGTGATACTCATTTCCGCTTCTAGTGGCGAAGACCTCTTGTTCTTCTTCGGAGAGTGGAAAAGCGAGAATACTTTCGTCATCTTCTCCCGGGATAGCAGAGACTCCACAGCAAGACTTTCCTTTCCCTTTGGATTTCTTCTTTGATGACGATCCGGCCCATTGTTCATCTTCAATTAGGTCGGGGTGAACCCATAGGATTTCACCATTTGGAGCTGTGTGCGGCACAAGTCCTTTTTGGCGCTGTCCATGCGGGTCGTCGTTCACCGTCTTCATCCCGACTTTGGTGATGTGCTTTGGCTCGAACCAAGTCGTAGGTACCGATCCGAAACTGATTGATACGGCGTTCGCTCCCACGTTCTTGGCAGGCTTCGGGGTTATAACGCCCACGTCAATGAGTGCCTGGATTTTGTCCTTGAGGTGGTAGCACGACCTCGTAGGGTGATGGACCGCTCTGTGATACGCGCAGTACTTTGGGTCCGTCACCTTGTTTGCTCCCTCCTGATCCACGATTGCTGGCAGCTGGATTTTGTTGTTCTCCAACAAATATTTGAAAATGCCGGGCACCTCGTCGTCTTTGAAGGAGTATGTCTTTGGAAACCTTGGCTCCAAAGACTTTTGCTTCTGGGACCGCTGCTGCCAATGAGGTTGGGATTGCTGTGGCGCTCGTTGCTGCTGTGGCTGTTGCGGTGCCCGTTGCTGCTGCTGTTGCTGAGGTTGCAACTGAAAGGTTTGGTTAGCATCAACAGCATTAAACTGAGCTTTACCTTTTCCTCTTTGGTTAAAGTTCTGCTTCGGAAGATTTGTTGCCGGTTGACCTCTCTCCGCCTTCTTCCTTTTGATGAACCGCTCAGCTTGCTCCCCTCGGACTTTCAAATCCTTCCACGTCTTGGATGGTGCCGTGCCCATTGCTTCCAACACGTCCAGCGAGAGGTTGTTGTGGCAGGTCTGGAGTATAAACTCCTCGGTGATCGGGTCCCGGCAATTCATCGCCTTGTTGCGGAACCTCTTGACGAAGGTGTCGACCAACTCCCCGTCTTTCTGCTTCTCATCGAGCAATGACCCAATAGAAACTTCGGTGTCGTCATCGAAGAAGTTTGCGAGGAACTTTGACTCCATGTCGTCCCAGCTATTTATGCTCCCTGGCTTGAGGCGACGATACCAATCGAAGGCGGCTCCGCGAAGAGTGCCAACGAATGACCGCACCATCAGAGGTTCATTACCAGAGATGACTCCCAAGTGCGATTTGAAATATATCAAATGCTGAGTAGGGGAACCCATCCCATTAAACGGCGTGAAGTTAATTAGACTGAACTTCGCCGGATATGGGATTGATTCCCACTCCCTTGGGTATGGACAAGGAATGCCCGTCTTTTTTGTCTCTTGAGCGGAAATCAACGTATTGATTTTGCTCTCGAGATTTTTGATCTTCAGGTTTTCGCTGGTTTCTTCGCCAGCATTCTCATTACCACCCCCTGCGTTGACGGGAGGATCATTGGTATTACGAGCATTCGCATCCTCATCTTCCAGATTAATCGGGTTACGATGATTCTGCTCGCCTTGTTGGTTCGCCAATGCTTGGATCTGTTGGTCATGCATTTCTCTCATCCGCTGCATGGCCATATCCATTTCAAATTTGAAACTTTCTTTCTGTTTAGCCAAAGCGTCTTCAAGCATCTTGGCCATCTGTTCCGCGCTTATCATCAGGGCCTCGCGGGGTTGTCCCTCACTGGATACAGTATTATCTGACGCCACCGCGGAACCGGCATCGGATTCTTCATCTTCTGAAGGGTGTCTTGTCCGAACCCTACCATAGGTTGCTCGTTCAATGGCTCCGGACTGCAGACGGGTTCTAGGTCGGGATGCTTTCAGTATTGTTTCGAGATCATCTCGTATCGACGTCCCTCTGTTGGTCATGTTGGCGGTGACTCTCGGATGTTCACCGTCTTTGACCGCTATTCTTCTTCGTTGGAAACGCCTATGCCTTGGTTTTGGCGTTTCGACACTAAGTCTCTCGAATACTGAAACCCTGTCAGGGACTGTCTTGACACAGTTGCATTCTGAGAGTACTGCCCGAATAAGCTTCGAGCAAGGACATTGCGCTTCTAATCTTTGAGGGCTCCTCTTTCTGGTTTTATTCGTACCCCCTGCACGATAGTACAGCTCGTCCGTTTGACGGTTGGAGCAACCCATCGTGTGTTGGCACATTCTCCCAGGTATAACGTCGTCGTCATCAGACGACAACATTTCCTTCTGAGGATGGTTTATCTTCTTCGGACCGTCCAGAGTCGCACGCCTTGAAACGCGCCTTTGTGAGCGTGAATCTCCAGCAGGCTCCTGTACTTCTATGCGCAAAGTTGTGCGCTTGGGCGCCGCAATTTTCTCCAAGTGCTGCGGGTTGCGGCGACCTCCAGCATGTGATATTGTTTGGGACTTCTTCATTGGTCCCAAGCGTTCTTGGACTGGAGCTTTACCTCGTTCTTTGGGAATAGGACCGAGGCGCTCCAAAACTGACTTTCTCTCCTGGGATGGTCCTGCAGGATTTCCCGGAGCAGTTGCAGAAATCACCGGCCGTTTGGATTGATTTGCCGGGTGTTGAACCTTTGGCGGTTGCGGGTTTTGCTCCTTAGTCTGAACCACTCCAGACTTCGGCTTCCAAACCTTGCGAGTCGATGGCTGCTTCTCGGCCACCTCACGCTGTAGCTTGCGACGGGCTTCTTCAGCTTTAGCCCGCGCTTGCGCAGATAATGCGCGGCGCTTGCGGATACGTTCCTCCAGTGTCGAGCGGTCCCGTTTGACACGAACCCACTCCATTGTTGATGGCTTGGAGGAACCATCCTTCATTTGCTGTTGAGGCTGTTTGCCTCGTTTGTTCTTCAGATCCGCATGGTAACGGACCCCGTCAACAGACTCCATGGCCTTGGCGAACTGCTTCGCGAGGCGTTGGCGCTGCCTCTGGCGAGCTCTCTTAGAGAGAATCACCACGCCTTCGACGGCGGATTTGACCTGCTTCGAGGCCGGTAGGACTTCACCTGACGCAACTTCGGCGTCGAATGGGGTGAGGTCGTCGTTGGTGGCTTCAACTTCTTCGCACCAACGGACTTTTCTCCTGGAGGAGAACTTCTGAAACTTCTTGGACTTGGGGGAGGAGGTAGATCCAGACGAGGACACGTACTCCTCGTACTTCTGTTGGTCGAACTCATACTCGACCTCCTCCACGACCGGGATCGAGATCCCTGCCACTTCTCAGGAGATTGAGACTTCTATGTTCCAGAAAGACAAGGAAGGGAAGGCCAAGACCGGACAGAGTGGGGACAAGGGCAAGAACAAGAGAGGGTTTTCTGGACATCAGAGGGTGGCTCGGCTCATGCCGAGCCACCCTGGGGTGGCTCGGCCACCGAGCCACCCTGGGGTGGCTCGGCTTGGGCCGAGCCACCCCGGGTTGGCTCGGTTTAGGCCGAGTCCCCGGGTGTGTTCCGTTTCGCCGTTTTCCGGTGTTTTCCGTCTTTCAGTTCTTCGTTTGATTCGTCCGGACTTTGATTTGATAGCCCGGGTCTTTATTTGGCAGTATTTCCGCCTCGGTGTTTGAGTACAAATCTATTTTGTCGTTGGACGACTCGTTGACTTTCCGAACTGTTGGATTGGTTCCACAGGCGAACATATGCCGTTGTTTGTGTGCTTTATCGCCTCGTCGCTCGAACATCCGTTGATTTGTCGAACCATCATGCTGAACCATGCTAAGGGACCTATAGGTAATTTTATACGCCTACACCATCAGCAGAGCAGTCTTCAGCCACGGGCAGGGTATATGCAGTGGTTCCTCGTGATCATGGTGCCAGTGGAGCTGTAGTGGAGGGTACGTTCTTTGTGAACTCTCTTCCCGCCTGTATTCTTTTCGATTCGGGAGCTTCGCATTCTTTCATCTCACATGCATTATTGACTAGACTCTAGCTCGTAGCTTAGCCCCTAGACACCCCTCTATCTGTTTCCACCCCTTTAGGTGAGATATCGCTTCTGGAGAGCGTTTGTAGGAGGTGTACCGTTGGTCTAGACGAGTCGGAGTTCACAGTGGATTTGATAGTGTTGCATATGTCCGAGTTCGATGTCATCCTTGGTATGGATTGGTTGTCTTCCTACCATGTTAGCATTGACTGCTTTGCGAAGACAGTCAAGTTGCGAGCGTCCGACGGGTCCGAGATGATTGTAGCCGCCTCTCAGGGCAACCGACTTGCGAAGTCATTTCTGGCGTACATCGAGGAGGTTATGCAACGGGATCAGGGTGCTGAGTTATTGGAGACTAGAGTTGTCTCAGAGTATCAGGATGTCTTTCAGGACATACCTGGACTACCTCCGGTGAGAGAGGTGGAGTTTTGTATTGAGTTGTAGCCTGGCACAGCCAGGACATACCTGGACTACCTCCGGTGAGAGAGGTGGAGTTTTGTATTGAGTTGTAGCCTGGCACAGCCCGATATCCCGCGCACCCTATCGTATGGCACCAGCTGAGAATAGGGAGCTTCAGACCTAGTTGGACGAGTTATTAGCTCAGGGTTTTATTCGCCGGAGTCATTCTCCGTGGGGCGCGCCGGTCCTCTTCGTGAAGAAGAAGGATGGTAAATGAGATTATGCATAGATTATCGAGAGTTGAACAAGGTCACTATCCGGAATAGGTACCCACTACCTAGGATTGATGACTTGTTTGACCAGTTGCAGGGAGCGCAGTATTTCTCGAAGATTGATCTTCGTTCTGGCTATCATCAGTTGCGAGTTCGGGAGATGGATATTCCCAAGACCGCCTTTCTTACTCGATATGGTTCTTTCGAGTTCTTGGTCATGCTATTTGGGTTGACCAATGCACCCGCGGTATTCATGGACTTGATGAACCGGGTGTTCCGTCCCTTCTTAGATCAGTTCGTGATCGTTTTCATCGATGATATTCTCATTTACTCGAGGTCGGAGGCGGATCATGAGGAGCATCTACGGATAGCATTGAGGACTCTTCAGGAGCATCAGCTGTATGCTAAGTTCAGCAAGTACGAGTTTTGGCTTTCAGAAGTCAGATTTCTTGGCCATGTTATCAGTCGAGAGGGTATAGC
>NC_033794.1:72030099-72059817 GCF_001876935.1 Asparagus officinalis | reverse complement strand
GATTGCAGACTATGTGGCTAGATGTTTTACCTGTCAGCAGGTGAAGGCAGAGCATCAGAGACCGGCAGGGACACTGTAGCCTTTACCCATTCCGGAGTGGAAGTAGGCAGATATTTCCATGGATTTTATTGTGGGGTTGCCGAAGTCGAAGAAGGGGAATGATTCAGTTTGCGTGATAGTGGAACGGTTGACGAAGTCAGCACATTTTATTCCAGTGAGGACCACTTATACAGCCGAGACTTATGCGAGGATCTTCATTCGGGAGATAGTTCGACTTCACGGGGTCCCGGATACGATCGTGTCGGATTGAAGGCAGAGCATCAGAGACCGGCAGGGACACTGCAGCCTTTACCCATTCCAGAGTGGAAGTGGGCAGATATTTCTATGGATTTTATTGTGGGGTTGCCGAAGTCGAAGAAGGGGAATGATTCTGTTTGGGTGATAGTGGACCGGTTGACGAAGTCAGCACATTTTATTCCAGTGAGGACCACTTATACAGCCGAGGCTTATGCGAGAATCTTCATTCGGGAGATAGTTCGACTTCACGGAGTACCGGACACGATCGTGTCAGATCGAGGATCGGTTTTCACTTCACACTTTTGGAGGAGTTTTCAGGACTCATTTGGCAGCACGCTATCTTATAGCAGTATATTTCACCCCCAGACGGATGGCCAGACAGAGAGGGTGAATCAGGTATTGGAGGACATATTGCGTGCATGTGTCATTGACTTCCAAGGTAGTTGGGAGGATCATATTCCACTGGTAGAGTTCGCTTATAACAATAGTTATCAAGCGACGATCGGTATGGCCCCGTATGAAGCATTGTATGGGAGACCTTGTAGATCACCGATATGTTGGGCCGAGCCGGAGGATAGCTTGATGCTTGGGCCTGAGCTAGTGAGGCAGACCACTGAGAAGGTAGCTTTAATTAGGGAGAGGATTTTAGCCGCTCAGAGTCGACAGAAGAACTATGCAGATAAGAGGCGAAGACCCCTAGAGTTTCGGGTTGGAGATTTGGTTATGCTTAAGGTATCGCCTATGAAAGGCGTACAGCGATTCGGAAGGCGAGGGAAGCTTGCACCGAGATATATTGGGCCTTTTCAGATCCTAGAGCGCATTGGGGCTGTGTCATACAGACTAGATCTTCCAGCATCGATGTCTAGTATACACAGCGTGTTCCATATTTCTATGCTTAAGAAGCACTTGCATGATGAGGAGCAGCAGCGAGTATTGGATGCACCGGAGATCGAGCTTCAGGATGATTTGACTACTATTGAGATTCCGGTTCGTATTCTTGCCAGAGAAGACAAGAGGCTTAGAAACAAGGTAATTCCCTTGGTGAAAGTTCAGTGGAACCGAGGAGGCATTGAGGAGATTTCTTAGGAGCACGAAGAGGACATGTGTCGTGACTACCCACACTTGGTTGAGCAGGTAAATAAAATTCGTACCATATCATATATATTGCTTTATGTTATATTTTTGGTTATGTTTATATTTAACGCTATAACGAAGATATTTCCGCTTAATATCTAATCTTTTGGAACACATGTTATATGTATGGGGGGTTCCTTGTTTGGATTTTTCACCCGATGTACTAGTTCCACTAGATTAGGATTTTAGCGAGAATATTATCATTTTAGATCGTTAAGTATAAATATCTCTATATATTACCTAGTAGTCCATATTTTGAGATTTGTATAATTTCCGAATTTCGAGGACGAAATTCTTTTAAGGGGGGAAGAATGTAAAACCCCGAAATTTTATAATGAAATGGTGTGAATAAATAGTATAAATCTTTCTTTGGTGATAAATAACCATATATATATATGATGTATATATTTTTACCAGGGTTTGGGAACCCAACAGGTGTTTATATATGAGAAATATCGAGTGATATAAGTCCAGCAGGTGAAATGCCTGCAAAAGGCATTTTTGTGCTGAGCGGTCGACCGACGCGGTCGACCGTGGCGGTCGACCGGTGCGGTCGACCGATCAGCGATCAGAGAGTTTTTCCAAGTTGTTTTCTTTTACGGTTTTTGTTTTGGTCTTATTGGGTTTCGGGTCGGGTTAGGGCATTTGTATATGTAGCCTTTCAACCCAGGAGAGCCTCTCTCTTCATCTCAACGTAAAACCCTAGCCCCCTTTCTCTCCCCTCTCAAAACCCTAACTGGACCTGGTGATTTGGGAGCAGTTCTTGAAGATTTGCAGCAGCTCTTAGTGGGATCCAGCGAAGGAAAGCGTTCTCCTTCAGTTTCAGCGATCCGTTGCTCACCAAAGGCGAGTAATTTCTCGCCCAACCCCCACCCCTTTCGTTTTCCTGTCAAGAACTGAGTTTTATTGGGTTTTATGGAGCCAAATTTGTATTTTTGAATAGCTAATAGAGTATTGTGGCATAGAACATGGATTTGGGATTTTATCTGTTTTAAAAAAACTCACCAACGTATTCTCTTAAAGAGATCTAGATCTGAGAATTTTTAAACAAGAGTTAAATAATGTTTTACTGTCATTAAAACATTTCAATTTGTTTTCTCATGTATTTTGAAACATTAGGAATATGGATTTCATGCTTGAGACTAGTTATTCTTCTTCCAGAACCTTAGAACACTTGATGTTGTAGAAATTTGTCAAATTTATTTCAGGTTTCGAGTTGACAGAAACCCAGATTTGGGTTTCTGTCCGCTCGGCGGTCGACCGACGCGGTCGACCGCTGAGCTCGTACCGGTGCGGTCGACCGCCATGTTATCTGTTTGTACATGTCCTGTTTTGTGTATTTTGAATATTTCACTCATGTTTGAGAGTTTGACTGGACTATCTGACATTTGTATTTAGTCTTTCTATGTACCCAGGTACGATAGATGACTTAAGGGTACCAATTTTGGATATATTCACTGACTTGACTGTGAATTGATATAGGTAGATCTCACTATGTATCCCAGTGATATTTTCACCAGTTCACAGTCCTCGTGTTGGACTATAATCCATAGAAGTCCTCGTGTTGGACTATAAATTCATTCCAGTCCTCGTGTTGGACATTTGCCACTTAATCTATGAGTTTGGAAAACTACGACATAAATAGTTCCTGATTTGGACATAGTTCTTAACCCTGCATATGACTTCTTCACAGAAGTTCACGACATGATGTTGACATGACACTTATGCAAGTAATAATATGACATTCATGTTAGTTATGGTATGGCACTGTAATTTGTTCTGAGATTAGCTGTATTTCTTGATTTATTATTTCTGTACTAGAATCTCGGGTTTAGTTTTTAGAGATTTACAATTTGAGATACAAGGTATATACATGAGGGTTTCCTTGTTTGGATTATTTCGCTCGACGTACCTATGCTCGTGTTGTAAATTTCTAAATACTAAAACCCTCTTTAGTAGGATCAATGATTTTAGATCTATTATATATTATCAGTATTTTCTTATACAACGAGCCCTGTTCCCTTAGGGTTGGTTGTGATGTTACTCGCTAGCGCTTTGACGCTCGTTGTCCCTCTCCTTTCAGGTCACGAGCCAGGAGTACGAAGAGTCGCAGGTTGATAGCGGACCACTTTAGTGTTCAGCTTTACTTTCTAGCTATGTATCATTTTCTTTGAGCTCCACAGTAGTGTGGTTAGACATTTGAGGGTATTATTCTAGAAGTTGTAAAGGCTGTGTGCCTTATTTCCCTATTCATCATATATTTGTATTTGAGACTTGTTGAGTATTTTTTTTACTCAGATCTTGACTATGTATTTCTGTATTATTGGATGATGAGATATTTATGTGACTATTATCATTTCATCAGTATTCCTTGTATTATCTTTTACCTGTTTTGTACCTACACCAGTTATTGATTCTACTAGATAGATGTTAATTGTGATGGTGAAACATGTTATTGCACGGTGTGGTGCATAACAGGTTTGACATTCTTGGTTTCACCTTGGACTGCAGCCTTGTGTGAACCCAGGGGCGTCACACTATCCCGGTCCTAAAAATGTTGTTTCACGCTTGTTTTTTGCCGTTAACCGTCCAGATTTTGGTTCTGATCCAAAGTCTCTCTAACTGATTTGAACGTGATTTTAATTGAAGATAAGAGAGAATTGGCTATTCTCATCCGAAAACAAAGCTTCTAAAGCCTATAAATATGGCCCTAGGGCCTTCATTTAGAGGGATTCGGAATTCTCAAGCCTTACCGAAGCCCTACTGGATTGGAGAGTGAGGAGCTATGAATTCCAGTGAGGAGGAAGAGATCTTGGCGAGTTTTTCGGCATAAAGAAGGAGAGTTTCATAGATCTGCAGTCCGGTTCATCCCTTTTCCTTGAGATCGTACCAAGCTGTGATTCTCGAGAAGAGTGGGTATCTCGCTTTGCTGAGATATTCAGTTTAATTTCTTGACCCTTTTGCGAGTCAACGAAATCGATACTTTGATCTGATCACTCGATGGTCCACGGATTAACCCCGACATAGGTAAAGATCCCACGTGAACAGCAGGTGATAAGCGTCTATTGTGTGTGTTTTCATAAAGTTGTGATGAGTCAGTTAATGAAAGAACCAACTTTTGACCAAAACACGCTGGCGACCACAGTGGGAGCTAACAGCCTCGTTGTAGAGGCTGTCATGTCGCAGTCGCTGATCAAGATCCCTGTGGATGAAGAGGTCGAGTATGAATTCGACCAACAGAAGTTTGAGGCGAATGTCTCCTTCTCCTCCTCCTCTAGATCTTCCTCTCCCTACAAGCGTAGAAGGACCACTTCCTTGGAGAAGGTTCGTTGGTCTTCATATCTGAAGACTCAGGGTGATAATCTTCACCCGAATGCTGCTGAAGGCTCCTCTATAGCCTCCTAGAAAGCTGGATCTAACGTTCGTGACAACTCCTTGAAGGTTAAGGAGTCGCACATCGAGGGTGCACTAGTGCTAACGAAGAGGGCTCATCAGAGGCGCCGCCAATGTCTTGCCCGCCAATTCGCTAAATCTTTGGAGCAGGTAGACGGAATCCTCTACTAAGCGGATTTAAAGTTCAGAAAGCACCAAGTGGTTAAGTTGTCGCCATAACAAGCACCGGGATCCTCCTTCTAACTACCGACTAACAAATGGGTTCGTGTCAAATGAACCCGTTCCACTCTCAAGGAGCGCATACAGAAGCGCCGCGCACTTCTTGCGCATGCTCGGATCCTTGTGCAAAAAGCACAAGAGTTACAAAAAGATGAGGTGGTCAAAGAGCCACTAAGACCTAAGCAGGTTGGGGTGTCGAAGGCCAAAACAGTGCCTCTACTCGACAAGAGACACCATTCGTGTCTCTCACTCAATTCCAGGTCCAAGAATGCTTCCCAGACTTCGTCAATTTTAGATCCTGCTTCTATTGCTCCCGCACCTCCGGTGAAGCCCTACGGCTACGTTGATATCTCCAAGTTCAGAATTCAATTGAAGGATCGCCTTGGTCCTTTACCGGAAGATCAAGGCAAAGCTCCTATTAAAGAATGCTTGAGTCCGCTGAATAATTCCTGAACAACTATTCAGACTGGGGATCGTACGCACCCTCCTAACAAATTGATTCTTGGAACCACCCACTTAGGGGTTCGTGTGGAAGAGCGAGAGCTCGTTGGGATTCCACCTGCATGAAGGTGTAATTATAAACATGTGACTCCTGCGAATGCCAACAAGACATTATTACATCCTCGGAAGAAGATGTGTTTGTTACATGACATCATCATATCTGGGGAATCAAATCAACAGCCGATAGGTTGCTCCGACCATAACATTGATGAGTTGTACTATCGAGCTGGGGGTACAAATAAATCTCGAAAGAGAAGTACCCCAAAATCAAACTCACACTGCCCTTATGAGAGGTTAATCAGGGCAGTCATATAAGATTGTAGCTACCCTAAGACCGCTCCACAAAGGGTCTTAGTATTCCAAAGGATTTTCACTGAAGCGTCAAAACCTAAATCAAGACGCTTACGCAAAAAGAAGATCGGCCATTCAAGCTGACGAACTCCCAAAAGTCACCATCAATATGGCTGACAAAGAAAAGTCTGTGTCAATTCGAATAACGCTAATCCAGACATTTCTCTGGGAAGAAAAGTTGATTCAGGAATAGCCCGACGAGTGTCTCAGCTCCAGTTAGAAGCCATCAGACATGGGGATTACCCGAAGATGCATGAAGAACTGTCTTCAGAAGATAAACTTTTGGATACTTTGTAACGCCCCGCCCATCCCGGGTTCGGTACGCTATTAGTTCTGATGGACTGACCTCACAAACCACCATATGTCTTTTCAGCATGTTTTGTCCTCACTCACGTGCTCCCTGGAAAACTTCCCATAGGGTCACCCATCCTAGAATTTCTCCAGGCCAAGCACGCTTAACTTTGGAGTTTTTAGGAGTTATGTTTCCGAAAAGAAGATGCATCTTGGTGGTATGAGTATTCTAATCAAATCTATCAATACTAATCACATCACTCTCTCAAGGGTTAGGGTATTACAAACTCCCCCACTTAAACTCACAACGTCCTCGTTGTGCCAAATCATATCATCCAAGACCGTATCATCCGTGTAAGATTCTAGAGGTGGCTCCTACGGCCTCAAGAGGTGGCTCCCGCCCTCTCGACGTAGCACTTTGCGCCACATAGCACTTAGCTCTCACCATTCCGGTTGGTTTGGCTCTGATACCATTTGTAACACCCCTCCCCGGAATCCCAGAGTCGGTACACTATTAGATCTGATGGACTAGCCTCACAAACCACCACATGTCTTTTCAGCACGTTTTATCCTCACTCACACGCTCCCTGGAAAACTTCCCAGAGGATCACCCATCCTAGAATTTCTCCAGGCCAAGCACGCTTAACTTTGGAGTTTCTAAGAGTTGGGTTCCCGAAAAGAAGATGCATCTTGGTGGTATGAGTATTCCAGTCAAATCTATCAATACTAATCACATCACCCTCTCAAGGGTTGGGGTATTACAAACTCCCCCAGTTAAACTCACAACGTCCTCGTTGTGCCAAATCATATCATCCAAGACCGTACCATCCGTGTGAGATTCTAGAGGTGGCTCCTACGGCCTCATATTAAAGCACACAACATCAATACAAGCATAAACAGTTTCAGTTAAACTGAAATAACTCAAACAGATCCAAACTGAGGAAAAACTAAAAATCTCCTCATCAGTCCACTCATGAGTCGACTAGGATTAGTCGACTTATTGGTCGACCAGACAAAACACAAAACTGAAATTTTCCCATCAGTCGACTCATTGGTCGACTGAGCAGAAAATCCTCAGTTTTCTGCTTACGATGATTATCTCGAAAATTGATAAACTAAAGTTCTTTTTGTCATATCAAGCAACATATTTCTGATTCTAACACATATGTATCAACAGAAACGAGAGATTTTGCATGTAATATCTTACATTAAAACCCTAAACAAATTTATACATGTTTAAAAACGTATTGAAAACATTAAATCACATGAAACCCACTTTTAAAACTAATTCCAGATCTGGATCTACATTACAAAAACTTTGGTGAGCTTTTTACTAACTGAAAAGTATAGATCTTGCAGCTTATAATGTAAAGCATCTATTTTTATGCATAAAAAATACATTTTAGGCTCAAAAATACGAAATAAAAACTCAAAGAAACTATACAAACAGTGGGTGAGGGCTGGGCGAGATGTTACCCGCCTCTGATATGATGCACAAACTCCTGGATCTGCCAAAGCACGATCTCCTCCGCTGCACTGCACGAAATCCCTTGCAAACTCCTTCGAAAATCCTCCAAAAATCGCCAAAAATGAACTAGGGTTTGAGGGGAGAGAGGGGCTAGGGTTTTTCTCTGGGATCTGATGAGTTTTTGGGTTTGATTTTGGATAGGAGAGATTTTATGTAAGCGGTCAAACATGAAACAAAACCAAACCAAACCCGCAAAAGAAAAGAAAAACTAGAAATCATCCCGTCAGTCGACTCATAGGTTGACTCATTAGTCGACTCATAAGTCGACTGAGCAAACATTTCCCAGATTCGTGCATGTTTTGCTAATCTGTCAAAACCAATGCACAAAACTCTATAAAATTACACTCATACTTCTCTAATAACTTGTTATCAAGTATATCCATGACCTTAAGTCCTTTACTACAATAGAATTATTTATCACTAATAATTCACATATACTTCTAACAAAAATATACGGGGTTTTACATACTTGCTCCGCAATTGCCTCCAACGATACAATGTCTAGCATGGGGCGAGCTCAAGAAGTATTCATGATCACTGCCGAACAAGTGGCTCAACTTCTTCAAGAAGCCTTGGCCAAAAAAAAGATTTTAAAATTGAAATGGAGATGGTCGTATAGTGGGTCAAGGATTTACATGCTTAATAACTTCAGGAGTTATCAAATCAGCATGGTGAATCTAGTCGTCACCACACTACCAATCAGGTAGATAGCGACTCAGAGGTAGAGGAGACTATTAATGCTGATGCTCCTCCTAAAGACAAAGATGTTGGGGGTAGCCCCAAAAATAATACCAACACTGGGTGTGGCCCCATCACTAATGATAATGCTGAGGGTGATCCCATCATTCGTCCTAAAAATCGCCCGAAGAAAGATACAGGCGACGAAGAGATGATGAAAGAGCTAGAGAATAAGGTTATTGCCTTAATGTCCGCTCAAGAAATGAGGAAAATAAGCATTCCATGCCTGTATCTAAGAGAGTGGGATTCAATCTCGTACCCCGCGAAGTTCACTTTAATTAACTTCACGTCATTCGACGGGAGAGGCTCGCCCACTAAACACTTGATCTATTTCAAGTCTCATCTAGGAGTGATATCTGGGAATGAACCACTGATGATCCAGTAATTCGTAGGCACCCTTCGTGGGGATGCTTTCGATTGGTATCGACGCCTCAAGCTAGGGAGTATCAAATGCTGGGACGATATGGAAAGCTCATTCCTTAACAATTTTTTTTGATGATGACACTGAAGTGTCTATTGGAGCTCTTCTAGATGAGAAGCAAGAAGACGGAGAATCAGTTGACACCTTCATCAAACTCTTTCGAAACAAGGCGATGAACTGCTAAGATTCGGTCATAAAAGAGTTCATACTCTGGACCTGCCATCATAATCTCTCCCTCGATGTCCTTAAAGTCATAGGAGTTGTCCCCTCAACCACTTTGAAAGATTTAAAACTATGTGGAGAATAGGTCGAGCGCTTTCTCAGAAGAAAGAAGGCCGAGAGAAGCTAGCCGGCAACACCTGTGGTTGCTGTTGATGTTAATCAAATATCACAACAACAACCTCAGAAATAGTGAAGGACTCTAGATCCGAGACCATAAAAAGAGTACTCCTTCCTGGATGAGGAAGTTCTAGCCATCTTAAAATACCTCCTCGCCATTGCTTATTAAAGATCAGGAAGGAGCTAAGAGGATTATGGATCCAAACTACTGTGCGTACCATAGGAAGGTTCTTCATCCCACTAAGGTTTGCTTTGGCCTCAAAAACAAAATCTAATCCTTAATTGACTCTGACGTCATAACGGCAAAACAAGCCAAATGAGAGCGGTGTAGACTCCAAAGAGTATACGAGTATAAACTGCTTCTCCATCTACTCCAACAAAGTATACGAGTATAAACTGTTTCCCAAACCTCTAATTGGTACATGAGGCTAAACTATTTTCCAAACCTCTAACTGGTACACGAGGCTAAACTATTCCCTACCTTTGATGGAAAATTCCTGGAGAATACTACACATGGTGTTCTTAAGGATAACCCAAAATAAATAAATTCTTAATCATGATAAAGAATGATTAAGAACCTCCTACTCTGGCTATTTAATCATTTTCAAGATAATTAAAACCCTCCCTATGTGACTTCTCAAGCATTCTTTCATCGAGATGAGATTCAATGACTTCATCCGGTCAATCTTCCCTCACGAAACCCTCACGGTCTAATTGTGGAGAGCTTAATTCCTCACTGATCAAATCAATTGACGGTAGGTCTACTAAAAATTATTTCTGGTTTGATCCACTCAAACTCCCGTTCTGTATGTACACTCAACACTTCCATTATTAGAGTCCGGACACAGTATTGAAAGTTTCAAACCCCCTTATGTTAAAGTTCTTGCAACTTAACACCAGAAACTCACACTATATTGACACAGTGATTTTTGCAAATCGACACTCTCATTGTTATTTGTACTACCTCACCCCCATTTGGTCAAACCTTTAAATAGTTAGTGCCAAAGCCAAAATCCCCTCTCAATTCCTTCCATAAACGAGAGGTCCACAAATTGAATGATCAAACCTTTAAATAGTTAGGATCTTCTCAAACTCCCTTCGATCAAACCTTTAAACAGTTAGGGCCTAAGCCAAAATACTCTCTCGGTTCCTTCCATGAACGAGAGGTCCACGAATTAAATGATCAAACCTTCAAACAGTTAGGGTCTTCTCAAAATCCATCTTGGTTGTCAAACCTTTAAACAGTTAGGACCAAAATCAGAATCCCCTTTCGATAAACGAAAGACTTCTACCAACATCGAGCGATCAAACCTTTAAACAGTTAGGATCGTCTCAATCTCCCCTTTGGCAAAACCTTTAAACAGTTAGAGCTAAAGTTGAAATTTCGTCTCGATAAATGAGAAATTTAGATAACTAAACCTTTAAAAGTTAGGGTTATCTAAATCTTTTCGATTCTCGGAGTGGAGATCTCATTCTTAGTTTCATCCTTCAGATTCTCGAAGTGGAGATCCTACTTTAAGTTTCTTTTGCACCTAGAGATAAAATATAAAATTCTCCCTCTCCAGCACAGGGTTCCTCTTTACCCCAAGAGAAGACACAACACAGCTCTTCAGCACCAAAATCCATGCATTTCACTCATGGAGAACTTTATCTCGACTCCTAAAGAGATAAGTCTACGGCTAACACGCATTGTCGGTTAGTCTTTTACAGCAAAAAGGATAACATCCCACGTATTTGATATCGTGGCAGGTTATTATTAATAACGCCAGAATCCATACTTCCCACACATGGGAAACTTTATCTCGACCCCTAATCAGAGATAAGCCTACGTCTAACACGCATTGTCGGGTGGTCCATTCCCACGAAAATGACCAAGTCTATGTATTCAATATCATAGAATCAAGTCTAAGAGAGTTCATTCTCTTAGCATAACGTTACATGCGGAACAGACATAAACAATCTACATACTAGCCTGATTCAAACGGTAGTCAGTAAATGTACTTCAAACCCGGTGATGACTAAGGATTTGTCAAAAATCCTATGAGTATTATGTTTATCTATTCAAAATGGAATGGGTAATCATAATAAGGGACAAAAGTCACTAACGCATCAGCTTCACCAGTTGGTCTCGTGACTTGAACAACTAAGCTAACCTCAACTCCAGCCGAATCTTTGAGGATAATAACTTTAGATGTTCGACAATTTCAGAGATAGTAGTTGTATCAGCACCAACAGCTGGTCCTACGATCAAATCTCGCACAAAGAGCTCAACCTGGTGAGAATCTGAAGCATTCTTAGCTCGCTCTTCCCGACACTCTGATGCATATACAAGTTTAAACTGCATCTCCTTGAACCTCTGATGGGTACAAGAGGTTAAATTGATTCTCAAAACTCCCAGGAGTATATGAGTATAAACTGGTCCTCCCCGTTCCAACGCTTTAAGAGCCTAAACTGTGTAGACTCTAGTCAACGTACGAGTATAAACTGTGTTTATGCCGGTCAACATGTAGCCATGAGTCAACACCAGTTAACACATTGCGATGAAAGTCAACGTGTAGCTATGAGTTGACGTTGGTCAACACATTGCAATGAAAGTCAATGTCGGTCAATGTGTTACAATGAAGATCAACGTCGGTCAACACGTAGCCGTGGGTCAACGCTGGTCAATACGTTACGATGAAGGTCAATGCTTCAACAGTTTGCGCCGAAACAAGGCTTGAATTAAACCTAAGTCAAAGGATAATTTCGAGGATTTCAACCGTAACCCAGGTGTGAATCCCCGATGAATTTGAGGGTAATTTCGAGGCTCTTCTATAAAAGAAACGAGACTGGAATACTTTGGAGAGGTTATCTGTAGGTGTCAAAAATTACCTACGGGTTCCCGCACACTGTTCGAGATGAAGAGAAGATGATAAATAACATTGTTCAAGTTGAAGAGGGTTATCTAACATCGATAAGTGAATGAAGCTAGTCGATGAAACATATGAATCAACAGGATGGCAGAATAGCAAAGAAATGATCCAATCGAGAATTACGTTTAACTTACGAAAGATGATGCACCATTCATGTCTTGTCTACTCCACATATGATTCACCTATGGAAGATTGTAGATCTTTTCCCCAGCTTTCTGATGCACTTCGAATCATGTCATTCCGAAATCGGATCAGAAAGTTACGATAAAAACAGTCAAAAGGGGGAAAACGACGTCTCGGCCAAGGCCAAGTCACATTTGTGTCTCGGCCCCAAAAATGTTGTTTCACGCCCGTTTTTCACCGTTAACTGCTCAGATTTTGGTATATTTTGATTCAAAGCCTCTCCAACTAAGTTGAACATGATTTTAACTAAAGATAAGAGAGAACCGACTATCCTTATCTGAAAACAAAGCTTCTGAAACCAATAAATATGACCCTAGGGCCTTTATTTAGAGAGATCCGGAATTCTTGAGCCTTGCCAAAGCCCTACTAGATTGGAGAGTGAGGAGCCACGAATTCAAGAGAGGAGGAAGAGATCTTGGTGAGTTCTTCGGTATAAAGAAGGAGAGTTCGATAGATCTGCAGTCCAGTTCATCCATTTTCCTTGAGATCGTACATAGTTGCAATTCTCGAGAAGAGTGTGTATCTCGCTTTGCTGAGATATTCGCTTTAATTTCTTGACCCCTTTGCGAGTCAACGAAATCTATACTTTGATTAGATCGCTCGGTGGTCCACAGATTAACCCTGGCACATGCAAAGATCTCACGCAAACAGCATGATAAACGTTCATTGTGTGTATTTTCATAAAGTTATAATTTTTATTTTTATTTGTTGAGATCATTGTAACGATTAAAGTTGTGCTGAGTCTGTTAACGAGAGAACCAACTTTTGACCAAAATAATACCCAAGTTATTGATCTTCAATAAAGCTAGTCTTGGTTGGGGGTGAAGCTTGATCTTGAATTTGACTTTGATTTGCAATTAGCTTCATTCCGATATTCCGCCAACCTCCATTGATTGTCATCGTTAACGCGCAATCCATCCAACCACCAACGGAGGATCTTTGTGTAGAATACCTAACAAGCAAATATAAACACTCGATAAATGTTGTTAGGAATTGTTTGTTAATTATTAAAACTAGATTAGATAGTAGGCTCATAAACATGAGACCTAAAAAATCTTCCCATTTTTTATGATGACAAACAATCTACACAAAAAGTATATAGAATATGCATGATACCAAATGAATAAACAAATTATAATCCTCATGCATAAAACTAATAGAATGATATACTTACAATTAACTTGTTTCTCCCCCTTTATCAACATCAAAATAGGGGAAACAACAAAAGAGAAAGAGAGCGTTTAGCTCCACCTACAAATAAGCATGGGTGAGTATAAAAAATATTAAAAAAAAGCTCTCCCTATCAAAATACCTCAAAGAATGTATAAAATAAAATACTAAGGCAAACATATGTGAGAAAGCATAGATATGGAACATGCTAATCATAACTCATATGCAGAAGAGAAAGTCAATATGGTATAATATATATATATATATATATATATATATATATATATATATATATATATATATATATATAATATGGAAAGTTGAAATCTAAGGTGACACTTAGATTCCCACCTAAGGACTCGGCCTAAAATCACATCATTCTCCTAATTGTTTTTTCCGATCACTCCGTTGAACTTGATCTAACACGATCTTAAACCCAAACACATACTAATTTTGGGTGAGCCATCCGTGTTTTGACCCTTCGTTGAGTCCGTGTAAAAATTTCTAATTCATTCAAAACCGTTAAAATTGCGGCGAGTGGATGAAGGGGCAAAACACACGGGCTCACCCAAAATTGTGTTGTTTAGGTTTAAGAAAACGTATAGATCAAGTTCAATGGAGCGGATCGGAAAAACAATTAGGGAATAATGTGATTTAGGCCGAGTCCTTAGGTGGGAATCTAAGGTGTCACCTTAGATTCAACTTTTCCCATATATATATATATATATATATTATATATATATATATATATATATATAATATATATATATATATATATATATATATATATATATATATATATATATATATATATATATATATAATATATATATATATATATATATATATCATTAAGGAAAAAATGTTACAAGAGTCTTAAACATAAATATATCAATAAGATATATATCAAAAACAAAAATATTAAAAAAATCAAGGATCAAATGTTTAATCAATAAATCCCCAAAAAATCATAAATCATCAAACATATATCTTGATTGATTAATAACACATATAGATATATTATTATGAAAATAGTGTCTCAATAAAAATAATATGTATATATTTATGAAATCAAATGAATGGAAAAACATGAAAGATACTTTAAAAAGAAAGCAAATCATGAGAACCATGAAAATAATGACAATCATGAAAGTCCAAATGAAAATCAAAATAATCAAATGAAATCATGAATCACAACCATAATAACATTAAAACGTGCTTAATCTATAAATCATCATAAGTGATCAAGCAACTTGTAATATCAAAACATTTATATGTTTTATCCACAAATATCGAAAGAATTATGCTTATGACAAAATAAATGAATATCAATAATATTTTTTTCACAAGAAAAACTAGATAAATAATCATGCCAAGCTCTTGGAGCTTTTTTCAACCCATATAGAAATTTTTAGCACTCGATAAACATGATATGAAAGAATACAAATGAAAGATCAATAAATCCAGGGGTTGCTCAAACGTAAACCTCTTCTACAAATTCAAAACTAATTTTTGAGAAGCTAGAAAACGTTTTTAGAAAAGGAATCATACAAATGAAAATATTTTCTTTTTAAATAAAATTATCAAAACTTTGTTTAAAAAATCCAAGCAAAAATCATGTTTTAAAGAACATGAAAAACGAAAACTATAAAAGTTTGTTTCTTTAAATCAAAAATGTTTTAGTACCTAAGCGCTCTTGATACCGAAGAGTTAAGGGACATGACCCCTATCAATAAACTCCAAAGCCTTAGGGTTATGATCCCATTTGGGTGCATTTTGTGCACGGGTCCGGTCATAGCAATAATCATGAAAATAATCCTTCGTATTGTAATAAGTGTAATAGAATGGGTGCACTTATTTATGTTGACCATTAACTTGTGCATGTGAAATATTTACAAACAAAGATGGTCTTTTTAAATTATTTTGCAAAAGAGAAACTCTTTTCAAATTAGAACAAAATTGTTAGACTTTATAGATTTTTGTGCATTATAACAAAATTTAGCAAGATGACATTTACGGTCACAAATAGAGTATTTGTAAACTTTGTTATATATGTGTGTATAGTGTGTTAGTTTTTTAGAAGAATTTATATGGGACTTTGCACACAAGTCCATAAGCTTATTGTTATTAGCAATGCATATTTTTAACGTAGAATCTAAAGATAATAAGTGATTCTTAACATGATTCAACTCATTAACTCGCACAAATACATTGTTATTAGAAGTAGAACATATATGTTTATTCTTAAAAGAATCAAATTCATTTCTAATTTTTTCTACTTCTAATATGGTATTATTTTTCACATGAGTTATGCTAGAAACATTTGAATTTAAAGAATCATGAACCAATTTAAAAAATTTATTATTTCTTTAAGGATTATATTTTCTTTAGCAATAATATCAAACTTACAAGCTAACAACTCATGATCAGATTTTAAATTTACATGCTTACTTTTTAAATCTATAAAACTACGTTGCAACTTCTTATAGTCATGCATTAATTTTTCACATCCACGAGCGAGTTCATCAATAGATAATTCATCATCTATATCAGACTCACATACCTCGCTAGGGCTATCGTCTAGTGGCCGTATACATGATGATGCTCCATTAGTAGCACTTAAAGTGGAATCCGTCAAAACATGTCGGATCTCCTCTAAGTTTCCTTGATGTACTTCCATAAATTTCCACAAATTGTAAGTACTATCAAAAGAAGCAAGCTTGTTAGAAATAGATGAGTCAAATACATTTAGCAAAAATTCTAACAATAGCTTGTTCATAATAAACATCTTCTTATGATTTAAGCTACACTTGGATTTCTCTAAGGTGGGCACAATATAAGCATGATCAATGACTTCCCACAATTCGATATTTTTAGATCTAACAAATATTTTAAATGTAAAACACCGTTGAGCATAGGAGAAATCATTGAATTTAGGAGCAACATTAATATTATAGCCTAAACTAGGTGCACCATACATATCCATAATTATAAATGCAAGCAAAATGAAAATAATCTCAAAACTAGATTACCAATATAGCAAACCGATGATCTTTGACTCTAGACGGTTAAATCTTAAATCAAATAGCACCAAGTTCTGATACCAAATAAAATTAACCTAGAGAGGGGTGAATAGGGTATATGCTAATCTAATCCAATATTAATACCAATTTAAAACTTATTAACATTTATATCCAAGCAAGATTGATATTCAAAAAAATATGAGCAAGAATATTTAACTAAACAAGGGAGAAATAAACATGAACAAATATGCAAATGAGAAAGCGCGCAAACGACAATCGCAAACACACAATATGATCACGGAGTTCGGTCACCCTCGACCTACGTCTCCGCTCTCCACTCTCAAGGAGAATCTCCACTATCTCCACTGGTTTCCAACGTTCACCAAAAACTTTCACAATCGGTTTTCAACGCTTACTGATAAACGTTTACAATTCACACAACCGGTTTTCTAGCTCACCGAAAACTTTCTTAACTCTCACAAATGCAATCACACAATACACCCTCTAAGGTTGGCCTAGCCCATGTCGTCTTCCTTAAGTACTCGGATTTACAACCTCTCCCTAGGCTTTACTACCAACGCCACTCTTCTTGGAATAGATCACGTCTCTCCCACACACTCCTCTTGGTGTACTTGTGTATTACAATGTGATCTCACAAATAAGCTCAAGTAAAAATAATTTGTTCTCTACAATGAATGACAACTCAATGTAAGCTCACTCTCAATGATACACTCACCACAACCCAAATTATACTCAATGTGAGAATACTAAAGCTCCAGGGATGTGTGTGTAAACAATGAGAAAAATAAAATGCAAACTCAATATAAAATCTAGCTTAATGAAATTGATAAACAACATCAAATATATATAAAGCTAGAGATGAGTTTAGCACAAACTTATCTGAAATTCAAGAGAGAGAGAGATGAGATTGAAGCCCTAACACGATAGAATAATCTCCTCCTCTTGTGAAAACTTCTTCACAAAACAAACTTGAAACAAACTCTTAAAAAACATTAAATCCTTATTAAAATTGTTTTAAAAACATTCTTCAATGGTAGGAGTGTTAAAGGAAAATGGGTATATATAGATTACAAGAGCCAAGCCCAAGATCCCAACAAAAATCAATAAAAATATCAAAAACAAAAAAATCTTGAAACTATCTGTTACAGTGCAACGGCCATATCATCAGTTGACTGATTATAGGCGTCAGTCGACTAATACCGGCATCGATCGACTGATGCATTATCAGTCGACTGAACAGACGAAAACCGCTATCTATGCTTCACTTCATCACTCGACTGATCACTATAGTGAGTCAACTGATATCGTGCACACAGCCTGTTATGAACAGTAAAAATCAATTTTAAACCCTCTTTAAAAATATCAAATAAATTCCAAAAAATATAAAACTTTGAAATTTTTTTTATAAACATGAATATAAACATATTTTAAAAAGAATTTTTTAAATTGCACTTCCCAAATGTGAAAACTCATCATTTTGCAAAATTCCAAAACCTGAAAACTCAATACACTTGAAATTTTGACAAACAAACTTGCATATTCATTTTGAATGGATTAATGAACTTAGAAAAAGATGTAACATGATGTAATTGAATCTTTAATCCACAAACACATGATTTTTCAAATAAACATGAATTCATTGATTTTAAACTTATTAATTAATGAAATCCTTTTAAACACATATAAACATGAAACGAATATGTGTGTATGTAATTATATTCATGTGTTTCATATTTATATAGCTAAACACATTATTTTCCAAAACTAACTGATAAATAGGAAACTAGTATAAATGTATATGTATATAATTATTAGTTTCATATTTATACGATTTGAGCTCAAAAGCTATAAAACGAAAATGTGTATGTGTGTATAATTTTTGATCTTTAAGTATAAACCTAAATCATTATATCCAAGTTATTAATCTTCAATAAAGTTCATCTTGGTTACGGATGAAGCCTGATCTTGAATTTGACTTTGATTTGCAATTGGCTTTATTCTGATATTCTGCTAACCTCCATTGAATGTCATCGTTAAGGCGCAATCCATCAAACCTCGAACGGAGGATCTTTGTATAGAATACCTAACAAGCAAATATAAACAATCGATAAATATTGTTAGGAATTGTTTGTTAATCATCAAAACTTGATTAGATAGTAGACTCATAAACATGAGACCTAACAATCTCCCCATTTTTTATGATGACAAACAATCTACACAAATAGTATATAGAATATGCATGATATCAAATGAATAAACAAATTATAATCCTCATGCATAAAACCAATAGAATGATATACTCACAATTAACTTGTTTCTCCCCCTTTGTCAACATCAAAATAGAGGAAAAAACAAAAGAGAAATAGAGCGTTAAGCTCCCCTTATAAATAAATAAAAGTGAGTATAAAACAAATATAGGAAAAATGCTCTCCCTATCAAAATGCCTCGTAGAATGTATAAAATAAAATACTAAGGCAAACATATGTGAGCAAGTATAGATATGGATCATGCACTTGTTTATGTTGACCATTAACTTGTGCACGTGAAATATTTGCAAACAAAGATGTTCTTTTAAAATTATTTTACAAATGAGATACTCTTTTCAAATCAAAACAAAATTTGATCAAATGATTAAAATGATCACAATAATCACATTTGGACACAAGAGCATGCTTATGATATACTTTGTGTGCATGTGTATGTGTATGTTGTGATGAAGCTTGATGGGATGTACAAGTAGCAACATTGTTAGACTTTATCGATTTTTGTGCATTATAAGAAAATTTAGTAAGATGGCATTTACGATCGCAAATAGAGTATTTATAAACTTTGTTATATATGTGTGCATAGTGTGTTGGTTTCTTAGAAGAATTTACATGGGACTTTACACACAAGTCCATAAGCTTATTGTTATTAGCAATGCATGTTTTTAATGTAGAATCTAAAGATGATATGTGATTCTTAACATGATTCAACTCATTAACTCGCACAAATGCATTGTTATTAGAAGTAGAACATATATGTTTATTCTTAAAAGAATCAAATTCATTTCTAATATTTTCTACTTTTACTATGGTATTATTTTTCTCATGAGTTATGCTAGAAACATTTGAATTTAAAGAATCATGAACCAATTTAAATTTTTTATTATTTCTTTAAGGATTATATTTTCTTTAGCAATAATATCAAACTTACAAGCTAACAACTCATGATCGGATTTTAAATTTACATGCTTGCTTTTTAAATCTATAAAACTACGTTGCAACTTCTTATAGTCATGCATTAATTTTTCACATCCACGAGCTAGTTCATCAATAGATAATTCATCATCTATATCGGACTCGCATACCTTACTAGGGCTATCGCCTAGTAGCCGTGTATATGATGATGCTCCATTTGTAGCACTTAAAGTGTAATCAGTTAAAACATGTCGGATCTCCTCTAAGTTTCTTTGATGTGCTTAAATAAATTTTTATAAATTGTAAGCACTATCAAAAGAAGCAAGCTTGTTAGAAATAGATGAGTCAAATGCATTTAGCAAAAATTCTAACAATAGCTTGATCATAATAAACATCTTTTTATTATTTAAGCTCCACTTGGATTTCTCCAAGGTGGGCACAATATAAGTATGATTAATGACTTCCCACAATTTGATATTTTTAGATCTAACAAATATTTTAAATCTAAAACACCATTGAGCATAGGAGAAAGCATTGAATTTAGGAGCAACATTTATATCAAAGTCTAAACTAGGTGCACCATGCATATCCATAATTATAGATATCAAACAAGGTCAACCACAAGACACACAAGCACATTATTATTATTTTAGATGTTATTTGAATTGGAGAAGAATATTTCATGTATATAAGTCGGTTTCCCGTAAACCGTCCCGGGAACACGGCTTCAAGTCAGGATGGGCCCTTAGTTCTTATATATATACCAGGATATCAAGAATGCGCACACCCGCTTATACACATGTTATATTCTCCATCCAATTCCCCTTTTAGAACCCCATTTTTGTCAGTTTAATTTTAAGTGATTGTGCATGAAATGTTATGCACTAACCACAGAGTTACCGTGGAACGACTTCTGTAAAACTATGAAAAATAACCATGACCCAGAACATGTCCAATCAAGATGGGTGCATCGTCTAGTCGATGCTATAATAGTAATAGCCAAGGAAAAATAAACCTCATATCGGGATATCGATATCGAGGGCATAGTCATGCTATGAAAGCACGCTTATAAATCATATTTTTAACAGGAGTCGTCTTCATGCACAGTCTCTCCTATTAGATGACAACTAGATGATCAAGCAATAATTTTTCCATAAATTCATTCATGTCAAACACAGTATCAAACAAGATAAGTACCATATGTATAAATTCATCGTCATACACACATGCTTAACGTGACAAATAAATTGGAAATTATGGGTTTGTGTGAACCGTCAACTACATGTGTGTTTTGCATGCATGCTTAATGTGATTGATAGCTTAGAGAGATGTGTTCAGGCTTTGCAACGTATTATATTATAGTATATTCATAAGCATAGTAACAAACGTACACTGTACACAACATATAAGCATCACAAAGCACCTGTGAACACTTGTAACAACAGCGATAGTATGGCACGGATGTTAATAATATTATATATAGCCTTAAATGAGTTGTCTACCTAATAACATGTGTATTTATAGATACTGTAACATTATTATGCACAAATATTAATTCTTAACCTCAGTAATATTCATGACAAATTTTAATATGCACTGTGTCTATATCCTAACTTGTGTGAGATTAGATTTACAATCGTGTCAACGTCATGCTACATTATTACCAGCATGAACACTTTGATTTTGCTGTGACGTAATGTTTGATCTAGTTGCCGTCTTAACATCTTCAACTATTGTTTGCATAATATAAACTCTGGAACAATACTAAATGTGAAACTTATAAAACACACTATGTAACATGTCACGAAAAAAAAATGTTAGACACAATTTAAAATAAATTATGTATTAAAATCAATCATGCTACTAAGGAAATTCTTAGAGAACTAGAGAATGATTGAGTACTAGGAAATAAGAATATAAATGAGGATACTCGAGAAAATTTCAAGAAATTTCAAACCAATTAAAAAAATGAATGCTTGCCGATTATGAAATAAAAAAAATTGCGATCAATAAAAGAGTCAAAGAATAATAATGCTAGCACGAAGTTAAAATTTTAGAAAGAAATTGATGAAATGTATGCTTGCCTAATTGTGTCGAAAGAAAAAAACAAACAAAGATCCTTCACTCGAACTTCAACTCACGCCGAGCCTCGTCCATGGCGAATTAGGGATTTGATAAGTGAAGATAAGGGCTTTAAATCTGCTATGTGCAACCATGGTTCTCCTCGCAGAACTCGAAACTTTTTTTTTCTTGTTCCGTGAGATGAAATTTGGATGGGGGAAAAGGAAGTGTTAATGAAGGAGATTAGGTAACGGAATTTTAGTTAAGGGGATTAGTTAGGATTTGTGGAGAGATAACAGGTAGTTAGTTGAGGGATTTGCGGAGAGGGATTAGTGATCCCCTTAATTTTTTGTTAGTGGAAATTAGTGGAAGAGGGTTTTATTTATTTATTTGTTTACTTTACAAGATATTTATGTGAACACGCTTAACGACTTCATCAAGTTTATTCTTTTGAGTAGCATGCGTAGGTTACATGCCGTTATACAACTGAAAATTTATGGAGCTCACATATTCGTAACTATTATTTGTCTAGATATAGCTATAATTGTCTTTCATAAATTAATTTTCTTTCACAAATGCTGAAATCCAAAGATGCCTATGATAAAGTTAATTTATGTCGTACTCTCTAGTAATTGGTTTGTCTAAAGTCCTAGTCATAGATAAAAAGTTGAAGAATTTCTACCATTAGAATATATTGTCTCTGTTTATGGTCTGTTTGATTGCAAATATCAAGTAAAGATCATATGAGAAGCACAAAGTCGTAAACATATCAAGAGTGAAAGTTTGGAGTATTACATCTCACCCACCTTAAAAAGAAATTTCGTCCTTGAAATTTTATTTAAGTACAAGAAAGAACAACTGGTCACATATATATACCTCTCCATCAGCGGTGTATATAGATAATGCCACAAAAATGGTAAATGAGGTCTCCATGATAGATATATGTATAGAAAAATGGCATCTGATATAGTAAAGTCAGAAAAGTATTTACTTGTAGAAATGTAAAGGGTAACACAATTTATTCCTTATTTGACCTCTTATTAAAAAAATTTGCTTGGAAATAGAGTAAACACATCCATGCATATAAATACTTTCAATTAACACTCGAAAATAGTTTGACACGTCAAATGTATGGCTTTCACCTAAATGTATGTCTGTGCATCTTGATATGCATATGATAGGTCAGTCATATATGCTTTAAAACTTCATACTTAATTTCTCTTTATCCCTTATGAATTTCATTTTACTATTCGATTACATGATAGGGAATACCCAAATCTAGATTGACATGGTATATACCTCATATCATATACTATAAGCCTATTGGAAAAATAACTCTCCATAGCATGAATCCCCCTGCGATATCAGTCAAGACGTGATACATGTAAACCAATTCTTTCCCGAGTTTAGTTCTAAGGATCGTCACCCTTAGGTCCACCACCAATCACAATCCAGTGGAGGAAGATCACGAGCCCCCTCTCACTAAAACATGTATCCCAATATCAATATTATAATGGTGTCTTGAAGGACTCACTTGACATTCAACACTATGGCATCATAAACATGTATAACCTAAGATAATTTGATAGTAATATAAAAGTGGTACCTCCTAGCCGGAGACTTTTCATGAAGTTCTTGTCCCTGGATTTCTTAAAGTTATAAACATGTTGTTGGAATCAAGTTTCAGTGGTAATTCTCAAGAATTAATAAATTTCTCTAGATATTAAGCATCATGAAATATCTCGATCATATATTGGGTACATAGTCATATCAACATCATACACCGTGCATAACCTGTATTGAATAGTGTAGGGATGCTTCAGGAGCACAAATATCAAACAACCATGAGTTCATGCCAAGCTCACGTGTCAAGCTACATATAATCATACATGCAATCACTTGGATTTTTTTTGAAGATATAAAGTGGAAATATGAGGATTAAATACAAAGACATTCTAGTCTAGTTCATCTTCCTCATCATATTTGTAACCTAATATATAAGCAAATTATATCACTCATTACTAAACCACTCTAATCTATCAAAGTTCTAAGCTGATCTATCTACAAAACTCAATATTTATCCCGCTAAACCTAGTTATAAGGATTTATCCATTAGACTCCCAAAAAATTTCTCACCTTGTAGATTCCAATCATAATCTCAATTTATTAAACTATTGAGCACATTTAATCGAAAAGTAAAAGGTCCCATATTAATACACTAATGTAATAGTACTCAAATTCAATACTAGGAATCCTCATAAAGTTCTCATAGATTTAATCCAAACTTGTGTCTGTTAACTAATCAGATCTGATTATGCCTTCATTATGTGATTTCATCATAAGTCCCCACTAAGAGATCATGAACTAGCTATGAACCTCTTCTTACCATAAAATTTTAACTTACCAAATTCATCAATTTGTACCCAATTCACATCCCAAATTGATTGATAACCAATAAAGATTCAATTTAACTCAACTTAGAGATTACAATCATTAAATCCAAAATCATAGTCAACCTTAACCATAGGAAAAAATCCGACCAGTATCCATACATCGTAAGAATATGTTTCTAATTTACTCAACATAGCCCATTAATATCCTCAAAGCAAATCCTTAACTTTATATGGTTGTTATCTCATAAAAATCAAGTTTCCAATATATACCCTAAATTTTATACAATATCATCCCCACGATTTCTGATTCTTTGATACCATGCATATTAATAAGTAGGAAACACACTCTCAGGATTTATAATCCAAACAATCAATTGCACATACATCACCAGACGGATCTACTTTTCATGCATATTTACATCGAGTTAAGCTTAAAAACATTCCTCTCACATGATCTAATGATGCTAAGATACTAGCCTAGCTGGAGGTAACTGAAAAGTTTTCAAGTCTACTAATATCCTGATTGGTTAGCACATAAATAACATCCAAGTTTAGTCGTATGCACTAGCGATAGCTAAATGGTTTGATTTAGATGATCCAGTTGGCTGAAATAACTTCACCCAAAAACAAGCAGCCATGAACTTGTATTAGTTGCTAAGGTGAGGGCTAATGGCTGGACAACTTTCCTGGTAGCTTAACTTATGAAGCTTGGGACCAGTCTACACATACCTATTTGTGCTCATTCAACTAAGTCCGTGTACACTTGGCTTGAGAAGGAAAAAAATTATCTGTTAAGATAGAAATGAATTTGGATGCGGAATCAAAGGAGTAAACACAAAAAGATATTGCAAGGGGGAAACGAACCTAATATTATACATGCTCAGACTCCTATTACTATTTTAAAAACTCCAATAGTTATGTACAGGATGAGATTCCAGTCATCTAACCTAGCTAATATCACATTCTCAATTGTCGAGATCAGAAATTCACCAAATATCTTCTAAGTTGATCTATATGTATGTCCATGCATATTCAATCATCAAATAAGTCTGATCGAAAATCAAATATCATTATAAAAATCTCATATCATTATAACTCTCTCTTCTTAGCTTTAGTGAATCATTATTTCATCCCATGTCCTAGCAAACCTCTTTTCAGGTCTTTGCATATCTCAACCATTAAACAAATTAATATTTTGATATCTCGAATAGATTTCTTTTTCACCCACCTTGTTTATCACCTTAATCTTGATATAATATGAATATATCTTCTCACCTCATTCACATCAAATCCAACTTCTATACCATTTTTTTTCACTCTTGATCATCTAACACAGTTTAAATAACATCTTATTCATAATTCCTCAATCCAAAATCATGTCCTCAAAATTAAATTCCAAGCACACGGGGGACAACTTGAGTAGGGGTTAATGCTTTAGGATCATTGTGATCACCTAAATGAGATTGGTCAAGATTTAGGACTTTATAATCAGGATATTGGAAGTCAAAGGATGTGTTTATGGAAAGGAAAGAACTTATTCTATACATGCTCTATAATTGGGCCTAACCTTAGTTTTTACTTGCATACAGGATGAGACAACAATTACTAAACCTGGCTCTGAAACCACTAAAAACCTTGTCATGCCCCGGATCCAAAATGTGATAGTTTGGGTCGTGTCTCAGCCGGCAATGCAACCATACGGTCACATTCACGCCTCTAGATCATCCTGTACACAGATATATTGCTAAAAGAATCACTACATAGAGCATGTAACTAAGATAACAATAAAATAGATAGATAAAGAAATCTCTAATAAGGACAAGGTTCTCTTACATGTTCACAACTATCCAAAGTAGGAAAGAAAAAAAATACATCTTAGTCTGGAGAACCACAGGTAATTACAGGGAAGTCTAAACAAACTGAAGCTGAGAGAATGATAGGACAGATGTGATCACTGCCACTGGGCTTAATCCTTAAAATACTCTTAGTCCTGCGAAGAAAGAACAGTTCCCGAGTCTGGGGCATGCAAACCCCAGGGAAGTCAGAAAACTCCCAACAGGCATGTAAAATGAAGGAATTGTGTAAGTGTAATGTGGCATGGACAAAGAAAAATGAAAACTCCAATTAAAGATGATAAACAAATTACTAATTATAGATATCAAACAAGGTCAACCACAAGACACACAAGCACATTATTATTATTTTATATGTTATTTGAATTGGAGAAGAATATTTTATGTATATAAGTCAGTTTCCCGTAAACCGTCCGGCTTCAAGTCAGGATGGGCCCTTAGTTCTTATATATATACCAGGATATCAAGAATGCGCACACCCGCTTATACACATGTTATATTCTCCATCCAATTCCCCTTTTAGAACCCCATTTTTGTCAGTTTAATTTTAAGTGATTGTGCATGAAATGTTATGCACTAACCACAGAGTTACCGTGGAACGACTTCTGTAAAACTATGAAAAATAACCATGACCCAGAACATGTCCAATCAAGATGGGTGCATCGTCTAGTCGATGCTATAATAGTAATAGCCAAGGAAAAATAAACCTCATATCGGGATATCGATATCGAGGGCATAGCCATGCTATGAAAGCACGCTTATAAATCATATTTTTAACATGAGTCTGTTGCGCGCAGCGGAAATTTTGGCAGCACTTCGGCAGCACAACAAGAGAGTCAAATCGCAAAAAGAATTCTTGTTTCTCAAAGGGAACAAGAATCTGAAGCCTATATCCTATCAAAGTAAGATATTAGCTCTTCCTCTTGTCAGCTCTAGGAATGCGCATCGAGGGACCCTAAAAGCTATTACAAATCACACAAAAGCAGTACAACCAATTTTAACGTGGTTCGGCAAATTGCCTACGTCCACGGGGCAAGGAGGGGGGAGATCTACTAATAGAGGGAGAGAATACAACTAGGGTTTACAATCACTCTTAATCTAAACCCTCAAACAAACTCTCAAATCCCTCACACAAATATCTCTCTCAAAAGAGGATGCACAAGAAAACCATAAAAGAAAAGCCTCTTCTTTTCTTTTCAACTGTAGCTTCCAACCTCTGTGCTCTCACCTTTTTGTCCGCAGCCGCACAAAAGCCGAAAAATCAAACCCCTTGCGTGCGCACCTTGCAGCCGCCAAGCTCACACGCCCAACAAGTCTCCTGCTCTTGCTCAATCAAAACCCTAGGAACACTGTTCCTTTATATAGCCTTGTGATTACTTTCGGGTGGGCTAGCTTAGCACACGTCTTCAAAACGAATTCTCACGCGGCTCAAACACATCTTCACGTGGGTAGGTCCCACACGTCTTCACAATTCTCCACCTCGGTGAAGTTTTCCCAAAACTGAGCCGACACCAAAGCATCCAAATGTTCCAACTTGTTGTTTCCAGTACGAACTCAATCCACAACAAGTCGAGAATCCGAACGAGAGTCCAAACAATCTCACCCCCATCAAAATCAACTAATCCAAACCGGCTGCATTTGAAAGACTGCCTACGTATCCTCTTGCCCAAGGAATCAAGCCGAACGTAGTTCATCCAAATGGCCGCCAACGGCCTCAACAATCACGAATGTGCAACAAGTTTCGACAATGATCAAACTTGTTGCTCGGAACCACCTTAGTGAGCATATCCGCCGGATTATCCTTCGTGTGGACTTTCACAAGTTCCACACAACACACCGGCGCACGGGTCAAAGTGAACACATACCCCGTCGTAGACCGGCGCTTATCCAAATCCCCGGCATAATCCGAATCAACATAGCCAATGCATAGCTGCCCACCTGTAGTGTCCCGCTCATAAACCAAACCAACATTGAGCGTACCTCGAATGTACCTCAAAATCCATTTCACGGCGTCCCAATGACCCACTCCTGGATCGTGCATGTATCTCGATATCATGCTTACCGCCTGTGACAAATCTGGTCTCGTACATACCATTGCGTACATCAAGCTCCCAACCGCGCTCGCATATGGAGTCTTCGACATCAACTCACGATCTTCAACTGACTTCGGTGAAAGACCAGCTGAAAGCTTCAAATGGGCTCCCAATGGTACACTAACTGGCTTCGTATCCATGCTAACATGGAATCGCTGTAGAACCTTCTTCAAATAAGCCACCTGTGTCAAACAAATTCTGCCCTTCTTCTTGTCTCTGCCGATCTCCATCCCTAAAATGCGCTTCGCCTCGCCCAAGTCCTTCATCTCAAACTCATTCGAAAGCTGAACTTTCAACTCATCTATAGCTGACCTGGAAGTAGAGGCAACTAACATGTCATCGACATAGAGCAACAAATAAATATACGCACCTCCTTTCAACTTGCGAAAATATACGCAAGGATCAAACTGGCTCCGAGTGTACGAATGACCAAGCATAAAACCATCAAATCGCCTATACCACTGTCGAGGAGACTGCTTCAAACCGTATAGCGATTTCTTCAGTTTGCAAACCAACTTATCTTTCCCTGCAGCTCGGAATCCCAATGGCTGAGTCATATATATTTCTTCATCAAGATCACCATGAAGAAATGCCGTCTTCACATCCAACTGATCTAACTCTAAACCATACTGTGCCACCAAAGCTAGCAAAATCCGAATCGAAGAGTGCTTCACCACCGGAGAGAAAACCTCATTATAGTCAATACCTTCCTCCTGTGCATAGCCCTTCGCAACTAACCTAGCTTTGAACCTCAATGGAGTGCCCTCAATGCCCTCCTTCTTCGTGTATACCCACTTGCAACCAATTACCTTCCGCCCCTTTGGAAGCTCAACAAGCTCCCATGTATCATTCTTATGAAGAGATTCCATCTCCTCCTGCATAGCTACCTGCCACGAATCAACCTCCAAACTCTGCTCGGCCTCTCTGAATGTAGTAGGTATCAACTCATCGATACTCTCCACCGGAAGTGCATACGCAACTGTGTCGGCATACCGTGCTGGCATCTGTATGTTTCTCCTCTGTCTCCTAGCCACAATAGAATCCTGAACCTGAACTGTCACCGTCGTGCTCGCCTGGCGTCACCTCAGTCGGCACTCTCATGGATACTGCACTATCTGGACTCTGTGGAGCTGCATCAATCTCCACCACCTGCGAAATCTCCTCCGTCGGGTCGCTCTCCACCTGATGAGAGCTGGGAAGCTTCAAGATAGAAGCTTCATCAAACGTGACATCCCTACTCAGCACAATCTTCTTATCAACTGGATCCCAAAGCTTGTATCCCTTGACACCACGCTTGAATCCTACAAATATGGCCTTCCTAGCTCGAGGTTCCAATTTATCAGTTCTAACATGATAATATGCAGGGCACCCAAATACCTTAACCTGGTCATAATCGTGTGCTGGCTTTCCCGACCACATCTCCATAGGGGTCTTCCCCTCAATCACAGATGAAGGCAGCCTATTAATGAGGTGGCTCGCATATGTAAGTGCCTCAGCCCAAAAGATCTTCTCTAAACCACTCTGCGACAATAAGCACCAGATCTTCTCTAGTAAAGACCGATTCAACCTCTCTGCCACCCTATTTTGCTGCGGTGTATGACTAACTGTGAAGTGTCTC
>NC_033794.1:72026502-72029099 GCF_001876935.1 Asparagus officinalis | reverse complement strand
AAGATCCCGGTTACAATGAAAATCAAAAATAGAAGAAAATTAAAAAATACTAACTTTTCTCTTTTGTCGAACAAATCCGAGCCCTGTTTTGCGTCGCTCGCGTTTGGTGGTGTTTGCCTGCGCCGGGGTTTGTTTGTCGTGGACCCGCACGCGATCTAGATCCGAGCAGATTACGTAGTATAACGGTGTAATTATTTCACCAGGAAATAATAGCCGAAGGATTAATTTCAACGCAAGGAGAACAATCGGCTCGACTCTCGGGATCAAAGACGCCACACAGCTTTTGATCCGAGTGTAACAACGTAGATCTGAGGATCTCGATCACCTCGAACTGCCTGCCCTTTTGTGATGCGGGGCTTCGCAGAGCAGACTCAGATCTGAATTTCGCAGTCTTCAAGCCTTCAAAAAAACTCCAAGATGAAGGTCTCATCCGGCAGAGTTTTGCTCTCAAAAGTTCTTCCAAAAAGTCCTCCAAAATGATATGACCCCGCCTATCTTATAGACAACTCAGATCTGTGCATTTGGCAACAGATCTAAGACGGCCAACTCAGGTGGCTCGCTCATGCCGAGCCACCCTAGGTAGGCCTGCGCACCGAGCCACGCTCAGGGTGGCTTGGCTTGGGCCGAGGCCACTTGAGTGTGGTCGGTTCGGCCAGAGCCCCTCCAGTTTGCGTCCGCGTCGTTCCGGTTGTTCGGTTCTTGTATCCGCTTTTCGCCGTTGATTCGGTTATGCGGCTTGAAATTGTCTGAAATCGCATTCGTTGACTGATTCTGATTTGTCAATTAAATCCTGATTCTGCGTTCGATCCAAAACTGAGCGTGACTCGATCGAGCTGATTCATCCGAGTTTTCGCTCCGTGCCGTTGCTTCTGAACCCAGCATTATTCTGAATCTTGATTTGGAGTCTGGATCCCCGATTAGGCAGTAAATCGGCTTGGTGTCTGAGTTCGAATCGTTAAATGGTTGAATACTCGTTGACTCCCTGACCGTTGGATTGATTCCGCACGCGAGTGATCATTCCGTCTTCGTGGTGCGGTTACGTCAGGGCTTCGTTAGCGCTCGTAATCGCTCCGCGCACATATGTTTGGCTTCGGTGTTGACGGTGTCTAACGATCGTTGCTTAGATACGTCGTCCGAATGGTTCATATAGTTCGTGTTGAGCCGTGTTAAGGGACCTATAACAATTTATACTGCCTACAGATACCCCTCGCAAAGTTTTCCAAGCCCGTCTTTATAGAAGAGTCTGGAATACTTTGGATATACTGTTCCCCCTTCATCGGTGTTTGGCGGATCTTAGAATGGTTTCTGTTCTGATTCCTTCAATCCTCTCAGGCATCGGTGCTTTGTCGAATGGCTTGGAGAGGGTTCGCGGTCAAAAAAAAGACCGGATCTTTTGTAACCGAAAAACTGTTATTCAAGATAGCAATGAAATCAATGAAGAAAGCAACGACTTTTCCCGCGAACAAATATATGCAAACAAGACAAATGCAATCATAACTAGATTAGCACAAAAAATATAACTTGGATCTTTAACTCAAGGCGATTAGTCCTTAAATCAAAGAGCACCAAGCTCTGATACCAATTGTTAGACCCTAGAGGGGGGGTGATTAGGGTCTTATGCTAATCTAATCCGATTTAATTGCCAATTAAAAATTATGTAGATCAATTTATTCTTGCAAGAGATAGATATGAATAAGAACAATAAGAATAAGCACAAATAAGAATATACGCTAAGCAAAACACAAACACACGATATGTTCACGAGGTTCGGTCCCCACGACCTACGTCCCCGCTCCTCACCTCGAGGAGATATCCACTATCACAATCCGGTTTGGAAGCCGGAACTTCTACACACTCGGTTTACAAGATCACCGAAAACTCTCACACTACACAAACACTATGCAATTACACTTTACACACTAAGTGTAGGAACCTAGCCCGTGTCCTCCTCCTCAAGTGCTCGGTTACAACCTCTCCCTAGGTTCGTCAACCGACGCCACTCCTATTGGATTCGACCCCATCTCTCGCCTCACACTTCTCTCGGTGTACAAGTGTATTACAAGTGATTCTCACAAATAAAAGTTAAATACAATGATTTGTTCTCAAATAACAAGTGAGAACACAATGAAGCTACACTAACTAAATCACACCCTACAACCCACACTATATGGTATGAATATATTAAGCTCAATAAGTGTGTGTGATAACAGTCAATGAAACTCAATAAATATAGCTAAATGAAATGAAAATGAAATAACAAGCTATATAAGAGTTTAGAAGACTTATCAAACAAGAAGAACAATAGATGATGATCCCAATAGAATTTGAAGGCCACTTCTTGTTGTAGAAAAACTTCTCTTGAAAACAGATTGATGAAATCAACTTTAAAGAGCTCTTAAACACATTTAAGATTTTGTTAAGCACAAAACTTGGATTTTTTGGATATATAGAAGGAGAGCAATAATGGGGTATTTATAGCACCCCAATACATTAGCAAAAACATAAGTAAAAGACCAAAAAACCAATTTAAAAACAGTTGTAAAAACTAGCCGTTGGAAGTGAACTGACTGTTCGGCGGTCGATCGGTGCGGTCGACC
>NC_033794.1:72002576-72026484 GCF_001876935.1 Asparagus officinalis | reverse complement strand
TTAAAGCTAGCGGTCGACCGCACCGGTCGCCCGGGAAAGTCTCTGGATGTTTTCACGGTCGCCCGCCACGGTCGACCGCGAGCACAAAAAAGCCATGCGAAGGAAAAATACCATTCGCGGTCGACCGCGCCGGTCGACCAGAATCTGATATATTTTATATGACAGGTTTTTAGGCTATTTTGAAAATTCATTAAAAATATCAAATCAATTCCAAAAATAGTAAAATTTTGAGGAAAGTTTCTAAACATGTAGATAAACATGTCAAAGAAAGAATTTCTTGAATATCACTTCCCATTTATGAAAACTCATCTGTTTTGTAAAACATGCACGAACGAAAAACATGATTTTGTAAATTCAATTAAACATAACAAATCAATTTCAAACTTAATGAAACTTTGGGAAATGTTTGAAAATGTGATTTTGAACATGTTACAAAAAAGAATTTCTCAAATTAAAATTTTTATTTGTGAAAACTCATGTATTCTGTAAAACTTATAAATACATGTGTACATAAACAACTTTACCATATGAAACCAAACATGTATATGTTAGACCCTAGAGGGGGGTGATTAGTGTCTTATGCTAATCTAATCCGATTAAATTCCAATTAAAACTAATTAATAAGTTATCCTAGCAAGTATGAAATACAACAATATATATTAGCTAGGATAAGCAATATAAACAACAAGATATATATCCTATATGATAAAAATATATAATGCAATGATATATAAACTAACACAAGGGGTAAACAATCTAAACAAGATAGTGAATGAAATAAATGAGCAATGCACAAATGACGATATAAGATGAATGCAAAAATAAATACGCCAAAGCACACTCAAACACAATCAAATGATCACGGAGTTCGGACCTTCCGTCCTACGTCTCCGCTCCCCACTCCCGGGGAGAAATCCACTATCACAACCGGGTTTTCTATGCTCACCCGAATAACGTTTACACCTCACAGTATCGGTTTTCAACGCTCACCGATCAACGTCACTCCTCACAATCGGTTTTCCAGTTCACCGAAAACTTCACAACACACTCGGTTTCTAGCTCACCGAAAACCTTACAACACTCACAATGTAACAAATATAAATTTGTTCTCTACAATAGATGAGAACACAATGAAGCACAACTCAATGTTACAATCTCTCACAACCCTAATATACTATGTATGCAAATACAATAAGCTCAAGTGGGTGTGTGTAACAATGAGATAATATAATCAAATCTAAACTCAATATAAAAACTAGCTTTAAAGAATGATAATCAAATAACTAAGCAAATGTAAAGCTAGATAGAGTTTAGAAAACTTCTCCAATAGATGACAAGATGGAGAGATGGAGATTGGAGCCCAAACAAGAAGATGATCTCCTCCACTTGTGAAAACAATCTTCAACGCCCAGTGAGCATATGAACTCAGGTTCGGTCGACCGGTGCGGTCGACCGAAATCTGATACACTCAAAACATGTTTTAAAGCTATTTTTGAGACTTTTAAAAATATGTTAAAAATAACAAATGAAGTCCAAAAATTATGAAACTATGGGAAAAGTATATAAACATGTAAGTGAACAGGTTACAAAAAGAATTTTCCAAATTGCATTTCCCATTTTTGAAAAATCATCATTTTGCAAAATAGTCCAAAACATAAAAATGTAAACACATGAGTTTGATGTTTTGACCTAAACCAACTTTTGAAACTTTACAAGATGATTTTATAGACTTNGACCGCGAACCCTCTCCAAGCCATTCGACAAAGCACCGATGCCTGAGAGGATTGAAGGAATCAGAACAGAAACCATTCTAAGATCCGCCAAACACCGATGAAGGGGGAACAGTATATCCAAAGTATTCCAGACTCTTCTATAAAGACGGGCTTGGAAAACTTTGCGAGGGGTATCTGTAGGCAGTATAAATTGTTATAGGTCCCTTAACACGGCTCAACACGAACTATATGAACCATTCGGACGACGTATCTAAGCAACGATCGTTAGACACCGTCAACACCGAAGCCAAACATATGTGCGCGGAGCGATTACGAGCGCTAACGAAGCCCTGACGTAACCGCACCACGAAGACGGAATGATCACTCGCGTGCGGAATCAATCCAACGGTCAGGGAGTCAACGAGTATTCAACCATTTAACGATTCGAACTCAGACACCAAGCCGATTTACTGCCTAATCGGGGATCCAGACTCCAAATCAAGATTCAGAATAATGCTGGGTTCAGAAGCAACGGCACGGAGCGAAAACTCGGATGAATCAGCTCGATCGAGTCACGCTCAGTTTTGGATCGAACGCAGAATCAGGATTTAATTGACAAATCAGAATCAGTCAACGAATGCGATTTCAGACAATTTCAAGCCGCATAACCGAATCAACGGCGAAAAGCGGATACAAGAACCGAACAACCGGAACGACGCGGACGCAAACTGGAGGGGCTCTGGCCGAACCGACCACACTCAAGTGGCCTCGGCCCAAGCCAAGCCACCCTGAGCGTGGCTCGGTGCGCAGGCCTACCTAGGGTGGCTCGGCATGAGCGAGCCACCTGAGTTGGCCGTCTTAGATCTGTTGCCAAATGCACAGATCTGAGTTGTCTATAAGATAGGCGGGGTCATATCATTTTGGAGGACTTTTTGGAAGAACTTTTGAGAGCAAAACTCTGCCGGATGAGACCTTCATCTTGGAGTTTTTTTGAAGGCTTGAAGACTGCGAAATTCAGATCTGAGTCTGCTCTGCGAAGCCCCGCATCACAAAAGGGCAGGCAGTTCGAGGTGATCGAGATCCTCAGATCTACGTTGTTACACTCGGATCAAAAGCTGTGTGGCGTCTTTGATCCCGAGAGTCGAGCCGATTGTTCTCCTTGCGTTGAAATTAATCCTTCGGCTATTATTTCCTGGTGAAATAATTACACCGTTATACTACGTAATCTGCTCGGATCTAGATCGCGTGCGGGTCCACGACAAACAAACCCCGGCGCAGGCAAACACCACCAAACGCGAGCGACGCAAAACAGGGCTCGGATTTGTTCGACAAAAGAGAAAAGTTAGTATTTTTTAATTTTCTTCTATTTTTGATTTTCATTGTAACCGGGATCTTAAAAAAAAACCGAATCTTTGTAACCAAAAACTGTTATTCAAATAGCAATGAATCAATTGAAGAAAGCAACGACTTTTCCGCGAACAAATATATGCCAAACAAGACAAATGCATCATAACTAGATTAGCACAAAAAATATAACTTGGATCTTTAACTCAAGGCACGATTAGTCCCTTAAATCAATGAGCCACCAAGCTCTGATTACCAACTTGTTAGACCCTAGAGGGGGGGTGATTAGGGTCTTATGCTAAATCTAATCCCAATTAATTGCCAATCTAAAACTTATGTAGATCAATTTATTTCTTGCAAGAGATGAGTATGAATTAAGAAACAATAAAGAATAAGCACAAATAAGAATATACGCTAGCAAAACACAAACACACGAGTATGTTTACGCAGGTTCGCGTCATACGACCATACGTCCCGCCTCTCACCTCGAGGAGATATCCACTATCACAATCGGTTTGGAAGCCGGAACTTCTACACACTCGGTTTACAAAATCAACCCGAAAACTCCACATACCACCAACACTATGTAAATCACACTTGTACACACTAAGTGTAGAACCTACCCGGTTGTCCTCTCCTCAGTGCTCGGTTACAACCTCTCCCTAGGTTCGTCAACCGACCCACTCATTGCGATTCGACCCCATCTTCTCGCCTCACACTTTCTTCGGTGTACAAGTTTCACAAAGTGATTCTCACAAATAAAAAGTAAATCACAATGATTTGTTCTCAATAACAAGTGAGAACACAATGAAGCTACATAACTAATCACACCCTACAACCCACACTATATGGTTGATTATATTAAGCTCAATAATGTGTGTGTGCATAACAGTCAATGAAACTCAATAAATTAGCAAGGAAACATAAAATGAAAATCAACAAGCCTATATGAGAGTTTAGAAGACTTATCAAACCAAGAAAGAACAATAGATGATGATCCCAATTAGAATTGAAGCGCCACTTCTTGTTGTAGAAAAACTTCTCTTTGAAAACAATTTGATGAAATCAATTTAAAGAGCTCTGAAACACATTTAAGATGTTTGTTAAGCCACAAAACTTGGGATTTTTTTTGGATTATAGAAGCGAGAGCCAATAAGCCGGGTATTTATAGCCACCCCAACTACATTTAGCAAAAACATAAGTAAAAGACAAAAAACCAATTTAAAACAAGTTGTAAAACTAGGTCGTTGGAGTGAAGCTTGACTGTGTCTGAGCGGTCGACCCAGGTGCGGTCGACGCGAAGATTAAAAAACACATGGTATGCAGAAAATAAAGCTGAGCGATCGCCGCGGGTGGTCGACCGCGAAATGTCTCTGGAATTTTTCACGTCGACCGCCACGGTCGACCACGAGCCCACAAAAAGCCATGCCGAAGGAAAAATACCATTCGCTCGGTCGACCGCGCGCGGCACCAGAATCTGATATAATTTTATATGACAGGTTTTTCGGCTATTTGAAAATTCATAAAAATATCACATCAATTTCAAAAATAGTGAAAATTTTGAGAAAGTTTCTAACATGTAGATAAACATGTTCAGAAGAAAGGAATTTCTTGAATATCACTGGTCCCATTTATGGAAACTCATCTGTTTTTTAAAACATGCACGAACGAAAAACATGATTTTGTAAATTCAATTAAAAACATAACAAATCAATTTCAAACTTAAATGAAAACTTGGGAAATGTTTGAAAATGTGATTTTGAACATTTACCAAAAAAGAACTTTCTCAAATTAAATTTTTATTGTGAAAACTCATGTATTCTGTAAAAACTTATAAACATTTGTACATAAACAACCTTTACCATATGAAAACCAACATGTATATGTTAGACCCTAGAGGGGGTGCATTAGTGTCTTATGCTAATCTAATCCGATTAATTCCAATTAAAACTAATTAATAAGTTATCCTAGCAAGTATGAAATACAACAATATATAATAGCGAGGATAACCAAATATAAACAACAGACTTATGATATCCTATATGATTAAAAATATATAATGCAATGATATATAAACTAACACCAAAGGCAGGTGTAAACATCTAAACAAGATAGTGAATGAAATAAATGAGCAATGCACAACATTGGCGATATAAGATGAAATGCCAAAAATTAAATACCCAAGCACACTCAAACACATCAAATGATCACGGAGTATCGAGACCTTCCGTCCTTACGTCTCCGCCCTTCACTTCGTGGGAGAAATCCACTATCACAATCGGTTTTCTACGCTCACCCGAATAACGTTTACACCTGCACAGGTGTCAGTTCTTCAACGCTCACCGAACAACGTTTCACTCCTCACCTCGGTTTTCTAGTTCACCGAACTTCACAACACATCGTTTCTAGCTTCACCGAAAAAACCTAAAACACTCACAATCTAACAAATATCAAATTTGTTCTCTTACAACTAGATGAAAACCAATTTAAGTACAATCAATGTCCTACAATCTCTCACAACCCTAATATACTGATGTATGTAAATACCACATAGCCAAGTGGGTGTGATATGTAACAATGACGATAAAATCAATCAACTAAACTCACTATAAATAGCTTATAGAAATGATGATTGACAAATAACAAATAGAAAGCATAGAAGTAGATCTTAGAAAAACTTCTCAATGGAAGACAGATGCGAGAGATGGAGATTGGAGCCCAAAAGAAGAGGATCTCTCCACTGTGAAACTTCTTCACAAACAAAACAAACCTTAAACACACTTAAACCCTTGTTTTAAAAACTTGTTTAAAACTTCATTAGCTTGGCTTGAGAGTTGAAGATAATGGTATTTATACCCTCTCACAACTCAGCCAAAAACCCAAAGCAAAATACAGAAACAGCCCCAGCAACGGCTAAGAAAAACCAGCCGCTGGAAGCTGAAAAAAAGCTCTCTTCGGTCGACGGAATTTCACTCGCGTCGACCATGGAGCTATCCGTCAGGCGACCGGAAATTTCAATCGGATCGCACCGAGAATTTTATCGGTCGACCGAACGGTCACGACAGACTCTCTTCGCCCACGTGAGCATATGAACTCAGGTTCGGTCGACCGGTGCGGTCGACCGAAATCTGATACCTTCAAACGATGTTTTAAAGCTATTTTTGAGACTTTAAAAATATAGATTAAAAATAACAAATGAAGTCCAAAAATATGAAACTATTGGGAAAAGTATATAAACATGTAGTGAACAGGTTACAAAAAGATTTTCCAAATTGCATTTCCCATTTTTTGAAAAATCATATTTTTGCAAAATAGTCAAAACATAAAAATGTAAACACGATGAGTTTGAATGTTTTGACCTAAACCTAACTTTTGAAAACTTTACAAGTGATTTTTAGACTTGAAGAAAGATGTAAACTATTGTTATGAAGTCTATAAATAATGAATGTAGTATTTTAGGCAAATAACACATCATAATTCACTAAAACATGATATTCATTGAACTGACTAAATGGATATTGATGAACATCATATTACTGCATATAAGTATGAAACAAAAATATGTGTTTCTAATTATATTCAATTGTCTTCATAGTAAAACTTAAAAAACCTATCAAACCAAAACATAGACATGTATATTAATAACTAATATATATACAAACTAAAACGTGTATGTGTCGTGTATGATGAGCTTAAAAGTTACTACACACATAACATATAAATCATAAACTAATTACCCAGCTTGATTGGTCTTCATAATATGCCTTGACTTGGTAATCTCACGGCATAATCTTGAACTTGATCTTTAACTTTGAAATTGTGCATTGCTTCACTCCATATTCCGCCGAACCTTCCTCTTTGATAATGATTCGTTGAAGCGGCAATCGATCAACCTCCAAACATATTGTTTTGCCTAGAATAAATATAAAACACAACATAGACAAACCAATATTTAGATAAATTGTTTGTAAATCATCATCAAACAAAGAAGGCTAAACCGTATATAATATATAATATATATATATATATATATGAATAGTATTGTTTAATATTTTAAACTTAAAAAAGCCAAGAACCAAAACTTATGTATATTATATAACTATATATATAAAAAAAAATATGTGTGTGTAATATATAGATTGAAGCTGAAAGCTCTAACCACACATATATAAAACATAAACTTAAATATACCCAAGATTGAATTGATCTCGATGTAGCACAACTTGTACACTTAGCCGCATGAAGCTTAAACTAAACTTGATCTTTAACTTTGAATTGCAAGGCTTCACTCCACTATTCCGCCAACCTCCATTGGATATGACCGTTGAAGCTCTATTCCATCCATCCTCCAACTCGTTATTTGCCTAGAATAAATACGAAAATACAAATACTAGACAAACAACATTAGAAGTAAATTGTTTGTTAAACTTCATCAAAACATGAAGGCCAACAATCTCCTTCTTTCTGATGATGATAAACAATTTACAAAAAGGATATATGCATGAAAGGAAATGAATATACAAAGTATAATATATCATGCATATAAACAAGAAAGAATATACTCACAATATTTCTACCCATTTGACAACATCAAAAAGAGGACAAAAGGATGAAGAGAGCGAAAGCTCCTCCTATCAATATGCATGGGTGAGTATAATACATAGAAAGATATAGGGATTGCTGCCCTTATCAAAATGCCATAAAGAATATATGAAATGAATGCTAAGGCATACATATGGGAGAAAGCATAGATTAAAAAATGCTAAAAATAACTCACATACAAAAAGATAATGAGAACGCATATAAATATGTTAATATGAAAGAAGTGTCTCATTACACAATTTAAAAACATAGTGTATAAAAATAGATTTATGAAATCAAAAGATAGAACACGAGAATCACGCAAAAAGTTTTCCAATGAAAACAAATCAACCAAATGAAATCATAAATCAAGATTTGAGTCCAAAAACAATGTTTGGTCAAAGAAGAAAATTTTCTTTGTATAACTTGATCAAACCACTCATAGAATACATTATAAGGATCCATAAGCACAAACACATAAATATCATCATATAAGTGAATTATAATGAATTCAAAAGCAATCAATCAAAACAAAAATCTTTAACAAAAGAATTTTTAAGAGAGGCAACAATATATTAAGCTATTAAGCTTGTTCCAACCCATATAATCATTCTAGCATCCGGTAAATATGATTTGGGAATAAACACCCAATAAATACGGGGGGTTATATAAACATAAACCTCTCATCAAAACAAAATCAATAACCATGAAAACAAAAGAATTTGACAAAAAAAATTATTTTCATGTTCAAAAGTTTAAAGTATAATTTTTCAAAACCAAGAAAAAGAAAAAGAAAAACACTAAAATTCTTGGTAAAAAAAAATTTAAATTTGTTTTGGTACCCAAGAACTCTTGGTACCAAAAGATTTAGGGATATGACCCCTATCATTCAATCTCAAAGCCCTAGGGTTATGAACCCATCTGGGCGTATTTAGTGCACGGGTCTGATCATAGCAATAATTATGCAAATGACCCATTCGATTGCAATAAGTGCAATGAAGAGGATGCATTTGGTTATGTTGACCATGTGGATGTGCACGAGGAACATTTGCAAATAAAGATGGTCTTTTAAGATTATTTTACAAATGAGAAACATTTTGAAATAATATTGGTCTACTTGAAATATTTTGCGATTTAGAAACTTTTCGCAAATCAAAACAAAACTTAGCGAAGTGACCAACTCTACAACAAAAATCACAATGATACACATTAGCATGCTTATGATGAACAATGGGTGCATGTGTGTGTACATGTGATGAAGAGACTTGATGAGATGCACAAGGAGCATTGACATTTTTATATTTGTGTGCATCATAGCAAAATTTAGCTAAATGGCCTTTACAACCACAAATTGAGCACTTGTAAACTTTGCTATACAAGTGTGCATGGTGTGTAGGTGATTTATAAGTTATAGCACTAGATTTAGCACACTTGTCCATAAGTTTCTTATGATTATCAATGCATGTTTTTAAAGTTGAATCTAAGCATGATATGCGTTCCTTAACAAGATTCAAATCATCATTATGCACAACATCATTGATAATAGAAGTAGAGCATATATGGTTATCAAATTCATTTCTAATAGCTACTACTTCTAGTATGGCATTATCTCTTTCATGAGTTAAAGATGAAGACATGTTATTATTTTCCAAACTTAATAACTCATTGTTTTCTTTCAAAATAGCATTCTCTTTAACAACAATATCAAGTTTGGAAGCTAGCGACTCATGATTGGATTTCAAATCTACATGCTTGCTTTTTAGATCTATAAAATTATTTTGCAATTTGTTATAGGCATGAGATAATCTTTCATATGCACAAGCGAGTTCATCAATAGATAAATTATTATCGGAATCGGAATCGCTTACTACACAAGAGTTATCCACCTGTGGCCGTGTGCATGATGCTCCACATGAACTTGAAGAAGAATCCTCCAAAGCTTGTCGGATTGCCTCCAAGTCCCCTTGATGTGCTTCAATAAATTTCCAAAGTTTGTAAGCACTATCAAAATGAACAAATTTGTTAGAAAGGGATGAGTCAAAAGCATTACACAAAAATTCTAACAAAAGCTTGTTCATTGTAAACATTTTATTATCATGATTACTCCACTTGGATTTCGCCAATATGGGCATAATATAAGCACAATCAATAACTTCCCATAAGTTGATATTTCTAGATTGCACAAATAGTTTAAATCTAGAAGCCCATTGTGCGTAGGAAAAATTAATAAAATTAGGAGCAACATTTGATTCATAGCCTAAACGAAATACATTTATATTCATGATATATATGTGAATATATGCAAGAAAGACAAATGCAATCATAACTAGATTAGCACAAAAAATATAACTTGGATCTTTAACTCAAGGCGATTAGTCCTTAAATCAAAGAGCACCAAGCTCTGATACCAATTGTTAGACCCTAGAGGGGGGGTGATTAGGGTCTTATGCTAATCTAATCCTAATTAATTACCAATTAAAAATTATGTAGATCAATTTATTCTTGCAAGAGATAGATATAAATAAGAACAATAAGAATAAGCACTAATAAGAATATACGCTAAGCAAAACACAAACACACGATATGTTTACGAGGTTCGGTCATCACGACCTACGTCCCCGCTCCTCACCTCGAGGAGATATCCACTATCACAATCCGGTTTGGAAGCCGGAACTTCTACACACTCGGTTTACAAGATCACCGAAAACTCTCACACTACACAAACACTATGTAATCACACTTTACACACTAAGTATTGGAACCTACCTCGTGTCCTCCTCCTCAAGTGCTTGGTTAATACCTCTCCCTAGGTTCGTCAACCGACGTTACTCCTATTGGATTCGACCCCGTCTCTCGCCTCACACTTCTCTCGGTGTACAAGTGTATTACAAGTGACTCTCACAAATAAAAATTAAATACAATTATTTGTTCTCAAATAACAAGTGAGAACATAATGAAGCTAACACTAACTAAATCACACCCCACAACCTACACTATATGGTATGAATATATTAAGCTCAATAAGTGTGTGTGATAACAGTGAATGAAACTTAATAAATATAGCTAAATAAAATGAAAATGAAATAACAAGCTATATAAGAGTTTAGAAGACTTCTCAAATAAGAAGAACAGTAGATGATGATCCCAATAGGATTTGAAGGCCACTTCTTATTGTAGAAAAACTTTTCTTGAAAACATATTGATGAAATCAACTTTAAACAGCTCTTAAACACAGTTAAGATTTTGTTAAACACAAAACTTGGATTTTTTGGATATATAGAAGGAGAGCAACAATGGGGTATTTATAGCACCCCAATACATCAGCAAAAACATAAGTAAAAGACCAAAAAACTAATTTAAAAACAGCTGTAAAAACTAGCTGTTGGAAGTGAACTGACAGTTCGGCGGTCGACCGGTGCGGTCGACCGCGAAAAAAAAAAAAATCTTTAAGTGAACCGGTTCAAGTTTTCTTGGATTAGTTGGTGTCTAAGGAAAGGTTTAAGGGTTGCGTAAAGCGCTCTACAAGAAACAAGGTACTTAATAGATCTTTGTTCAACCTCTAGTACTATCCTTACCTGGCCAAACTACCCGAGTAAAACTTTTATCTTTTCACTTTAAGAGTTTTTTGATTTAAAGCAGGTTTAATTAAGTTTCTGGTCTAGTAATATTGACAAAATTCTTTTTCAATCAGATTACATCTACCTAGACTAGTAAACTCAAATTGGACTTATGGCAATCCCATTTATAAAACTCATCTGTTTTGTAAAAACATGCACGAACATGCACGAACGAAGAACATGATTTTGTAAATTCAATTAAACATAACAAATCAATTTTAAACTTGATGAAACTTTGGGAAATGTTTGCAAATGTGATTTTGAACATGTTACAAAAAAGAATTTCTCAAATTGAAATTTTCATTTGTGAAAACTCATGTATTCTATAAAACTTATAAATACATGTGTACATAAACAACTTTACCATATGAAACAAAACATGTATATATATATATGAATATGTATTTGTTTCATATTTAAACTTAAAAGCCAAGAACCAAAACTTGTGTATATATATAACTATATATATAAAAACAAAATATGTGTGTGCATATATGATTGAGCTTAAAGTACTAACACACATAATATAAAACCTAAACTAAATATACCCAAGATTGATTGATCTTCGATGTAGCACAACTTGGTACACTTGCGGATGAAGCTTGAACTTGATATTTAACTTTGAATTGCAAGGCTTCACTCCACTATCTGCCAACCTCCATTGGATATGATCGTTGAAGCTCTATTTCATCCATCCTCCAACTCGTTGTTTGCCTAGAATAAATATGAAAATACAAATACTAGACAAACAACATTAGAAGTAAATTGTTTGTTAAATATCATCAAAACAAGAACGCCAACAATATGTGTATTTGTATCCGTATCCGAATTCATATCTAAATCTATAGCCAAGAAATATCCAAACCATATTCAAAATTTGAACCAATATCCGTATAAGAAACTATATCCAACCAAAAATCCGAAACCATATCCATATCTGACTAATTTCAAGTTTTGGCTATTGTAATCACATCCAGTTTGGATACGATTATGGAACAGATCGGATATATGCAGACTGTTTTGCACCCCTAAGTGCATACCTACGCACCACATACTTTATACTACCGCCTAATCGAACGCTTACTGTACTAAGCTCAGCTTCAACCATGAAACAAAGCAAACAACAGATTGACCAATCTTCATCAATCTAATAACTTGGAGAGAAATTTTGATCAATCAATTTAAACTGATTTTATTTTGTTGTGACACGGCGCCGTTCTTAGCTAAACTGATCATTTAGACCAAAAGTTATTTAAGGAGGATCTGCCAAACTGATCCTTGCTCTACTAAACTCTACTGAACAATGAAAATATAAAGCAAGTAACAACTTTATCAATCTTCATCAATCTAAGAACTGAGAGAAAATATGATCGATTCATAAACTGATCTTATTTTATTCCAGCTCTCCCTCGGTCCCGAACTACACCGGTTCATGCCAAATTGACCCTTACTCCACTAAACTCTACTTCATCATGAGAAGATACTAGATTAATCTTCATCATCAAGAGCTGAAGAACTCGAAGCTATCGCGATTGCCATCTCCTTCATTTTCAACTTCGAACAACCACTTTCTTTGAGAAAGAATCCTTCATCATCAGCAACCTCCACGTCAGCAACATCTCCATCATCTTCTTCTTCCTCTTCCACTGATGGTGATGTTGTTGTAGGCAAGAGCACCGACAGAGGGCTGAAGACGTCTTCGCTCGGTCTCGAGTGAGAGTGGCGTCGGATTGGCAATTGATGGTTGTGCTCACCGGCATAGGCGATGGTGAGTGTTTGGGGATCGTCGGAGTTGCGCTCAATTCGTCTCTTTGCTTGGCAATTAGTTTTCTTGGTGTCATTATTGCTGCACTTGTAGTATTCCCTATGGCCCCGTTTGGCAAAGGGTTAATGAAGAGGGGTTAAAGAGAAGGATTAATGTACTTAGCCTATTTGATAATCCGAAGGACTAAATTATTAACTCGTTAAATAAGTTTTATTTTAGCCCTTATGATCAGTTTTAGTGTTTGAGAATAACAATGATTTTGACTATTTTCTTTATAATTAGAAGGGTTAACTCTTATTCCATCTAAATAGGAGTATTAGTAAACCCCTCATTTTGAGGGGTTAACTCATTTTAACCCCTCTAGAGGGGTTAACTTAACCCTTCTATATTTTTTATATTTGACAAATTATGGAGGGTTAACTCACTTTAACCCTTATATAGATTTGTTGTGTTTGGCAGGTTAAGAAGGGGTTAAGTCTCCTTAACCCCTCACTTAACCCTTTGTCAAACGGTACCTATAGTTTTTATAAAATGAGTCCACCTAGATTTTTCTAAAGGTTATTTACATCTTAGTCCCACAAATCTTCAATAATTCTGTAGTATTCTTTCAAATTCTTGAAAATTGCTCATAAGTCTGCCGAATGTCAAGGGTCTTACAATTTGGTCGCTCTATAATTAACCAAAATACCTCTTAGCTAACCTTTTTCCCCCATAACAATGAGGGGTTTTTGAGGAACATAAAGTGAGGGGGTATTGATCATTTAGTCATCAAATTGCAAGAACCCTTGAGATTTAAAGGCCTAATGAGCAATTTCAAAGATTTGAAATTGAAATACATGTATGGACAACTTGAGGGACTAATATATAAATAACCCTATAACTAAAGAAGAAAAATAAGCATAACTTTAAAGTTAAATTTTCTAGGGTTAATTGCAGATAGACCTCGCTAGTATGGTTGTATTTAACAAACTATCACTTAATTTAATTTTATTTTCTGAAGATAAAATCCCTAGGTAAAATTTTTGAGACTATAATTTTCCCGTAGAGAAAGAGAGTGATTGCTTTTTTTTTACAATAGGCCTAAAAAGAGTAAAAGAATCACTATAGATTCTATCTAGCAAAATAAAAGTAGAGAGATAGTAACTTCATAACAACATAACATATGGGTCTATCTGCAATTAACCTCGCATATATTTACCGATGAATGTTGGCCGAGTGCTTAATTTTTTTCTCTCCATATTTACGCCAAGCCCAAAAATCTCCAAAGATGATGTTCTTGTCCAAACACACTTTCTTTACTTCCCATTTCAACCCACCATTCCTAATCTTCGGTTTCTCCCTAAACCGCAATGAGATCATAGTTAATATTTTATAATCTATGAAAAATCAACCCAAACTTTAAAATTATCAATATCAAAGTGACATCATAAATAACTATAGTAATAAATCAAATTAAAATAAGAATATATTATTTACCTTCTTTTGACTTTAGCCGTCATTCTTGGATTTTTGATTCTCTCCTCTTTTTTCATTGGAAATAGAGGCTGATGGAGCGGAGGAAGAAAAGAACATGAACTCGATGTCAATGGTGACATTTTCTCGTCCATTGATATGAAGGACTGATGAGGAGAAAGAGGAAGAAGATTAGAAAATGGATCAAATGAGTTTGATTCCATTGACATCATTACCTCCTTGTTTCTCATTGGAGGCAAAGGAGGAGGAGAGAGATGAAGAAGATTGGAAAATGAATCAAATGAGTTTGATTCCATTGACATCAATGCCTCCTTGTTTCTCATTGGAGGCAGAGGAGGAGGATGAGGAGGAGGAGAAAGAGGAAGAAGATTAGAAAATAGATCAAATGGATTTGATATCGCTGGCAACATTATCTCTTCCATTCTCAATGAAGGCAAAGGAGGAGGAGAAAGAGGAAGAAGATTAGATGAAGGATCAAATGGATTTGCTATCACTGGCAACATTCTCCCCTCTATTCTTATTGGAGGAGAAGTAAGAGGAGGAGAAAGAAGTGAAAATGAATTTGATACCATTGGCAACATTGACTCTTCTAATATTGATGAAGGTATAGGACGAGGAGAAAGAGGAGGACGATGAGAAAATGAATCAAAAGTTGTCACTAGAGCTTTCCCTTTCATTAGGGAACAACTCTGCACGATCGACATAAGATCACCATCATCCCACTCCATCAATAGAAAAGAGGAAGAAGAGATTGAGAAAGAAGAAATGGAGATTGGGTGAAGAAGAGGGAGGAGATGTTATTTTATAGAGAAAAGATCAAGAAGGAAGTGGAAAGTAGCACAATTATGGAAATTATTTAAATGTAAGATATTCAAAACCATTCTGGTTTTTAAAACTAGGAACTGGTTTCAAGAAGTTAACGATGTTAGCAACAATTTTGAAAAGACTAACGAGTCTCTTTCTATGTACATAAAACTTGAATTTATTAAAATTTTATGTTCTTATTATTAGGGTTAATTTTGTCTAAAATTTATCATGTGTAAGTCATGGCTTCATGTAACGGAGATAACAAATGAGTGGTTTACTGTTAAAAAATTTATGATAAAATTTTTAAATAAAAATACTTCATAGTGGTTTTCTAAAAGATTAATACAAGTTCATAGTACTGAATTTTTAAAAATATTTATATTTTCCTATTTTGGAAATAACTCATGCATGATAGGCACCTAGAGTAACATCTCATGAGAACATTACTCTATCTCAATCATCACCACATCATCAATATTAATTCAAGATAACGGTTCGTCCTCTTATTAGGAATCTCGCATGTGAGCCAGATTCTACAACATAAAAATAAAATGTCTAAGGACCCATTTGGTGCATCAAATTTTTTTTGGATTTGAGTTGAGATTGCAATTCATGGATAAAATGTGATATTTTTTACAAAATAAGATTCCAAAAACTTAGTATGTTTCAAAAAAAAATTTCTAGGATAAGATATCCATAAAACCCCAAAAGCATGAAATTTTTGGGATTTGGGTGGATATCTGACAAAAAGCTCCACCTCAGCTCCTTATGTCTCCCTCGTGACCTCCTTAATATTATCATCATCTCCTTCCCCCATTTCATTTCCCTCGTTGTAATAACCGTAAAATTTTGATACTAGTTAAAATAAATTTTTGGTATTTTAAAATATTATTTTTAAAAGAGTATTGTATTTTCTTGATTTTCTAGAATTTTCTATGATTTAAAGTCTAAGTTTTATATATATTTAAATGATTTGAATATTTATAAATTTATCTAGGACAGTAAATATTTTTAGAATTTATCCGTTGTGTTACCGATAGTATTACGTATCATTTTGAATAATATGTGGTATTATTATTATTACGTATATTTTTGTATAATACGTTGTATTATTAATTATGTATTATTTGTATAATTTCTTGTACTATTTCTACTATTGTATATTATTGGTCGTATTAGTACAACTGGTACGTTTTACTGTATATATATAATTATCACATAATTATATAATTTTAAATATAAGTAAATATATTTTATTATTAATTATTTCCGTTTAATTGTACAATATGGGTATATTTCGACAGTTTCGTATCAACTGTTGTATTAGCTCAACATGTACGTTTTTATTTGTAGATAATTTTTAGGTACCCTAAATTATTTATTTTAATTATTTTCGTTTAAATATCTGAACCCATTTGAAAATAACCCCAGCTTTTGCTTCCCGCGTCAAACCCCCATCAGCTACCCCCACAACCCCGTTCTCTCCCTCCTCTTCTTTTCCAAAAAAACGGCTCCACGCGCATCTCATTCAGTATTTTATTTTATTTTTTTCATTTATTATTATTATTTTTCTATTTAAAGCCAGCTCTCACTCCCTCTCTCTCTCGTACTCACTCTCTCATTCTCTCTCATTCTCTCTCTCTCTCTCTCTCTCTCTCTCTCTTCTCTCTCTCTCTCTCTCTCTCTCTCTCGAGCTCGAGCTCGAGCTCTGCCAGTTCCGTCGGCCTCCCCCCAGCTCGAGGCCGCCGCGCGTCGACCTCTCCCCTCGACCACCGCTCCGGCCACCGCAGCGTTGTCCTCTTCTGCCGCCTCGCCACCACAGCCTGCAGCTCCTCGTCGACCTCCCCTGTTCTAAGATCGACCGCCTCCAGCAGCGCTGACCTCGCCCGCCCGTCCATCTGCTCGACGCCGGCCTGCTCCGCACACCGCCGCCAGTCCCCGCGCGCCCTCCAAGCTGCTCAGCCTCGCCGCTCCTCCCCTCCTCCAGCACCGCCCTCTCTCGTTTCCTTCCTTCCGGCGCTGTCCCCACCCGCCTGCTCGGACCTCCGCCTCCGCAGACCGCGAGCAGCCCACGCCGACAGCCCTTCCTCCTGACGCCACGTCCTCCTCCGCGTGCCACTCCGACGCACCTCCCTACACACCGCGTGTCCCCATCGACAACCGCAGCGACCACGCTCTCGCCGTCGCCGAGCACCGCCAGTCCACCCCGCGTTGTCGCCACGCCAAGTCAGCAGCCCGTTGTTCCTACGCTCGTCCGATCAGACCTACGGGCTCGCCCGTCGACGTCGAATCGTTCAACGAACCAAGGCAAGATCCCGATACTCTTTTGACTTATCATTCTATTCTTAGATCCGCTCTGAATTAATCAGTTGCTTGCAAGATCCCTATTCTTGCTCAGTATAATTTTAGATTGATTACAGATTAATTATGCATACGAACTCGTTACCCGAATAATTATTCGTTACAAATACGGAACTGTCGTGAACATATTGGACTGAGAACTATAACGTGTAGAACTGTCATGGACGTAACGGACTGTGGACAATAACGTATGACCATTCACATTGTAATACATATACTGTGATGATCTGTACGGATTTATTTGACGATTGATACTAAAAATAATATTTTGAATATAGATACTGTAAAGATAAAATATGATAATATTATTTTAGATTAATTTATGATTTTTAAAGGATTTATTTGACAAAATAATCATTTTAAAATAATTATAATAAATTATTTTGGTGAAAAAAATTCATTTTAGAGTAATTATAATAAATTAATAGAATTTATTTGACAAAAGAATTATTTTAGAATAAATATAAATAATTTAAAAGAAATTATTTTAGATTTAGAATAATTTCAATAATATAAGGAAGTTTTATAAAAGGAATTATTTTAGGACATTTATAAATATTTTTAAAAAGATTTATTTTAGAAAAAGGGGAATTATTTTAGGACATTTATAAATATTTTTAAAAAGATTTATTTTAGAAAAAGGATTATTATGAATTTTTCATGATTTATGTTTCTTAATTTTAATTATGTGATATGTTATGATCTTGTTGTATATAATTAGTTGCATTTATTACTCTTTGTTATGAACCGTTAGAAATTCATGACTAGTGTGGCCTGGTGTGTCCGGTTTAAGACTTAGAAACCTGTGTATATGTTAGCTTAGAAAAACAAGAGAGTTGGGATGGGGAAGTTAATGTTCATGTGATCGGATAAGACTGTTGATGTATCTTCCAGGCTCGCTCTCGTGGTTGGTGTCGCCACCGGGGTTGGTTTGTAGGGCTAAAGTGAAGTGTGTACATCACTGTGGTCAGTGGGAAATTTATTTCGTCACCTGAGTTCTGTTTGAAGTTCGGACCAGGCAGAAACGGATTGCGTGCAGTCCTCTAGGCCGCATGTCAGAAACGGATTGCGTGCAGTCCTCTAGGCCGCATGTGTAGCGGGATTGGATGCACATAGAGGATTTGTCAATAGTCAGTTATCCGGTGATATGAGCGTTGACTCTGTGTGAGATGTGAACCAGTGACCTGTTATAGGATGGCTAGTTACATGACTTTTTACCAGTGGATCGGTGTCGCCACTGTGGTTGATTTGTTGGGTCAAGGTTAATCGGTGTCGTCACTTTGGTTAGGATTTATGGATACATGTGAGGTGCGGACCAGTTATATTTCTTTTCATACATAGATTGGGGTTAATATTTAATTATCTACAATTTAAGACATATGGTATATACATGAGTGTTTCCTTGTTTGGATTATTTCGCTCGACGTACTACGTCTCGAGTTGTAGATTTTTAAGTATTAATTCCATCTAGTGTATAACTCTGTACTTGGATAATTATTCTGATCACTAGCTGCATGATCGACTTGTTACTTGGTTGATTCCCTTGGATTTATTATGATTATTCTATTCTAGTAGTAAATTATATTTAGATTATTAGTATTTCAGTTGCATGTTTCCATTGTTATTACCATCATTTGCATTGGTCGCACGACCGTTCTATTCTTCCTTTCGGGATCTTGCCGTGCGCCATGCACCTGACGTACACCTGTATTCTCTGGTGTACGTCAGACTTAGAAGAAGAACAGGTTCAGCTTGGAGATGCGCCAGAGCCGAGTATTCTCAGCAGGAGTGTCTTGTAGACGAAGCAGAAGAAGAGTTGAAGCTCAGTTATTCCTTTCAGTTTATTTTCGTAGCATTTCCTTTTCCGCCTGATCATTGTATTTTATATTCTCCAGTATTTCATTCAGATAGTTTGTATAAGGGCATGTTTGGCCCGAATATATTCATTATGATATGTATTATTTTATTCTGTGTTGTTCATTATATTCTTGCTATCTGTGATCGGGGACCTGTGCCTTTGCATTGTTTTATTTCCAGACGCATAGCGTATTAGATTGAGAAGACGGGGTCTCGCACTTATCTCTTCTCAGTTTAATACGTTGCGGGCTTGCTCGCGTCCCGATTCCCTGGTATTTTAGGAAGCGGGGCGTGACAGGTTTTAGTGGTGGCCCATGCAGGTCAAGGTCCCGGTCACGATTCCGATTTCCTACCAGTGAGAATGTAATGAATAATTTAGACGCATATCATATTTCATCCGTAAGACTATACTTAGCCCTTATCCTAGTATCTTGACCAATCTTGTATTAGTCCCTATCTTATCACTCTTTGATTCTAGAGTTTTCCAAGGTTCCCTTCCCATCGCTTCGTGATCACCCTCTCTTTGTATAACTCCTCTATCCCCGTGTCGGTCGTTATTATATGTGTTATTAATTTTATAACTATATTTTCTTTGATTTGACTTAAATATCGTTTGATTGTATTGATTTCTGTATTATTTATTATATTATTTTATGTATCATACACACAATTGTTCAAATCATATCATTAAGTGTTTTACATTACTCTAGACTCCACATGTACATTGCATAGTAAATCTGATATTTAGATTATTTTATTATGTTTAATTATACTTTTACATATCTATATTTTTTATGTGTGCGTTTTCTATTATACCATCTATCTTTCACTTAGGATCTAAATTATTGTATAGTGTTCATATTTCGTGATATACTTTAATAATTTTATGATTTTAATATTCCATATATACAATATATTCTTATCATATACATTTTTAGTACATAGTTTTATTATCAGTCAGTTTTGTCTTGTTTAGGTTGTTTTAGTATGTTCACATTGGTTTCGTTATTTCTAATAGCCATGTATTTCTATAATTAAGCAATTATTCCTATTACTAGGTTTGAAAATTGAGTTACTAATTATATATGTTTTTGTTACATTATTTTGTATCATTAATTATTATTCTTTTATAATTAATATACAAGATAGTTTTAAATAGCATTCGTGGGAATGCATGGTAATTACTCATGGGTTGTTTATAGTACATTGCACATTGTTGTTAATTGCTTCGTTTTCGAAGTGTGTTATTTTGTTAATTGTAACAATATACGTTATATACATATGTTATTTTCAGTATTTATTCTATGATATTTTAGATTTTATTTCCTTTTACAATATACGTTATATACATATGTTATTTTCAGTATTTATTCTATGATATTTTAGATTTTATTTCCTTTAATTGTATTATTGGTTGTTCATTCTCTGTTCCTTTTTCGTTTACTTGTGTTGTGTTTTATCTTTTCATCCTTTATACTTACTATTCCCTTTTTCATTATAGTGTATTCACGTATATTATTATATTTACGATGTATACTTATTATTGACTTATAGTCCTTAATCATTCTAGTATCAACCTTCTTTGTTCATGTTCTGTTTTATTTATTATCAGTGTTTATGTTCACATGTTCATTAATCATTCATGATATGTTTATCTAAAATTTATCGCTGTTTTTATTATACGAATATATGCCCTTCTTATGTTTTCATTTGTTTATATATCTATTTTATATTTTACAGTTTATGTTTTATGTATTATACATCATTGTTTATGTATATTTATGCCGATTGTATTTATATGATTAGTATGCCATATATTGCTACATCTGAATTGATATTATACCGTAATGATTATTAATGTTGTATCTTGTTTATATTTATTATTTACCATATGAATATTGCTAATATTTTAATTTATTATATTGTTTGTCGGATGCATATATAATTAAGTCATTCTTATTATGTTGTATATAATATGTTTTTAATTGTGTTTCTTCGAACCTGTTTATGATTTTGCATTATTTCCTCTGTGATATATAACTGTTGTATGCTAATAATTATTGTGTATCACTTCATTATACTATTGATTATTATTATGATTGCCTCTGTTTGTTTGTCTATATATATTGATGTGTTTCTATCTTTACTGTTTGCTATTATTATTATTATTTTTATATCTATGCTTCCTTACGTGCGTTTATGTTTTTATTATTTTAACCATATGTTGCTATATGTTACTGTAATATTATATTTGAACTTTTTAACATAATTACAAATTTTTTTTTGGAAGTTTGTCTTATATGTCTTATTTGGTTGAATATGATTTGTTAATTATATTCATGTGTTTTGTTTGTAACTATATTTTGTATATTTGAATATCTATTATACTAACTGATTGTATAATATTTTTATTGTGATTTGATATGTTTATTATTAATTTCATGTCTCATGTTATACATTATGTTTATCTAAAATATATATACGTTTGATTCCTTACTATCTTATTTTGCTTACCTAATCTTCAATTGTCTCTTTTGATTTTGCTTGTATATGATTCATCTGTTATTATTATTGTATATTTGTGTTTTTGTGATTTATCATGTTTATCATCTGCTTACGGATGATTGATTTATATTTTATTGAGATTTTTTATCTTTTATCTTCTTTATTATTTATATTATTGAGTTGATATGTTTTATCATATATTCTAGTGATTGACAATTATTTAAATTATGTATTTATATTTCATATCATATTTTTAAATTATATATTTGTTATATTTGTTGTATTTTACCAATTATGTGTTATTGATTATGTTTTAACGTTGTGATGTGTCATCTTAGGATACTATATCAATAATATCGTATTGACATTGTATTTTTTTAATTGTATATTGCTGTTAACTTCTTGCTATTAAACTGTGTTGACTTATATTTATATTTTTGCTTATGTCTAGATGTTGTGTTATATTATAATTTGATACGTATTAATTATTTATTTACAATATACATGCTTAAGCAATCTCTTTCAATTATCTGTTCACTCTCTATATGTTATACTTACATCATTCTTATACTACATATCAGACTTTCTTATGATCTTGATTTACTTTATATATTTGTATTGACTATTCACTTTTGATTCTCATGAATTATTTTTTATTGTGTGTTGTATAACTTATAATATACACATCCATTTCCTCATTCAACATTGCTCACACATTTGTCATGACGTGCTATGACCTTATTTCTATATTCCTATCCTTGGGTTCTTTATGCATCACTCGCATTTTGAATTCCGAGGACGGAATTTGTTTTAAGGGGGTAGAATGTAATAACCGTAAAATTTTGACACTAGTTAAAATAAATTTTTGGTATTTTAAAATATTATTTTTAAAAGAGTATTGTCTTTTCTTGATTTTCTAGAATTTTCTATGATTTAAAGTCTAAGTTTTATATTTATTTAAATGATTTGAATATTTATAAATTTATCTAGGACAATAAATATTTTTAGAATTTATCCGTTGTGTTACCGATACTATTACGTATCATTTTGAATACTACGTGGTATTATTATTATTATTACTTATATTTTTGTATAATACGTTGTATTATTAATTACGTATTATTTGTATAATTTCTTGTACTATTTCTACTATTGCGTATTATTGGTCGTATTAGTACAACTGGTACGTTTTACTGTATATATATAATTATCCCATAATTATATAATTTTAAATGTAAGTAAATACATTTTTATTATTAATTATTTCCGTTTAATTGTACAATATGGGTATATTTCGACAGTTTCGTATCAACTATTGTATTAGCTCAACATGTACGTTTTTATTTGTAGATAATTATTATGTAATTAGTTTAATTTTTAAGTACCTGAAATTATTTATTTTAATTATTTTCGTTTAAATATCTGAACCCATTTGAAAATAACCCCAGCTTTTGCTTCCCGCGTCAAACCCCCATCAGCTACCCCCAACAACCCCGTTCTCTCCCTCATCTTCTTTTCCAAAAAAACAGCTCCACGTGCATCTCATTCAGTATTTTATTTTATTTTTTTCATTTTTTATTATTTTTTCTTCTATTTAAAGCCAGCTCTCACTCCCTCTCTCTCTCGTACTCACACACACACACACTCTCTCTCCCTCTCTCTCTCTCTCTCTCTCTCTCGAGCTCGAGCTCGAGCTCGAGCTTCAGCTCCGCCCCAGCCACCGAGCTTTCATTTTTTATTATTTTTTCTTCTATTTAAAGCCAGCTCTCACTCCCTCTCTCTCTCGTACTCACACACACACACACTCTCTCTCCCTCTCTCTCTCTCTCTCTCTCTCTCGAGCTCGAGCTCGAGCTCGAGCTTCAGCTCCGCCCCAGCCACCGAGC
>NC_033794.1:71979975-72001882 GCF_001876935.1 Asparagus officinalis | reverse complement strand
TATTCATGATTTATGTTTCTTAATTTTAATTATGTGATATGCTATGATATTGTTGAATATGATTAGTTGCAGTTATTACTCTTTGTTACGTTTGAGAACCGTTAGAAATTCATGACTAGTGTGGCCTGGTGTGTCCTGTTTAAGACTTAGAACCTGTGTATATGTTAGCTTAGAAAAACAAGAGAGTTGGGATGGGGAAGTTAATGTTCATGTGGTCGGATAAGACTGTTGATGTATCTTCCAGGCTCGCTCCCGTGGTTGGTGTCGCCACCGGGGTTGGTTTGTAGGGCTAAAGTGAAGTGTGTACATCACTGTGGTCAGTGGGAAATTTATTTCGTCACCTGAGTTCTGTTTGAAGTTCGGACCAGGCAGAAACGGATTGCGTGCAGTCCTCTAGGCCGCATGTGTAGCGGGATTGGATGCACGTAGAGGATTTGTGAACAGTCAGTTATCCGGTGATATGAGCGTTGACTCTGTGTGAGATGTGAACCAGTGACCTGTTATAGGATGGCTAGTTACATGACTTGTTACCAGTGGATCGGTGTTGCCACTGTGGTTGATTTGTTGGGTCAAGGTGAATCGTTGTCGTCACTTTGGTTAGGATTTATGGATACATGTGAGGTGCGGACCAGTTATATTTCTTTTCATACATAGATCGGGGTTAATATTTAATTATCTACAATTTGAGACATATGGTATATACGACCTGTTATAGAATGGCTAGTTACATGACCTCGTTTCTTGGCTAGGTATGAGTTCTTGTGAGATGTAGGCCAGTTGTGTTTCTTTTCATACATAGATCGGGATTAATATTTAATTATCTATAATTTGAGACATATGGTATATACATGAGGGTTTCTTTGTTTGGATTATTTCGCTCGACGTACTACGTCTCGAGTTGTAGATTTTTAAGTATTAATTGCATCTAGTGTATAACTCTGTACTTGGATGATTATTCTGATCACTAGCTACATGATCGACTTGTTACTTGGTTGATTCCCTTGGATTTATTATGATTATTCTATTCTAGTAGTAAATTATATTTAGATTATTAGTATTTCAGTTGCACGTTTCCATTGTTATTACCATTATTGCATTGGTTGCACGACCGTTCTATTCTTCCTTTTGGGATCTTGTCGTGCGCCATGCACCTGACGTACACCTGTTTTCTCTGGTGTACGTCAGATTTAGAAGAAGACCAGGTTCAGCTTGGAGATGCACCAGAGCCGAGTATTCTCAGCAGGAGTGTCTTGTAGACGAAGCAGAAGAAGAGTTGAAGCTCAGTTATTCCTTTCATTTTATTTTCGTAGCATTTCCTTTTCCGCCTGATCATTGTATTTTATATTCTCCAGTATTTCATTCAGATAGTTGTATAAGGGCATGTTGACCGAATATTATGTCTGGGATGAATATTCATTGTGATATGTATTATTTTATTCTGTGTTGTTCATTATATTCTTGCTATCTGTGATTGGGGACCTGTGCCTTCGCATTGTTTTATTTCCAGATGCTTAGCGTATTAGATTGAGAAGACGAGACCTAGCACTTATCTCTTCTCAATTTAATACGTCGCGGGCTTGCTCGCGTCCCGATTCCCTGGTATTTTGGGAAGCGGGGCGTGACACTCGTTCTTTGTGCGCCCCTTCTCAATTCCCTCTCTTTTTAGTCTCTACTCCCAAATTAATGCAAATCAAATTAATTTTTTTTTTGCTAAAATTAGTTCTAAAAAAAATAGAGCATTATTAGAGAGTTTCTTCTAGAGGGTTGATTTGTAGAGGGGACTGGTAGTGATTTTGCTAAGTTGCTAAAACCTATTTGGGGCTTCTTCTTATTTCTTTGGTCTCTCTATTAATTGATTGAGATCTTTCCTATCCCAATAGCTCTAATTCCGATTTGGGTTTGATTATTCTGATTTGCTAGATTTGTTCTAATTTGCGATGATTATGCTTAGATCTAAAAGTTAACATATTCTCTGCCTCAGATCTTGCTTACAAACTAGCAAAGGTATAACTTTACACTAAAAATTGGTTTTTTTATTTTTTTACTGCTATTTATAATTAAGGATTTGCATGAATGAATTTGTTATTGTTTATACAATCTCTAATTATTGTTGAAGGGAAAGGGTGGGAATGACATCTCTGGCATCAAACTTAGACCTTTTCTCTCTTGGAGATATCATCAATGGGCATGTGAATTAATTATACAACTATTACGTGATCCAAATTCTTTAAAAACTAAAACACTAGATTTAGACTCTTATTCTAGGTTATTATCAATAACTTTTTTTTGGTGGCTGTTATATAGTTTAGACTTTTGATCTGCTATTTAATGAAGAGCATAAAAGAAGCTATTGCTTATGTTTCTGCCTCATCTATATCATTTGTATCCATATGATTTGGAATATATAAAATCAATTTGATTTTATATTCATCTACTACTTGATTTCCTTGAAACAAAGAATTTTCATCCATTTTGCTAGCCATTTAACCAATATCTGCGTTGTATTAAAAGAAATTCCATGTCTATTATTTTCTATTCAATTCTACTCTCTTTGCTATTTTTTGTGGTCATTAGTATAATTTTTTTTTCAATTCTAGATGTCGTTCAATAAAATTCTACTTTTATATCCTCCTACATTTTTCTGATTATGTCAAAAAATATTATTTAGTATTAATGTTTTAAGTAAGTAATAAAAATATATTTCATTTTTATAAAATAATACTTGTAAGTACACAACTCTTATTGCTTTGTTATCTTCATGATAATTGTAGATGGATAACATTGAGGAAGACATGTTATTGAGGATGTCTTCTCATACTACTGTTTTTGCCATCATTAGTGTATTTACATGTTTAATGAAGATGCATTGTAAATGGAAATTAATCTCTTATCTACCTAGGAAGGAAAAATAACAGAAAATAGGTTCTAGAGATTTACACATTAAACATGTGTTCTATGGTTATAGTGTTAGTTGTAGGGAGCAACTTCAAATGAGGCCGCGTGCATTTGAAAATCTTGTTAGAATAATGAGATACACTAGTCTACTAAAAAATTTAAGAGATGTTAGAATAGAAGAACAATTGATGATGTTCAATATAAACAATAGAATAGTAACATCACATTTCATAAGATCAAGTAAAATAAATTTTAGATACTACAAGAAATGCTTAGGAGTAGTTGGTGGTTTAAGGGGGAGGTACATGAAGCAAGCACTAAATAAAGTGTCGCCAGTGACCGCCAACAACCCATTGTGCTCTCATTATTTTAAGGTAATAACTCATTCATATAATAGACATAATAACTTTTAACTTAATTTTACTATGATATAATAACATTTTAATGCATGATATAAGGTTGCATTGGTAAAATAGATGGAACCCATATTGATGACATGATTTCCACCAAACTTGTTGCTTGGTTTAGAGGTCGTAAAGGGTTTAAGTAAATTGTTCTAGCTGCTTGCACTCCCAATAAGTTATTTTCGTATGTCCTAGTTGGATGTGAAAGATCTGCAAATGATTATAGAGTATTACAAGATGCACTGTGAAGACCACAACCTCATGGATTGAGAGTCTATGATGATAATGAATCATTCAAACAAATTATGTCTATTTATATAAGATTTTAAAAAAGGTCAAGTGTATTTACTACTTTCTATAATTAGTAATTGTATGCAAATACTATATGCGTGATGCGGGTTACACTACATTGACTAGTTTTATTTCCCCCTATTGCAGTTGTGCGTTATCATTTAAAACAACATAGGGATAGGCCAATAAACAATAATAGAGACTTGTTTAATTTAATACATTCATCTCTATAATTTAAAATTGAATCAACTTTTGAAATTTTGAAATTTTGAAGAAGCGAATGGAAAGAGAAGAGGGATCAATTGCATTTGCTATCTGGGTAGATTATTGTAATAAAAACCATGGTGAAGATAATACTGAGATTGACATGTAATCTAATAATAAGTGCTTGCATGCATCATTGTACTACTTAGTGATGTATTGTCTATGTAGCACATGTATTATTAATGAACATCTTCTCAAATTTATTCTTGATAATGAGACTTATATTATTGTTAAAAATATCTAATATCTTGTCATGATTTTGCTTGATTATGTTTTGCATTATTTTATTGATGAATATTTTCTCATATTTTCTATTATCAAAAAATCTCTTGCAACCAGTAGGTATGGCAAACTATGATGATGGAGAAAAGCTTCTTCAATCTTGAACATGAATTACATATCATTCCCTTCTACCCACTTCACTGCTCCTCCATATCATTTTCCATCTTATCCTTCTTGAATCCAATTTCTCATATATGACTCAACAACCAATGTTACATACGGACATGCCATACAATAGTCATCTAATTATTTATACTACCCTAGCTCACATAATAGTGGTACCCACTCTGGCGACACCCCTTCATTAAAAAGAACAATTCAAGTTGACACTCAAAAAAGTTCACCAAATAAAAGAAAGAAGAAAGCAATTTGCAAAAGAAAAAAAATTATCAACAATCATAAAAGAGTCTCCAAATAATAGGGGTGCTCCTTATAGGTTTTGAACTGCGAAATATCATGATGTTCTAATCACCATCCTCGCTCAATTGGTGAAAGATGATCTGAAAGTAGACAAGAACTTCGAGATGCAAGCTTATAAAAGGTGGCTGTGGAAGAGGTAAGTAGACAGTGCAAAGTTAAATTCACTAAGGAAAATATGATGAACCATATGAAGTGCTTGAAGAGGCAACTCTATAATATGCAAACTGCATGAATTTGAGTGGGCCTGGTTATAATCTACAGACTAAAATTATCACCATGAATCCAGATTCATTACCGGCTAAAGGTATATTTATTTTGCATTGATTATCTTACAATAGTTCTTTAAAAGTCTATTTATCTTGCATTATGCACCTTTCATTATTATTATTATTTTTAGTACAAGAAGTGCAATAGCTCTATGTTGAAGGAGTATTTAAATACACCTCTCGTACACTATGTGTTGGCCCTTTTTGTTTTGATGATGTTTTAACAAATAATTTACGACTAATATTATTTGTCTAGTGTTTGTGTTTTCCTATTTATTATAGACAAATAATGAGTTGGAGGTTGGATGGAATAGAGAATTCACGATCATATCCATTGGAGGATGGAAGGAATATCGATATGAAGCTATTGCATATCAAGTCAAATACGAGATCAAGCTTCATCCGCAAGTTTACCAAGAATAGCTTCATCGTAGATCAAGAGCTTGGGTATAGTTTTTATAGTTTACATTTTATACTTGTGTGTAGATACTTTTAAGCTCAATCATATACACACAAACACGTTTTGGTTTTATAGCTTTCAAATTTATATAGATATGAAACAAATATACTTTCATATACATATTTATATGTTTTATATTTATCATTGTGTCAAATGCATATATTATGCAGAACTTCATTTTTGTATAATATTGAGTTTTTTGTTTATGGGCTTACCAATCATGATATATATTTTTCATTAAGTTTATAAAATCATTTTACAAAGTTTTAAAATTGTGTTTAAGTCAAAATGTTAAAAAACAAGTGTGTTGACATTCTATGTTTTGACTAGTTTTACAAAATAATGAGTTTTCACAAATGTGAAGTGCTATTCCAAAATTTTTTTATAACATGTTTATTATCATGTTTATAATCATTTCCCAAAGTTTTATAATTTTTAGAATTTATTTGCTATTTTTAAAGGCACTTTAAAAATCAGATTTTCTATTTTAATCGATCTGATATTGTGTTATCAATCGACTGATGAAAGTGTTCAGTCGACTGATGAAAATACCTAGAATCATCATTAGTTTCTATTTCTTATTCAGTCGACTGATCTGTCGACTGACGAGGTCATTGGTCGACTGACGAGTTCATTAGTTGATTGATTGTTAGACCCTATTGCCACTAGGAAAGAACCCTAGAGGGGGGTGGGGTGGGGGTGAATAGGGTTTATACTAATCTAATCTGATTTTATACCAATTAAAAACTTATTAATAAATATCCTAGCAAATTAGATATGCAACAATTATATGGAAGGATAAGCAATATAAAAAAGGGTAAACAAAATAGTGGACAATATAAACAAAGATGCAAAGGTTAAAAAGATGAACAAAAAAGAATGCACCAATGCAAACTCAAACAAGTAATATGATCACGGAGTTCAGACCTTCTGTCCTACGTCTCCGCTCTCCCTTCCCGCCAAGGATCCACTATCACACCAGGTTTTTAATGCTCACCCGAAAACATTTACACCTCACACTCGGTTTTCTAGCTCACCGAAAACTTTATAATCAACACTCTTGCAATCCCACTCTACACCCTCCAAGTGTTGATCTCTAGCCCATGTCTCCCTGAAGAGCTCAAATTTACAACCTCTCCCTAGGCTTTACTAGCGACGCCACTCCTCTTGGGATGGCCCCATCTCTCACCACACACTTCTCTCGGTGTACAAGTGTATTACAAAGTGTATCCTCATGATGAAAGCTCTACATAATAATTTATTCTCTAATATGAATGAGAACACAATGAAATCTCACTCTCAATGTCACAAACCCACAACCCTAAATTATACTATGTATACAAATACAATATGCTCAATACGTTGTGTGTGAACAATGAGTATAAATCAAAATCAAACTAAACTCAATATAAGCTCTAGCTTAAAGAAATGAAAATCAAACATATAAATAGCTAGATAAGAGTTTAGAAAAACTTCTTTAGATGACAAGAGAGAGAGAGAAGAGTTGAATGCTCAAACACCAATAGATGATCTCCTCAAGCTCTTGTAAAATTTTCTTCACAAATAAACTCTTGAAACAAACACTAAAAAAACTTAAAACACACTTAAACTTGGTTAAAACATTCTCTTGATTGATTAAACATAGCTGGGTATGAGATGGTATATATAGGGAACCCCAAAGATAAAAAAAAACCCAGCAAAAAGACCAAAAAACCAAAACAGTACAAAGCTAGAAAAATAGTCGTTAGAGGCTATCAGTCGACTGACGGGGTACGTCTGTTGACTGATGATCCGACCGTTACAGGTCGCTCCCAGCTCATCAGTCGACTGAATATCTCATTAGTCGACTGATAAACTCATCAGTCGACTGATAGCTTATCAATCATAAAAACAAAAACTTTTGACAATTCTAGGAGAGTCCTTTGGTCGACTGATACCTTGCATCAGTCGACTGATAACACATTCCCAGCATGTTTTGAATAGTAAATCTGATTTTAAACTGCTTTTAAAAATAGCAAACAAATTCAAAAAAATATAAAACTTTGGGGAATACTTGTAAACATGAAAATAAACATGTTACAAAAAATGGTTTTCAAATAGCACTTCCCATTTGTGAAATCTCGTCATTTTGTAGAATCATTTAAAATAGGAAATCTCGAAAACACATGATTTTGACAAAATGACTTAAACAACCTCTTGAAACATTTTGAATGGATTTATGGACTTATACAAGATATGAAAATAATGTAAACACGTTTTCAATCCATAAACATATAATTATGCAAATAAACGCCTTTAATCCATTAGTGAAATCATGTTTATTTGCATGTATAGATATTAAATAAATACCTGTATATATATAGCTATATCAATTTGTTTCATATATATGGCTAAACATATTGCTAAGACAAAATCGACAAATATGAAATGATTGTGTATATATGTAAACAAGAATATATGTTTCATATTTATATAAATTTGTAAACCATCAAAACCAAAAACGTGTAAATGTATGTGTGTATATAATTGAGCTTAAAGTACTAACACGCATAATATAAACCTAAACTAATTATACCCAAGTAATTGGTCTTCATTAAGCTCGTCTTGATTACAGATGAAGCTTGAACTTAAACTTGACTTGAATGCATTGGCTTCACTCCGATATTCCACCAACCTCCTTTTGATATCATCGTGAAAGCTCGATTCCATCCAACCTCTAACTCATTGTTTGTTTAGAATAAATAAGAAAACATAAGCACTAGACAAACAATATTAGTCATAAATTGTTTGTTAAGACATCATCAAAACAAAAAGGCCAACACTGATAACGTGTTGTTGGCCCGCAATGGTCAGCTTATCAGTCGACTGATGAACAATATCAGTTGACTAACGACCCAACGGCTGTTTAGGGAGAAAGTTGATGTATTCATTGCAGTGTTCATTATAACTTTAATCATTATAATGAAAACAAAAAGATTAGTCTTTTTATAAGACCCTTACACAAAAAAAAAAAACAAAAAAAAAGTACAACTCTCGTTAAATAGCACAACGGGTGTTTATCACCCGCTGCTTGCGTGTGATCTTGGCCTGTGATGGGGACGTTAGTATCCGTGGACCACCAAATAATCAGATCAGATCCGGAGATTCATTGATTCGCGAGGGAATCAGGAAGATGAAGTAATTATCTCGGTAACAGCAAGATAATCACTCTTCTTGAGATCACCACAATGGGGCAATCTTAAGGCAAATGTATGGGAAGTGTAGATCTGACGAGCTCCACTTCTTTATGCCAACGAACTCGATCCGATCTCCTTCTCCCTTCTGAAATTCATGCTCCTTCAGTCTTCAGTTCAGCAAGGCTTCGCCAACACTTGAGAATTCCAGATCTTAAAAAATAAAGGCCCTGGGACTGTATTTATAGGCTTTGGGACCTCTGTTTTCGGATAAGAACGATCGATTCACTCTTATCTTCAGTTGTAACCACTTTATCATGTTCTTGGATAGATTCAGATCAGTTGGAACAAATCCAGGTGTTTAACGTTGAAAAACAGGTTAAAACTGTCAAAAATCAGTTTTTAGGACTACGGACACCCGTGGGTGTCTCGGCTTGACCGAGACACTAGTGGGTGTCTCGGATATTTTGGCTTTATCTCCCTTATACGATCTCAGTATCAGTTGATCTAAGATGAGTTAGAAAGCTAACAAGGAGCTCTACAACTTTTATCTTTTGAGCTTCTTTAGATTCAAAGCTAATCATATTCAAAAGAGCTTTACAAGGTCCGAGACACCTATGAGAGTCTTGGCCAAGCCTTGGCCAAGACACCAATGGGTATCTCGGGTATTTTGGCTCTATATCTATTATACAATCTCGTAATGAGTTGATCTAAGATGCGTTAGAAAGATAATAAAGGAGTTATAAAACTTTTATCTAAGATGCGTTAGAAAGATAATAAAATAGCTCTACAAAGTCTGAGACACCTATGGGTGTCTCGGCCAAGCCTTGGTCGAGACACCAGTGGGTGTCTCGGATATTTTGGCTCTAACTTCCTCACATAATCTTAAAATAAAATGATTCAAGATGCATTAAAAAGATAACGAAGATATCTACAACTTTCATCTTTTAAGATTCTTCATATTCGAATCGAATCATGGCCAAAATCTCTATTCTTCTCCGACACACCAACACTGTCTTGGAATTCTGAGGTAGTTTGTACTATATTTGGTATTTTGACTTTATATCTCTCATAATATCTCAGAATGAGTTGATCCAAGATGCGTTAGAAATCTGATAAGGAGATCTACAACTTTTATCTTTTTAGCTTCTTCAGATTCAAAGTAAATCATAGTCAAAATAGTTCTACAAGGTCTGAGATACCTATGGGTGTCTCGGCCAAGCCTTGGCCGAGACACCTCTTGGTGTCTCGGCCAATCTTTGGCCGAGACAGCTATGGGTGTCTCAGCTAAACTTTTGCCGAGATACTTATGGGTGTCTCGCCGAGGCCTAGAGCAATGTTCCGCGCGTTCTGTCCGTTTTCACTGTATCTTCATCATCCGAACTCAGAATCACGTGATTCCAAATGCGTCGAAAAGCCGACAAGGAGATCTACGAGCTTTCATGATTAAATCATATGTGGAGTAAATAGGGTATGAGGGGTGCTTCATATTTTGTAAGCGACACGTAGCTCCCGATCTATTCGTGTTTCCGTTATTCCGAAGTTCCGTTGCTTTGCATGGTTCGTCGAATCACTTCATGCGCTTGTCATCGTCAAATGAGTTTTTGTGACTTAGATAGCAACATTCATCATATTCTCTTTGTCTCGAGCCGCGTGCGAGAACCTATAGGCATTTTTAGATGCCTATAGATACCCCCTCCAAAGTGTTTCAGTCTTGTTTCTTTTATAGAGAAGCCTGAAATACTTTGGATGTGATCGGTCCAACCTTCAGTTGGTGTAAATAGACCTATAGTTAGCTCTAACTCTCGACTCCTTCGATTTTTAGTCTATTCAATATTTTAACGAATAACTATAATTCTTTCGGTGCTGCGTTTATCGTCTGGCCGTCGTCGAAGTCTTGAATCAAAAACTGGTGAGTAGATTTTGGCTCATGTCATCGAGTTAACTTAGAACTGACTAACTCTATCACAATGTATTGACTTAGGGCTATGTGTTGAACGGTATTGATATTTCATCGCAACGCGTTGACTGGCATTGACCTAGGGTTACCCGTTGACCGGCATTGATCTTAGGGTTTTGGATCGTCTGGCGTTGACTTTTCATCGTAACGCGTTGACTGACGTTGACCTAGGGTTATGTGTTGATTGGCATTAACCTTATGGTTTTGGATCGCCCGACATGGACTTTTCATTATAACACGTTGGCTGGCATTGACCTAGGGTTATACGTTAACCGGTGTTGACCTTAGGATTTTGGATCACCCGACGTTGACTCAGTTTATACTCGTACGTTTGCTGGAGTATACACAATTTAAGCTCTTAAGGTATTAGAGCATGGCGGTCCAAATTTTAGGCTGCAGGACCAACTGTTAAAGTTGTTTCATCTACAGATATGGATCTTATCCCGAAGTTGTTGGATGCTCCAGTCACGAGACCAACTAATGGGACTGGTGCGTTAATGACTCTTACATATATAGGATTTTTAGCAAACCCTCAGCCATCAACGGGTTTGATGAACCTTTACCGACTAAAGTTTAAGTTGGGCTAGCGTGCGAATTATTTAAGTCCGTTTTGCATGTAACGTTGTGCTAAGAGAGTTAAATCTCTTAGTGCTACGATATTGAATACATAGACTTCGTCTTTCTCACGTGAAAAGACTAAACAACAATGCGTGTTAGGCGTAGACTTTAGGATTTTTGACAAACCCTCAGCCTTCAACGAGTTTGATGTGCCTTCACCGATTACCGTTTGAATCGGGCTAGCATGTGAATTGTTTAAACCCGTTTTCACATGTAACATTGTGCTAAGAGAGTTAACTCTCTTAGTGCTACGATATTGAATATGTGGACTTCGTCTTTCTTACGGGAATAGACTATCCGGCAATACGTGTTAGGCGCTAACTTATCCCTTCTTAGGATTCGGGATGAAAGTCCCAAGACTTGGATTCTGGTGTCTTCTTCAATCGGTGAAAGACTAAACCGGCAACGCGTGCTAGACCCTGACTTATCCCTACTTAGGATTCAGGATAAAATTCCTCGTATGTGTGAGGCATGAATTATGTTGTTATTAATAACAATCTGCCACAATGTCAAATATGTAGGCTTTTGTCCTTTTTATGATTAAAGACTAACCGGTAACGCGTGTTAGGCGCTGACTTATCCCTACTTAAGCTTCGGGATAAAATTCCCCAGACTTAGATTCTGGTGTCTTCTTTAATCGGTGAAAGACTAAACCGGCAACGCGTGTTAGGCGCTGACTTATCCCTATTTAGGATTCGGGATTAAGTTCCCCATACGTGTGAGGTACGGATTATGATGTTATTAATAATAACCTGCCACAATGTCGAATATGTAGTTTTTTGTTATTTTTACGGTTATAGACTAACCGGCAACGCGTGTTAGACGCTGACTTATCCCTACTTAGGCTTCTGGATAAAATTCCCCGCGCGTGTTAGGCACAGATTATAAGAGTTAAAAAGGTGGTGTCTTCTCTTGGAGCAAAGACAAACCCGATACTGGAAAGGAAGAATTTTATATTCTATTTCCAATTGCAAAGGAAACTCCAAGTGGGATCTCCACTTCAAGAATCCGGACTGGTGAAACTAAGAGTGGGATCTCCACTCCGAGAATTGAATATATTTAGGTAACCCTAACTTTTATAGGATTGGTTACTGATCTAAAAAATAAATTCCGACTTTAGTCCTAACTTTTATAGGTTTGACCTAAGGGGGAGGAGTAAAAGCCTATCATTTATCGAAAGGGAATTCTAATTCCGGCCCTAATTGCTTACAGATTTAACCGAGTGGGGATTTGAGACAATCCTAACTTCTATAGGTTTGATCGCTCAATTTGAAACTGAACCTCTCGTTATTGGAAGGAATCGAGAGGGGATATTGGTTATGGTCCTAACTGTAGGAAGGTTTGACCGAGTGAGGAGTTTTGAGACGATCCTAACTTTTATAGGTTTGATCGCTCAATTTGTGAACCTCTCGTTCATTGAAGGAATCGAGAGGGGATTTTAGTTGTGGTCCTAACTATAGGAATGTTTGACCAAGTGAACAGTGAGAGTGGGAGTACAAATTACGAAGAGAGTGTTGAATTGTACAAATCACTCAAAGGGGGTTCCTAGTGTTAAGTGACAAATACCTAACATGGAGAGGTTTGACAATTGTCAATAAACAGAAGACTAAAATTCTGAATACTATGTCCGGACTCTAACAATGAGAGTGTTGAGTGCACAGACGTAGTGGGAGTTTGAGTGGGAGTTTTTTTATTCCTGACCTTCTTGTAGTGATCGGGTTATCCCTAAGAATACACTATACAGAATTCTTTTGAGAACTTCCCGTTACATGGATCATCTACCCCCAGCTTCTTGCAAGACTAAGTCTAATATTGAACTCAGTTACGTGATCGGGTTATCCTTAAGAATATTATGTATAAAATTCTCCAGGAACTTTCCGTCGAAGGTAGGAAACAGTTTAGACTCATATACCTATTGGAGTACCGGGGAGCAGTTTAACCTCATTATAAAACCCCATAAATTTGAATATTTTATGATAAATATGTTAAATGGTGAAAAATAATATATTTTGATGTTTGGATATGATAAGAATTAATTTGAGATCAATTCAATGTATATTTGTGAAAATATGAGTGCAAATGCACAAAATATGCACAAAGGCCAAAAGAGTGAAAATCTGGGAATAATGATCAGTTATGAGTTTTTATGTTTTTTATACCGATGCATTTAAAATTTGGAAAAGTGTAAAAGATCAAAGTTGTAGGTCTCTTCAACAGATTTCCAACAAGTCTTAGATCACCTCATTCCGAGGTCGGATGAGAAAGTTACAGCCAAAATACAGAAGGTTATTTTCCTAGTCAGACTAGGTTTCCTGGTTCGGGTCTAACAGGTTTGTTTCGGGTTTACCTCTATAAATACCTATATTTTTAATAAAAATTCCTTTCTTTTATCACATCTAAGAACCCTAACAGGCACCAAAATCCCATAAACCCTATTTTGAATTCTTGGAGAAGATTGGAGGCTTTCCAGTTGGGTTTTTGTTGATTTTTTTGGCTTTTGGAGTGGAGATCTCCTTCGACGTTGCTTCTAACAAGTTTTCCTACAACCCCAGGCGAGTATTATCACTACTAATCCCCCTCCCAGTTTTTTAAAATATTTTTGATGAGTTTTTAATGAGTTTTATAGAGCCTAATCAATTAATTTGTGTATAAAAATTGGATCTTTTGTATATATGTATAAAGACTAGGTCTTTTCATGTTAAAGAAATTAAGCACGAATTTACAGAAGTATTTTAAGATCTGAAAATAATTTAAAATATTGCTTATCTGAATTTAGATGTCTTATTCTTCGTTTTAAAGTTTCGTGCATGATTGAAGGTTTACATATGATTTCTTGTGCAAATAATCATGCCTGTTATGTTCTGTTGAAAATCTACTGCACATATATACTATTGAACTAAAAATTTGAAATAACGAATGAAATCCAAATTGAACCGAACTAATGCTAATTGAAAGATAGTTGAATCTAGTTTTCAAAACATAAAACCATACCTAAATATAGTTTTCCTAGAGAAAGATATGCTCAATTTACTGATGATATGTTCTGCAGAAAATCTGCTGTACATATAAAATGTTTAACTGGAAATTAGAAATATCATATGAACTCCAAACTGAACCAAATCAGTGTCAAATGATAGCTATGTGAGTTTCCAAAACGAAAAACTATTCTTAAAAAGAGTTTGTCCAGAGAAAGATTGTTTTCGTCGAAAGTTGTCTTAGTCATTGATTTCATTAAACTTCAAACATTACAAATGAATTCAAATAACAAAAGAATAAAAGATTACAACTTTCTTGAAAATAACACAAGATCCGTTCGTCGTCTCTTGCTTGCGTGGGTCTTTAGCCTATGACGGGGATGTTGATATCCGTGGACTACCTGGCAATCAGATCTGGTCCAGAGCTTCGTCGATACGTGAGGAGATCTAGAAGCTAAAGCACTTATCTCGATGAAGCGAGATAATTGCTCTTCTTAGAATTACCACAACGGGATAATACTAAGGATTGGATGCGGGTGATGTAGATCTGACGAAGAACTCTCTTGTGTTGAAGTGCTCGATCACTCTTCAGTCCGGCAGGGCTTCACCAATTCTCTAAAATTCCAGATCTCAAAAAAATAAGGCCTAAGGCTTGTATTTATAGGCTTGAGGGGTTGCGGAGCGGTTAAAACGATCTTAAGGCTGATCTTAAGGCCCAAATCTGCGTTGGAGACACCCCAGGGTGTCTCCACCTGAGCCGAGACACCCTAGGGTGTCTCGGTTTGGGCCGAGACACCCTAGGGTGTCTCGTTGGTCCGAGACACTCCATTGAGGTGTATTCATCCGCTTCCGCTATAAATTCTTCGTCCGAACTCGGATTTGAGTGATTCGAAATGCGTTGGAAAGCTGACGGGGAGTTCTATCAGCTCCGATGGTTAGATCATCTGTTGAATCAATGAGACACAAAGGGTATTCTTCTTTTTGTAAACATCGCGGGGCTCCTGATTAACCCGTACCTTCGTTAGTTCACGTAGTTCGTCGATTCACTTCAATCGTTCATCGACATCAATCGAACTGCTGTGAACCGGATAGTGACGTTCATCGTTGTTCCTTAACACCGAGCTGTTCGTGGAGACCTATAGGCAATTTTCGATGCCTACAGATACCCCCTCCAAAGCGTTCCAGACTCGTTTCTTTTATAGAAGAGTCTGGAATACTTTGGATGTGATTGGTCCAGCCTTCAGTCGGTGTAAAGGACCTGTAGTTAGCTTCAACTCTTGGCTCCTTCGATTTTCGGTCTATTCAATGCTTTGACGAATAGCCGAAGTCCTTCCGGCGTTGCGTTTATCGCCTGGCCGTCGTCGAAGTCTCGAGTCTATTATCAGTGAGTTGAGTTTGGCTCGTGTCATTAACTTTGAATTGACTATCTCTATCATATTGTGCTGACTTAGGGTTTCAGATCACCGTATGTTAATTTTTGGTCTCAACGCGTTGACTGGCGTTGACCTAGGGCTACACGTTGACCGGCGTTGACCCTAGGGTTTCGAATGTCGAACGTTGACTTTTTGTCACAACGCGTTGACTGGCGTTGACCTAGGGTTACGCGTTGACCGACGTTGACCCTAGGGTTTCGAATGTCGAACATTGACTTTTTGTCAGAACGCGTTGACTGGCGTTGACCTAGGGTTACGCGTTGACCGACGTTGACCATAGGGTTTCGAACGTCGAACGTTGACTTTTTGTCGCAACACGTTGACTGGCGTTGACCTAGGGTTATGCGTTGACCTTAGGGTTTCGAACGTAGAACGTTGACTTTTTGGTCGCAACGCGTTGACTGGCGTTGACCTAGGGTTACGCGTTGACCGGCGTTGACCTTAAGGTTTCGAACATCGAACGTTGACTTTTTGATCGCATCGCGTTGACTGGCACTGACCTAGGGTTACGCGTTGACCGGCGTTGACCTTAGGGCTTTGAATCGCTCGGTGTGGATTAGTATGGATTTCGTCGAAATATCCAACAACCGATAAAAATAGGCAAATTCGGGCTTGAAAAAGACGTTTGTGAGCATACGGGGATCAATCGAGGACTGAGACACCCGTGGGTGTCTCAACCTTGGCCGAGACACCTTAGGGTGTCTCGGCCAAAGCCGAGACACCCTAGGGTGTCTCAGTTAAAAAACCGAGACACCCTTGTGTCTCTCTCCTCTCTTTTGCATAATATTATTTTTCCCCTTTTGAACTTTCCTTTTTGTTATTTCCTCTTTTATTTTCCCTCCTCTTTCCAAAATTTCAAAACTCCTTCTTCTTTCTTTTATGCATACACCATTGTTTCCCTCTAAGAAACCCATTAAAACTCCTCTCTTTAAACCCTCTTAAACTCAAGACAATTTCGGATTTTGGTGCTCCCCCTTGGCCGAAATTATTCTATCCTCAAAGCTAGGATTTTTCTTCTTCATCTTCGAGCTTAAGAGAGACCACTTGATTTGGGTAAGTTTCCTCTCACAAACTCTTTCATTTTTTGATAAAAATTGAAACTTTATGTTTATAATGAGGGTATGCCAAGAATTCGCATGCAAAGATTATAGCTTTTTGTTCTCATGAGTTAAAAGCTAAGCTCTTTGATGATGGGTTGTGTATGCACAAGTATTTGGGGGTTTTATGCAAAGCTTGCAATATGGCCGAAATTTAGGGAACTTTTGTGCAAAAGTGGACTGAAATTTGAGGGTTTCTTATGCAAACATGGACTGAAATTTGGGGTTAGAATTCCATACCCATTTGGCCAAACTTTGAGAGGTGTTTGTATGCAAAGAATCAATGTTTGTTTGAGGGGTTTATTTGCAAAAAGCAACCCACAAAGTGTAGAGGGGTTTATTTGCAAAAAGCAACCCACAAAGTGTAGAGGGGTTTATTTGCAAAAGGGATAAAATTTAGGGCTGAAATTCCAAATGTTTAGACCACAAACCCATGACCAAAGCTTTGATAAAGGCATGCGGAAACTAAACCGAAATTTGTGGAGGGGTCTTTTTGCAAAGTTGGCTAAATTTCACAAAAAAGTTTATTTGTAAAATTAACCAAAATTGTGGGATATTGGGGGTGCTAGATGATCAAATATGATGACCCTGACCCAATTTGAGCGTGTCCTTGACTCGAATTTAGCCTTGAACACGAGGGGTATTTTGGGTATTTCACCAAAATTTACCGCAAAATGACAATCATTGTTTTGTATGCACGAAATTTGTAGGTTTAATTAGACTTCAACTATGAAATCCTATTTACTCATAGGACTTTAGTTCAAGTTCTTAATTTCCCTTTTAAATTTCATGTATTCATATTTTAGATTGTACCTGACTTGCTGCTTTTCATTGCAGATTTTCGATGTCTCCACGTCGACCTCGAACTCCTAGGAGTCGCTCCCGTTCACAGCATAGCGAGGAAGAAGTTCCCACAGCAGCCTCCCCTCCAGCGGCATCCTTTTTCGGGGGTGAGAATCTTTATTTCCGTACCCCTGATTGATCCCTTCGCGGGTTATTAAGGAAGAACCGACATCCTCCTTCGCGGGGATTGAGGTTTCAGGATATTGGTGGTTCTGTTACACCCTTGTTTGGCCCCTTCGCGGGTCATTCGGGAAGGGCCGACACCCTCCTTCGCGGGGGTTGAGGTTTCAGACTTGTTTTGCTTGGTCAATTCAAGTCTCCTGGTATATTGGGACGATCTTGTGTCGTCTTACACCTTATAGGTCGGTGTATGTTACCACGTTATTTACGTGATGATGCATGCCGCTCTTCTAGTATAGGACATTCAAAATCGTCTCTCCAATTACCCCGTGAATGATCTTATCTCGCTTTTTTGTGAGATGGATTTAATTCATGGATGATTTTCTGATTCTATCCTTGCTTTGTTGCAGTCGAGTTCCCCACGGGCAGTCTCCCTCCTCATGCTACTACTGGTTGTAGCGGGGAAGTCTTCTCCTCGGCTTCCATCAGACAGGCTATTGATCCACTCCCTCAGTTTGACAGAGATCGTTCCGATGAATCCTGTCGTTTGATACGGGATAGAGGGCGTCATTGCTTACGCCAGCTGATTACGTATGCTTCTTTTACTGCGGATTCCGTTTCTACTCAGGCTTTAAAGAAGACCAGTTTTCTGTTCGGAGATCATATTGAGGACCCTGCTAAGTTGATTCTTACCGAGGAGCATTGGCTGAATCTTGATGAAGGAGCTCTCCTGTATATTCCCTCCATTCCTCGCCAGTGTTCTTTCACTCATTTGGAGGGACATGCCGTAGAGAGACAGATGCCCTGGCGTCTTACCGATGATGCTGATCGAGTTCATTGTGGATACACATCCCAACATAAGACTCCTGGTTCTATTGGGTATCATTACATCCGCGGTCTTCGACCAGGGATTATGGGTCTTAATACCGCACCCCCAGGCGAGGTATCAGCAGCCGCTCCTACCGTGAAGAACCGTCTGGCTTATCTTGGGAGGAGATTCCCTCCACCAGATTTTAGATGCTATGGTTGGGCTTTCTCACAACCCAAGGCATGGTGGACACGCATGACCAGCTACGTCTTGGGGCGTTGGGAAGATAATTTGAAGAGCAGTGGATTGTACGCACCTATACGAGCCACCATGTATGGACTCCCGGTCAGCTGTCGCCATTTCTTGGCATTGTTGGAGACATACATGCCTGACAGTAATACGTTCCTGACCAGCGACGGAGAGTTAGGGTTGGCCTTGCATGAGATGTATCAGGTTTTGGCCTTCTGATGGGGGATTGTCCATACCGGGAGTACTTTCCCTCGAACCAACAATTGGAGTGGTTGAAGAAGGATACTCCCGATATGTACGATACTGTTTTCGGTGAAAGTCAGTGTTTTCATTGCTTTTGAATCTGTTACAACTTCAAACGTTACAACAAGAATGCAACCAAAACAAAGATTACAACTTTATCGAAAATAAACACGAGATCCCGTTTTTGGTGCGGTCTCGCTTGCGTGGGTCTTTGGCCTGTGACGGGGATGTTGATATCCGTGGACCACCGGGGCAATCAGATCCGGTCCGGATAAATCGGACAGAGTTTCGTCGATCCGCGTGAGATCTAGAAACTTCCGGTCCAGAAATATCGGACAGAGCTTCGTCGATCCGCGTGAGATCTAGAAGCTATAAGCCTATACCTCGGCTAAAGCGAGGTATTAGCTCTTCTTAGTATTAACGCTAAAGGCTAATACTAAGGAAGGATGAGAACGGGTGATGAAGGCTGATTTAGACCTCTCCTCCTCGGTTGAAGTGCTCGATCAGTGTTTGCTGCAGCAGGGCTTCGCCGAGGCTCTCCAAAAATCCAGATCCTTCCAAATGAGGTAAGGGGGTCCTATTTATAGGAAAACAAGAGGGGGGCGTCCGCACAGATCTAGGACACCCCAGGGGTGTCCGCACAGATCTGGGACACCCTTGGGGTGTCTCCAAAAATCCGAGACACCCCTAGGGTGTCTCGGAAATTCCGAGACACCCCTGGGGTGTCTCGGAATTTCTGAGACACCCCTGGGGGTGTTTCGGGATTCCGAGACGTCCGTAGGTGCGTTTTGGTCGTTTCCCCGTAGATTCTTCGTACGAACTCGGATTTGAGTGATTCCGGGTGGGTGTCTCGGAAATTCCGGAGACACCCTAGGGTGTCTCGGAAATTCCGAGACACCCCTGGGGTGTCTCGGAATTTCTGAGACACCCCTGGGGGTGTTTCGGGATTCCGAGACGTCCGTAGGTGTATTTTGATCGTTTCCCCGTAGATTCTTCGTACAAACTCGGATTTGAGTGATTCTGGGTGCGTTGGATGCGTGACGAAGATTTCGATCCGCTCTGATGATTGGATTGTCTTTAGAGTGGTCGAGGTACAGAGGGCCTTGTCCTTTTTTGTGAGCAGTGTCGGGCTTCCCGATTGGTCCGGGTCTTCGTGATTCCAAAGTCCTATCTGCTCACGTAACTCGTCGATTCACTTCAATCATTCATCGACGTCAATTAGGCTCATGTGGATTGGATGGTGATGTTCATTGTCGCTCGTTAACATTGAACCGGCTGTGGAGAACTATAGGCAATTTTCGATGCCTACAGATACCCCCTCCAAAGTGTTCCGGACTCGTTTCTTTTATAGAAGAGGCTGGAATACTTTGGATGTGATTCGGTCTAGCCTCAGTCGGCATCACGACCTGTAGTTAGCTTCAACTCTTGGCTCCTTCGATTTTCAGTCTATCCGATGCTTTGACGAATAGCCGAGGTTCTTCCGGCGCTGCGTTTATCGCTTGGCCGTAGTCGGAGTCTCGAGTTTGCAGCTGGTGGATTGAAGTTTGCGCTCCGTGTCACTGAGTTGACTTTGAACTACCTCTGGCCACATTATGCTGGCTTAGGGTTTTGAAATCACGTGTGTTGACTTTTGTCGCAACGGCGTTGACCGGCGTTGACAGTAGGGGGAGCGCTGACCGGCATTGAACCCTTAGTGTTTTGAATCATCAAACGTTGACTTTCGTCGCAAGCGCGCTGACTGCGTTGACACTAGGGTTACGCGTTGACTGGCGTTGCCTTAGGGTTTCGGATTGTCAAAGCGTTGACTTTTTGTCGGCACGCGTTGACTGGCGTTGACCTAGGGGTTACGCGTTACCGGCGTTTGACCTTAGGGTTTCGAATCGCCAAACGTTAATTGGTGTGGATTTTTATCCTCGAACGTTGAGCCTTTGTTGCAACGCCGTTGACTGGCGTTGACCTAGGTTACGCGTTGACGCGGACGTTGACCGCTTAGGGTTTTGATTCGATCATAAGGTTGACTTTTGCTGCTAACGCGTTGACATGGCGTTGACCTACGGGTTACGCGTTGACGCGCGTCCAGCCCTAGGGTTTTGATTCGTCAAAGGTTGACTTTTGTGCACCGTTGACTGGGGTTGACGCCGTAAGGGTTACGCGGTTGACACGGGCGTCGCCTGTAGGGTTTTGGATCGTCAACGTTGATTGGTGTGGATTTTCATCCCGAACAGTTGATTTTGGCGCACGTTGTGCGTTGACCTAGGGTTACGCGTTGACCGGCGTCCACCCTAGGGTTTTGATCGTCAAACACGTGATTGGTGTGGATTTCTATCCTCGAACGTTGACTTTTGTTGCAACGCGTTGACTGGCGTTGACTGGATTGTGCCGCTTCCACCCTAGGGTTTGAATTCGTCAACGTTGAATTGGTGTGGATTTCCATCCTCGAACGTTGACTTTTGTTGGCGCGCGTTGACTGGCGTTGCGCTAGGGTTAGTCGTTGAACAGCGGACGTTGACCCCTTAGGGTTTTGATTTCAGTCAAAGGTTGACTTTTGGTTGCAACCCGTTGAATAGGTTACGTGACTCCGGCGTGGACCTAAGGGTTCGATCGTCAAAGGTTGACTTTTGGGAGGTGGGTTGACTAAGGTTACGCGTTGACAGACGGATCCACCCTAGGTTTTGATTCGTCAAACGTTGATTGGTGTGGATTTCCATCCTCGAACGTTGACTTTTGTTGCAACGCGTTGACTGGCGTTGACCTAGGGTTACGCGTTGACCGGCGTCCACCCTAGGGTTTTGGTTCGTCAAAGGTTGACTTTTGGAGTTCATCAATATTTAACCATTGGCGAAGAATCAGAGTGTTTTGGGGTTTTAAAAAAACAATTTAGGGGTTCAAACGAAGTTTGGGGGGTCAAAACAGGTTCAAGACGCCCCGGGGGTGTCCCGACAAAACCGGGACACCCTGGGGTGTCTCGGCTTTGCCGAGACACCCTTGGGGTGTCTCGGTTTTGCCGAGACACCCCTAGGGGTGTCTTTGGCAAGGGCGTGGTCCCCCCCATGTGTTTCTTTGTCTTTTTCTATTTTAGTTTTCCCCCTCTTTTACTTTCTTCTTT
>NC_033794.1:71942881-71978975 GCF_001876935.1 Asparagus officinalis | reverse complement strand
TTCCAAGCAGGATACAGTAGCAGACTCGACTATGGAAGCTGAATACATTGCAGCCAATGATGCAGCTAACAAAGGAAGTTGTTCCCACCATTAAAGATCCAGTACCTTTATACTGTGATAATAATGCTGCAATAGCTCTAACAAAGGAACCTCGATCTCACCATAAGTCCAGACACATTCTGAGGAAGTATCACTTGCTCAGGGAGATAGTTGATCGCCGGGAGATCAAGATTGAAAGAGTAGACACAAAAGATAATATAGCAGATCCATTCACAAAGGCAATTGCTCGTTCACAATTTGAGAAACTTGTTGAGATATTGGGTATTAGATACTACAATAATTAGCCTTAGTGCAAGTGGGAGTTTGATAGTGATCGTAATGAAGAGATCTGATTAGTCAGTAACGTATATTCTAAAATGTTCCTAGTTGATGAAGTGTTGAGATAGGATATCATCACTTTGGTTAAGACTAGTGTATGCTCTATTTCTCCTTTTGAAGGAGATGATCAATCTCTTAGATCATTGATGTGAGACATCAAGATACAGTATACAGGTGACTCATTAGTGAATGAGTTGACTGAACGACTCGCCGAGAACATCTAGTTGGTAATATACTTAACTGTCAAATAGAAGTTCTCAAGTGATATAGTACATAGTAGTCTCTTGACCTGAGGCATGAGTGCAATATCTTATATGTCAGTAAAGATGTATTTAGACTTTTACCTAACCACAGTTCTTATTGAATTGTGCATAACGGTTCTTGTTGGGTACATCCCGAGACATAAGTAGATATTGAGATGCCAAGAAGGGATTCGTCTCTCCCAGTATAGGGGTTGATGTCATAAGATTGTTTGATATAACTATAGCCTGGAAATCCTTGGCCAAGGTGAATAAGATAAACTGAGTGTCAGTTTGATCTTATAGGTTATGAGTTTAATATCAATAAACACTAATCAAGCTATTAGGGTTTGACAGTTTGCCATACCCTAGGCTCAATAGTTTGACATGGTTTGACGAAGAGACCGGACTGTACGGTATTATCATTGAGTGGTCCTGATAAAATTGGATAAGCATCTTGCAGACCTTTATCACAACTTATACCCGGGTGGTCTTCATGTGTAGCTAGCACCTCTGTTGTACTTATGGATATGATCCACTACCGAGTTTTTTAAGTTGGGCCCTAGAGTCACACCAAGCGCGTACTTGAATCCTATGAAACACAATTTATGGAGTGATGCGTATGATTGATACGCATATATGATTTCTTCCGGATACACATAAACGGTTATGTATATCGGTAAAATCGGAATGCTATGTGCTTAGGAAATGAATTCCAGTATTTTTCCCATAAAGTTAACTTTTAGTCAACTAGTTGACTTTTTGGTCAACAGTTGACTTTTGGTCAACTCTTGATTTATTTGGTCATATAGTGACTAATTAGTTAAAGATTGGAATAATACTATATACCGTATTTATGAAATACTGTATTAGTGATAATAATTTGGTATTCTCATTTATGAAATACACATACCATGTATAATGAGTCATGAGATGAGTCACTTAGTGGTATGGTTTGAGCACATGGTTTATTAGCACATGGTTTTGAAATGTAATGATTCATAAGATGATTCATTGCATGACTCACTTGATTAATCATTAATTTTTGATGATTCATTGCATGACTCATAGGATGAGTCATTCATATCATGAACACATTTCACTCTATAAATATGAGCTCTTTTTCTTATGGAAAGGTTAATGAAAAATTGGCTAAGTGTTTTTTCCATAAGAGAATAAAAGAGAGCTCTCCTCTTACTAAACTTTAGCAATCTTTGAGCAAGAGGAAGTAGTAGGATTTTAAGAACCCCGGGGTGGATATCTTGCCTTGTGTCTTAAGAAGACTCCCATTTTATCAAGCTCACTTGAAGACTTGGAGATCCACTACAAGGAGATTTTCTACTACAAGGAGCAAGAGCTAGGGGTTATTCGATCTTCCATCGAATCACGCTACGAAAGTATGACTTTCTAACTCTTGTATGCTCACTTAATAATAAGGATCATGTTAGATTTAATTAGACGATCCATATGAATATTTCATGCTCTCTACATGCTTAGTATTTTTGTACATACATGTCTTCCGCTGTGTATTATGCATGTAGACATAGCACGATTTCCTTCATGGTATCAGAGCTATGGTTCTATCTAATTGAATCTTAACATGTACATCTAACTCATGGAGGACCTTGTTCTTGCTTCTAATTTCTAGTTTACATGAAACTAGTTAATTAATTCAAGTTATTTTATAAAATAATTAATTACAACTAGTGTAGTTGTATGTTAGAAGCTTGTTAGTCTTTTTTGAGTTTGGATAATCCTTATGCTATCTAGTTTCCAATATGTTGCATAACTAGATAGATGCATATTTCTTAATGTTGATTAAGTTATATGATTTATCATCTTGTATGGATGTTATGTTTATGGATGGTAGTGGACAACTATTCTCTTGTATGTTTTGTATTGATGTAATAAAGTTAGAAATGTAATAATTATTTACGACCTCTTCCCTCCCCGAGCATGGGCTACGCCTACGGGTTTAGGCACTTGCTCACCGATCATGGGCTACGCCTACGGGTATAGGCCCTTGTTCGGGTGTGGGGGGGTATGGTTGCTTAGTTTAGTTATTTCATTTATAGCTTTTGCTTTATATTTAATGCAATATTATTACCCATCCTACGAGATGGTTTTTCCATTATAAATGGGGCTTGCACGTCCTATGTTTATATGATTGTAATAATACAGAGTTTGCAAGGGAACAAGCACCGCAAGGAGTTGCATATGGCTTGCTAAAATGTAATTAGTGTAGTTGCATTTTATTTTCTTTAGTTGTCCACTACCATTCTATATAAGTTTTACATTACATATGTTGATATGTTGGTTGTGCCCCAAATTGTAGATGTCAATACAATTGGGTGCTATTTTTTGCAAAGTTTATATCTCTATCTCACTAGAGAATAGTTTTTATTATAAAAACTTATTTTTTAAAACTTTGTGAGACATGGCAATAAGAGTTTATTGACCATAGAGTGGTGAGATCGACATTAACATAGTGTTAGTGTGAAAGATAAATAAACCTAAAGCAGTTAAAAGAGATGTATTTAGAATGAGCTTTTAACTAGTGTCAAGGAAAGTAATTATGAGATATAGCTCATGGGGTGATGCCCAACTTAAGATTAGGGGTGATGCCCAATCTTTCGCGCTATAGTCTTAAAGAGAAGTGGTTACTTAATTAAGGTCCGATAAATATTCCCGGTGAATAGCTCGGAACCCTCCCACCAATCTTGCGCTTTCCTGGCTAGTTTAATTGTTGCAAGTATAAATATAGAGCATCTTTAAACTATATCAAGTTCGATTACGGTAAAAGATTTGAGAAATCGTCCGTAGCCCTCCATCATTTTAGTTAAATACTATTAAGCTTATAAATACTATGTTTGTTGGCATACGTCAAGGCATAACTATTCTATGGCTAAATAGTATTCATCTGTATATAAGATATAAGGATAGCTTAAGTTGGTTATGCAACTTTGTTGGCATACGTCAAGAGTTTGCATAAGTTAAATTTAAGCCAGTCAAGAAATGATGGGTACAAACTTGACTAGCATTTTATGATTTGTTGGCATACGTCAAGGTCATAAAAGACTAGGGGTAAAATCATATCAAGAATTACAAGAGTGTAAAAGACAAAAGTTGTCTACCAATTATTGAATGTGTTAATTTGTTGACATACGCCAAGGTTGATGCATTCAATGATAATTGGATCTTGATCCCACTTGAAAACAATGAGTTGTTTTCCGATCACCTATTATAAGGTTTTGAGGGACTCGAAAAATAGTGGGAGGCATAACTTAGATAAAAATAAACCAAATCTATTTTATGTATTGAACATCTGCTAAAATACCTTTTCTCTCTCTTTCAGGCCATTATGTCTGGTTTAAAACTCATATTGGAACAGAACAAGTTAACCGGTCCTAATTACAAAGACTGGTTGAGGAATGTTAAAATTGCCCTAACTTATGACAAAGTAGCATATGTCCTCACTGCGCCCGAACCTGTTCTAGGCCTAGAACCCACTATAGCGGAAACTGAAATCCGCAATACATGGGATAAAGATTGTTCACTTGCTCAATGCCTCACCATTGCCTCTATGGATTTGGTCCATCAGAGACAACATGAGAATATGGATATCAGATCCATATTTCGTAATACAGAAGAACTGTATGGCGAGCAACCGCGACAAATGAAGTACGCGGCGTCTAGGAATCTGTTCCAGACGAAAATGACTGTGGGATCTTCTGTTGGGGATCATGTCCTCAAAATGATCGCCTATGTCAATGAGCTTGAACTTTTGAACGTAGGCCTAGATGCAGATAGATATACAGATATCATTCTGCAGTCCTTGACACCAGCATACTCCCGATTCATATCACAGTTTTTGATGATGGATCTGGAGCCCACTCTTCCTGCCTTGCTTAATTTGTTAAGACAGGAAGAAAGTTCTTTGAAAAAGGGACAAACACCAGTCTTGGCTATAGGGCAATCTTCTTCCTCTTCTGGCAAATTGGTTGCTAAGAAAAAAGGAATGAAGAAAACTACTAAACCAAGGAAAGGTGTTAAGAAGGCTGTCAAGAAGGATAAAGGAAAGGCAAAAATGATGACAGCAGAATGCTTCCATTGTCATAAGTCAGGACATTGGAAAAGGAACTGCCCAGAATACCTAGCCTCACTCACCAAGAATAAGCAAGTTGTTGCTTCATCTACAGGTGTGTTTGTTACTCAGAATTGTTTTTCTATAAATCATACATCCTGGGTATTAGATACCGGATCAGGATCTCACATCTGTAATTTGTTACAGGGACTTAAAAGTTATAGAAAACTTGGAGCTGGAGAGATGACTATGCAAGTTGGTAATGGTGCAATAGTTGCAGCACTTGCAGTAGGGGATTTTCATCTAGCTTTACCAAATGGAAACGTTTTGATTTTAAATAGCTGCTATTTTGTACCAACTATGATGTGTAATATAATATCCATATCTTTATTAGATAAAGATGGATATGTATTTAAGTTGGAGAACAATGTTATGAATATCATATTTAATCAAAAGTTGATTGCTTATGGAACATTGTGCAATGGCATCTATATTCTTAATCAAAATACAATTCTGAACACTTATCACACTAATAAAAGAAAGCACTCAGTTATGAATGACGCTTTCTTATGGCATTGCAGACTTGGTCACATTAATAAAGAAAGACTTGGCGAGCTTCATAAGCATGGATATTTAGATCCATTTGACTTTGAGTCTTATGAGACTTGCAAGTCTTGTCTTAAAGGTAAAATGACCAAGACTCCATTTACAGGAACTGGAGTAAGAGTTACAGAACTCTTAGGACTGATACATAGTGATGTATGTGGTCCTATGTCTACAATGGCCAGAGGTGGCTACTCCTACTTTATTACTTTTACTGATGATTTTTCAAGGTTTGGACATGTGTTTTTGATGAAACACAAATCTGAAGCACTTGAGAAATTTATCGAGTACAAAAATGAAGTAGAGAACCAAACGGGCAAGAAAGTTAAAATTCTTCGATCGGATCGAGGAGGTGAATACTTGAGCTCGGAATTCTTAGGTATTTTAAAAGAGAATGGGATTCTCTCTCAGGTTACTCCACCCTTTACACCACAGCTTAACGGCGTGTCAGAAAGAAGGAATCGTACCCTATTAGATATGGTACGTTCCATGATGAGTAACACTGAGTTACCTTTTTCATTCTGGGGGTATGCATTAGAAACAGCAACACACTTACTGAATAGGGTTCCAACTAAAGCAGTGCCTAAACCTCCATATGAGATATGGAGTGGGAAGAAACCACATCTTAATTATATTAAGATTTGGGGATGTCATGCTTATGTAAAGAAGCAAGATCCCAAAAAGTTAGAGGCACGCTCAGTATTATGCAAATTTGTAGGATATCCAAGGAATTCCATTGGATATCAATTCTACCACATCGATGAACAAAAGATAATTGTTTCTCGGCATGCCACCTTCTTAGAGAAGGAATTTCTTGAAAAAGAAATTAGTGGGAGCATGGTAGAACTGGAAGAAATTTCAGAGATACAAAATATTACTGATAAATTAGTGGAACCAGCAAATTCAGTTATACCAGAAGAACCTCAACCACTCCACAGATATCCAAGGCGATCTCATGCACCTAAGACACAATATAATTTTTTAGTTGAAGGTGGCATGTTAGATCACGTCATAGATGATGACGAACCTTTAAGTTATCAGCAAGCCTCTGAGAGTAGGGACTCTGTTGCTTGGCATGATGCAATGAAATCTGAAATAGACTCTATGTACACCAACAAAGTATGGATATTAGACAATGCTCCTAAAGGGGTGATACCCATAGGTTGCAAATGGTTGTTTAAGAAAAAGTTGGGTGTAGATGGAAAAGTAGAGACTTTTAAAGCTAGACTGGTAGCTAAAGGTTTTCGTCAAAGACCTGGTTTGGACTACGATGAAACTTTTTCTCCAGTGGCTATGCTCAAGTCTATTCGGATCCTACTTGCTATAGCTGCTCACTATGACTATGAGATCTGGCAAATGGACGTTAAAACTGCATTTCTAAATGGTGATTTAGAAGAGTGCATATATATGACGCAACCAGAGGGTTTTGTAGTTAGTGGGAGCAGTGGAAAAGCATGTAGATTGCTTAAATCTATTTATGGACTGAAGCAAGCATCACGGAGATGGAACATCTGTTTTGATGATGCTATCAAAGAGTTTGGTTTCATCAAAAATCCAGATGAACCATGTGTGTATAAAAGGATAATTGGGAGTATTATATCGTTTCTTATTTTATATGTAGACGATATACTCTTAATCGGTAATGACATACCGTCATTACAAGCGGTTAAAATTTGGCTATCAAAAAGATTTTCCATGAAAGATTTAGGTGAAGCATCCTGTATACTGGGTATTCAGATCTATAGAGATAGATCTAAAAGGATGTTAGGATTATCGCAATCTAGATACATTGGCAAAGTGCTAAAACGGTTTAGCATGGAAAATTCCAAGAAAGGTTTTGTACCTGCATCTCCTGGAATCTCCCTCTCTAAAAAGATGTCTCCCCGGACTGATGAAGAGAGGAAACGCATGAGTCTAATTCCTTATGCCTCGGCAGTAGGATCGATCATGTATGCCATGTTATGTACTAGACCAGATATCGCTTATTCACTCAGTTTGGTAAGTAGATACCAATCTGATCATGGAGAAGAGCACTGGAAAGCGGTCAAGAATATACTTAAGTACCTTAAAAGGACTAAAGAGTTATTTTTGATATACGGTAAAAGTGACCTCCGAATGGAGGCTTTTTCCGACTCAAGCTTTCAGAGCGATATCGATGATAGTAAGTCTGTATCAGGATATGTTTTCACCCTCAATAGAGGAGCTGTCAGCTGGAAAAGTTCCAAGCAGGATACAGTAGCAGACTCGACTATGGAAGCTGAATACATTGCAGCTAATGATGCAGCTAAAGAAGCTGTCTGGATGAGGAAGTTCCTTTTAGAGCTGGAAGTTGTTCCCACCATTAAAGATCCAGTACCTTTATACTGTGATAATAATGCTGCAATAGCTCTAACAAAGGAACCCCGATCTCACCATAAGTCCAGACACATTCTGAGGAAGTATCACTTGATCAGGGAGATAGTTGATCGCCGGGAGATCAAGATTGAAAGAGTAGACACAAAAGATAATATAGCAGATCCATTCACAAAGGCAATTGCTCGTTCACAATTTGAGAAACTTGTTGAGCTATTGGGTATTAGATACTATAATTGGCCTTAGTGCAAGTGGGAGTTTGTTAGATATAGGTGCCCTGCAGGCAATTATTGTATATTGTAACAGGACCTATATGTATATAACATCCTTGTTCAAAATGATAGTATGCTATTTTGGTCAGATTTATCTGATGTTCTAAATATACAGATAATGTCCTTAGAATAAATACTAGACTATCAGACATTTCGGATAGTGATCGTAATGAAGAGATCTGATTAGTCGGTAACGTATATTCTAAAATGTTCCTAGTTGATGAAGTGTTGAGATAGGACATCATCACTTTGGTTTAGACTAGTGTATGCTTTATTTCTCCTTTTGAAGGAGATGATCAATCTCTTAGATCATTGATGTGAGACATCAAGATACAGTATACAGGTGACTCATTAGTGAATGAGTTGACTGAACGACTCGCCGAGAACATCTAGTTGGTAATATACTTAACTGTCAAATAGAAGTTCTCAAGTGATATAGTACATAGTAGTCTCTTGACCTGAGGCATGAGTGCAATATCTTATATGTCAGTAAAGATGTATTTAGACTTTTACCTAACCACAGTTCTTATTGAATTGTGCATAACGGTTCTTGTTGGGTACATCCCGAGACATAAGTAGATATTGAGATGCCAAGAAGGGATTCGTCTCTCCCAGTATAGGGGTTGATGTCATAAGATTGTTTGATATAACTATAGCCTGGAAATCCTTGGCCAAGGTGAATAAGATAAACTGAGTGTCAGTTTGATCTTATAGGTTATGAGTTTAATATCAATAAACACTAATCAAGCTATTAGGGTTTGACAGTTTGCCATACCCTAGGCTCAATAGTTTGACATGGTTTGACGAAGAGACCGGACTGTACGGTATTATCATTGAGTGGTCCTGATAAAATTGGATAAGCATCTTGCAGACCTTTATCACAACTTATACCCGGGTGGTCTTCATGTGTAGCTAGCACCTCTGTTGTACTTATGGATATGATCCACTACCGAGTTTTTTAAGTTGGGCCCTAGAGTCACACCAAGCGCGTACTTGAATCCTATGAAACACAATTTATGGAGTGATGCGTATGATTGATACGCATATATGATTTCTTCCGGATACACATAAACGGTTATGTATATCGGTAAAATCGGAATGCTATGTGCTTAGGAAATGAATTCCAGTATTTTTCCCATAAAGTTAACTTTTAGTCAACTAGTTGACTTTTTGGTCAACAGTTGACTTTTGGTCAACTCTTGATTTATTTGGTCATATAGTGACTAATTAGTTAAAGATTGGAATAATACTATATACCGTATTTATGAAATACTGTATTAGTGATAATAATTTGGTATTCTCATTTATGAAATACACATACCATGTATAATGAGTCATGAGATGAGTCACTTAGTGGTATGGTTTGAGCACATGGTTTATTAGCACATGGTTTTGAAATGTAATGATTCATAAGATGATTCATTGCATGACTCACTTGATTAATCATTAATTTTTGATGATTCATTGCATGACTCATAGGATGAGTCATTCATATCATGAACACATTTCACTCTATAAATATGAGCTCTTTTTCTTATGGAAAGGTTAATGAAAAATTGGCTAAGTGTTTTTTCCATAAGAGAATAAAAGAGAGCTCTCCTCTTACTAAACTTTAGCAATCTTTGAGCAAGAGGAAGTAGTAGGATTTTAAGAACCCCGGGGTGGATATCTTGCCTTGTGTCTTAAGAAGACTCCCATTTTATCAAGCTCACTTGAAGACTTGGAGATCCACTACAAGGAGATTTTCTACTACAAGGAGCAAGAGCTAGGGGTTATTCGATCTTCCATCGAATCACGCTACGAAAGTATGACTTTCTAACTCTTGTATGCTCACTTAATAATAAGGATCATGTTAGATTTAATTAGACGATCCATATGAATATTTCATGCTCTCTACATGCTTAGTATTTTTGTACATACATGTCTTCCGCTGTGTATTATGCATGTAGACATAGCACGATTTCCTTCATGGTATCAGAGCTATGGTTCTATCTAATTGAATCTTAACATGTACATCTAACTCATGGAGGACCTTGTTCTTGCTTCTAATTTCTAGTTTACATGAAACTAGTTAATTAATTCAAGTTATTTTATAAAATAATTAATTACAACTAGTGTAGTTGTATGTTAGAAGCTTGTTAGTCTTTTTTGAGTTTGGATAATCCTTATGCTATCTAGTTTCCAATATGTTGCATAACTAGATAGATGCATATTTCTTAATGTTGATTAAGTTATATGATTTATCATCTTGTATGGATGTTATGTTTATGGATGGTAGTGGACAACTATTCTCTTGTATGTTTTGTATTGATGTAATAAAGTTAGAAATGTAATAATTATTTACGACCTCTTCCCTCCCCGAGCATGGGCTACGCCTACGGGTTTAGGCACTTGCTCACCGATCATGGGCTACGCCTACGGGTATAGGCCCTTGTTCGGGTGTGGGGGGGTATGGTTGCTTAGTTTAGTTATTTCATTTATAGCTTTTGCTTTATATTTAATGCAATATTATTACCCATCCTACGAGATGGTTTTTCCATTATAAATGGGGCTTGCACGTCCTATGTTTATATGATTGTAATAATACAGAGTTTGCAAGGGAACAAGCACCGCAAGGAGTTGCATATGGCTTGCTAAAATGTAATTAGTGTAGTTGCATTTTATTTTCTTTAGTTGTCCACTACCATTCTATATAAGTTTTACATTACATATGTTGATATGTTGGTTGTGCCCCAAATTGTAGATGTCAATACAATTGGGTGCTATTTTTTGCAAAGTTTATATCTCTATCTCACTAGAGAATAGTTTTTATTATAAAAACTTATTTTTTAAAACTTTGTGAGACATGGCAATAAGAGTTTATTGACCATAGAGTGGTGAGATCGACATTAACATAGTGTTAGTGTGAAAGATAAATAAACCTAAAGCAGTTAAAAGAGATGTATTTAGAATGAGCTTTTAACTAGTGTCAAGGAAAGTAATTATGAGATATAGCTCATGGGGTGATGCCCAACTTAAGATTAGGGGTGATGCCCAATCTTTCGCGCTATAGTCTTAAAGAGAAGTGGTTACTTAATTAAGGTCCGATAAATATTCCCGGTGAATAGCTCGGAACCCTCCCACCAATCTTGCGCTTTCCTGGCTAGTTTAATTGTTGCAAGTATAAATATAGAGCATCTTTAAACTATATCAAGTTCGATTACGGTAAAAGATTTGAGAAATCGTCCGTAGCCCTCCATCATTTTAGTTAAATACTATTAAGCTTATAAATACTATGTTTGTTGGCATACGTCAAGGCATAACTATTCTATGGCTAAATAGTATTCATCTGTATATAAGATATAAGGATAGCTTAAGTTGGTTATGCAACTTTGTTGGCATACGTCAAGAGTTTGCATAAGTTAAATTTAAGCCAGTCAAGAAATGATGGGTACAAACTTGACTAGCATTTTATGATTTGTTGGCATACGTCAAGGTCATAAAAGACTAGGGGTAAAATCATATCAAGAATTACAAGAGTGTAAAAGACAAAAGTTGTCTACCAATTATTGAATGTGTTAATTTGTTGACATACGCCAAGGTTGATGCATTCAATGATAATTGGATCTTGATCCCACTTGAAAACAATGAGTTGTTTTCCGATCACCTATTATAAGGTTTTGAGGGACTCGAAAAATAGTGGGAGGCATAACTTAGATAAAAATAAACCAAATCTATTTTATGTATTGAACATCTGCTAAAATACCTTTTCTCTCTCTTTCAGGCCATTATGTCTGGTTTAAAACTCATATTGGAACAGAACAAGTTAACCGGTCCTAATTACAAAGACTGGTTGAGGAATGTTAAAATTGCCCTAACTTATGACAAAGTAGCATATGTCCTCACTGCGCCCGAACCTGTTCTAGGCCTAGAACCCACTATAGCGGAAACTGAAATCCGCAATACATGGGATAAAGATTGTTCACTTGCTCAATGCCTCACCATTGCCTCTATGGATTTGGTCCATCAGAGACAACATGAGAATATGGATATCAGATCCATATTTCGTAATACAGAAGAACTGTATGGCGAGCAACCGCGACAAATGAAGTACGCGGCGTCTAGGAATCTGTTCCAGACGAAAATGACTGTGGGATCTTCTGTTGGGGATCATGTCCTCAAAATGATCGCCTATGTCAATGAGCTTGAACTTTTGAACGTAGGCCTAGATGCAGATAGATATACAGATATCATTCTGCAGTCCTTGACACCAGCATACTCCCGATTCATATCACAGTTTTTGATGATGGATCTGGAGCCCACTCTTCCTGCCTTGCTTAATTTGTTAAGACAGGAAGAAAGTTCTTTGAAAAAGGGACAAACACCAGTCTTGGCTATAGGGCAATCTTCTTCCTCTTCTGGCAAATTGGTTGCTAAGAAAAAAGGAATGAAGAAAACTACTAAACCAAGGAAAGGTGTTAAGAAGGCTGTCAAGAAGGATAAAGGAAAGGCAAAAATGATGACAGCAGAATGCTTCCATTGTCATAAGTCAGGACATTGGAAAAGGAACTGCCCAGAATACCTAGCCTCACTCACCAAGAATAAGCAAGTTGTTGCTTCATCTACAGGTGTGTTTGTTACTCAGAATTGTTTTTCTATAAATCATACATCCTGGGTATTAGATACCGGATCAGGATCTCACATCTGTAATTTGTTACAGGGACTTAAAAGTTATAGAAAACTTGGAGCTGGAGAGATGACTATGCAAGTTGGTAATGGTGCAATAGTTGCAGCACTTGCAGTAGGGGATTTTCATCTAGCTTTACCAAATGGAAACGTTTTGATTTTAAATAGCTGCTATTTTGTACCAACTATGATGTGTAATATAATATCCATATCTTTATTAGATAAAGATGGATATGTATTTAAGTTGGAGAACAATGTTATGAATATCATATTTAATCAAAAGTTGATTGCTTATGGAACATTGTGCAATGGCATCTATATTCTTAATCAAAATACAATTCTGAACACTTATCACACTAATAAAAGAAAGCACTCAGTTATGAATGACGCTTTCTTATGGCATTGCAGACTTGGTCACATTAATAAAGAAAGACTTGGCGAGCTTCATAAGCATGGATATTTAGATCCATTTGACTTTGAGTCTTATGAGACTTGCAAGTCTTGTCTTAAAGGTAAAATGACCAAGACTCCATTTACAGGAACTGGAGTAAGAGTTACAGAACTCTTAGGACTGATACATAGTGATGTATGTGGTCCTATGTCTACAATGGCCAGAGGTGGCTACTCCTACTTTATTACTTTTACTGATGATTTTTCAAGGTTTGGACATGTGTTTTTGATGAAACACAAATCTGAAGCACTTGAGAAATTTATCGAGTACAAAAATGAAGTAGAGAACCAAACGGGCAAGAAAGTTAAAATTCTTCGATCGGATCGAGGAGGTGAATACTTGAGCTCGGAATTCTTAGGTATTTTAAAAGAGAATGGGATTCTCTCTCAGGTTACTCCACCCTTTACACCACAGCTTAACGGCGTGTCAGAAAGAAGGAATCGTACCCTATTAGATATGGTACGTTCCATGATGAGTAACACTGAGTTACCTTTTTCATTCTGGGGGTATGCATTAGAAACAGCAACACACTTACTGAATAGGGTTCCAACTAAAGCAGTGCCTAAACCTCCATATGAGATATGGAGTGGGAAGAAACCACATCTTAATTATATTAAGATTTGGGGATGTCATGCTTATGTAAAGAAGCAAGATCCCAAAAAGTTAGAGGCACGCTCAGTATTATGCAAATTTTTTCCGTTGTCTCGTTTGTCCGTGTTTCGGTTGATTGAGACTCTGATTGGTTGATCTGATTTGGCAGTAAGTTGGATTCCTGATTTGGCAGTAAATCCGCTTCTGAGTTCGAGTCCGAAATTGATCTTGATTCGATCGTGATTCCTCCGAGTCCGCTCTCGGTTGGATGACTCGTTGATTCCTCAACTCATTAGCTTGATTCTGCACGCAGGTGGATGCATTCCGTCGCTTCTGTGCGATTCGTCGATCTCGTCGCCTCGTTGGTTCGTCGGTTTGTGCCGAGCTATGCTAGGGGACCTATAAGCAATTTTATATGCCTACAGATACCCCCTCCAAAGTATTTCAGTCTCGTTCTTTTATAGAAGAGTCTGGGATACTTTGGATATGATTGTCCCTACCTTCCGGAGTTCGTCGGCGACGAGCTCAGTGACGGTCGGATCTGAGGAGATGAGAGAGGAGGAGAGAGAAGGTACAGGGCAGAGGCGTGTTTTTGAGCAGGAAAAGAGAGAGAGAGAGGATTATATATATATATATACATATTAGGGTTTGGGTTAGGGTTTAAGACAAAATAATTAAAATAAATAATTACGGTATTTAAAAAAATAAACTAACTGCGAAATAATTATCTATAATTAAAAACGAGAGAGGATTATATATATATTTATACAAATTAGGGTTTGGGTTAGGGTTTAAGACAAAATAATTAAAATAAATAATTACGGTATTTAAAAAAATAAACTAACTGCGAAATAATTATCTATAATTAAAAACGTACATGTTGTGTTAATACAACAGTTGATACGAAATAGTTAAAAAAATACCCATATTGTATAACTAAACAAGAATAATTAATAATATTTACTTATATTTAAAATCAAATAATTATGGGATAATTATATACACAGTAAAACGTACAAGTTATACTAATACGACAGATAATATGTAACAGTAGAAATAATACAGCAAATTATACAAATAATACGTAATTAATAATACAACGTATTATATGAAAATATATGTAATAATAAAAATAATACCACGTATTATTCAAAAATTATACGTAATAGTATCAGTAACACAATTGATAAATTCTAGAAATATTTACTGCACTAAATAAATTTATAAATATTTAAATCATTTAAATAAATATAAAACTTAGACTTTAAATCATAGAAAATTATAAAAATTCGAGAAAAATACAAATACTCTTTTAAAAATCATAATTAAATATTTTAAAATGCTAAAAATTTATTTTAACTAGTATCGAAAATTCATGGTCCTTACATCGGCAATGTCAATACCACGAAGAGGAGGAGGAACATGTACAAAACTAAGGACCGTATTTTGTAGGTCCCAGTTGTTTTCAATAAAATGCCCAGTAATGATCAAATATTCAATTTTTTGGTTTTCAGACTTTCAAAGATTGGTTGTTAGACTTATTCTATCCATGTTTTTAAGTTGTTGCTTGAGCTTATTCTTCTCGCTAACAAAGACTATCATGCAATCATCCTTTAATGTTTTTCATCCAATCTTATCAAATTGAGGTTGTATAGTCTTCATTGCAAATACAAATCCTTCCTCCTCAATTATTGTAAATGGATGTTCATGCATCATGAACTAATGAGCTAATACCTCTCTAACTTTTAAATGGTTATACTTGCCACTAGATGGTAACATAATTGAATGCTCAATAGTAGAATCATCTCGTTGAAAGTTAAGAGCTTTCTATCTTTGATCATTCAACTTCTTAGCAATGCAATTGTTTAAATATGCTTTCCGGTGGGATGTTGTTCCAGTTTAATTATAAGCAAAGTCATGCATGCAATGGTTACGTTTCCCCCTTTTTCTTTATTAGGATGAATGAATTCGACAAAGCTATCCCATACCTCAGAAGTCTTTTACCTTTTTCTCCTTGCTTGAATAGGATTTGTGTTCCCCTCAATTTCGATAGTACTATCAGGGGGTGTGACTGTGATTTAAGGAGCAATAGCAGCAGCAAGATCAGGAGAAGATGATATTGATGTAGGTTGGGATTTGTGTTCCCCTCAATTTCGATAGTACTATCAATGGGAGATGACATTCTGTAACAATAAATCAATCTCTGATCAAAATTGTCATGCAAAAGTAGTGCAAGCAGTAAAGTGAATTTGTAAATGATGCATCTACAGTTGAGCAATCTGATCCTAGTTCCTCAGGCATGTATATGAGTGCTACCGTTTGAAGGTAACATGCCTGCACAATGCACTAAAGTTTGTAAATAGATGCATGTACTTATAACTTACCATTGATAATTTTATTATCATTTTATATTCATGTTGTTTGCCTTATCACAACCAAAACTAATACATTATATTTCTACTTTGGTTGTCAGGTGGATTACTAGTGAATATTTCGGTGGCTCCCTTCATTATGAAACTAGGGGGATCAGTTTATACTTGTGGATAAATCATTACACAAATGGATAAATCAATCTCTGATCAAAATTTAAAAAAATTATAACTTTAAGCTTCAACTTACATTTTGATGAAGGGATCGTATGTTAGGGAGTTAGAGGTGAAGCCGGTGGAGTTTCGTCAGGTTTGGGGGGTAGCAACTGATGAAAACCCCGATGGTGAAGCCGAGGTGACTAAAGTGCTGATGAAGACTCGATTTGGAGATGAAGAGTCAAGATTCAAGGAAGGATCGAGAGGGAAGAGACCGAGACATTCGAAACTCAAGGCCAAGGGGGTAAATCAACGAAGGCCAAGGGAGAATACGAGAGAGTGTGAAGGATCAGTTGGCGAGAAGGAAGAGAGTAGAGCTTGAGTCCACTGACGAAGGGGAAGAGGCCAGAGCTTGAGTGAGAGCTCTCGATCTGGCGGTGAGGGAAAGATCTCCCAACAATGGGAAGATTGGTGGAGCTTGAGTAAAGGTTCAACTGGCGGAGTTTGAGATAAAGAGAGAGAGAGAGAGAGAGAGAGAGAGAGAGATAGAGAGAGAGTATGTGTGTGTGTGTGAGCGACAATGAGTTCGGGAGAGTGGAGGCGAAAAAATAAAACAAGGCCAAGCCCTAGATTCTACGACTCCATCAACTTAAGTATTTAGGGTAATAGTTGTAAATAAAAATTTAGATAGGTAATATTTGTAATAAGTTTAATTCATAGGACTAAAATGTAAAAAGTTATTGAATAGTTAATAATTAACTGAATCAAACGTAACTTTTGTTAAATTCTATTCATTTATAAGTCGAATACTAAAAATTATTTGTTTAGTATTAAATTATGATGCTCCTAGTTCCACACACGGCTGTAGTCTAAGGTAAACCTAAGGATGTCAAACCTGCCATGCACCTAACACTATGCAATAATATGTTTCACCATCATGGTAATATCTTTTTAGTAGAAGTCAAACAATGATCAAGTGTAGGTACAAAACAGATAGGATAAAGATAATAATGCAAGGAACACCATATAGAGAAGATCCAATAATAAATATAAATGTGTTCCATCAGAAACAAAGAAGTATATCTGACAATCTAAAATAAAGTAATAAATCTTTGAATACAAAAGTCAATTGAATATAGTATTATGGCACTCAGCCTTCAACATGAAATACATCTCTAAAAATAACTAAACTTATAAATATCAATTGTGGAGCACTAAATATCTAGTAAATAAATGATGGCGAGCTAAACCGGATCTCCGTCAAACTGCAACTCTACAGATGCCTGACTCACTGCCTGAAAAGAGGGAAAAAATTGAGCGTCAAAGCGCTAGCGAGAACATCTCTATCGCTCCTAGGGGGAAGGGGTTAGGAGTACAAAAATACATGTAAGTATATATAGATATATAAATCATCTATACTAAACTAAGAGGAATTAAGATTTAGAAATCCACAACGTGAGAATGAGTATGTCAAGTGAAATAATCCAAACAAGAAAACCCTCATGTATATACCCATGTATCTTAAATTGTGAATCGCTAAATCCAAACTCCAAGATCCTATGAATACTATAGTCAATAAAAGCAATATATTACCAAGCCTCATCCAAACCAAGTCATGTCAAAATACTTCACACTACCCTTGGGTAAGTGGCACAGTAACAAGGATCAAAATCTGGTAAATGAATCTCATATTACGTCATGTATGACAACCTCAGTCTTATACCCTATGCTCGGGGTAGATATCATGGGAGCATAAATACAAATTTATTTGATTCTCTATAAGAAAAATAATGATGCTGAGTAAGACGCTCGCAATATCCTGTGGCTCACTATCTTACTCAATCGCCCTGCGTAAATAGGCATATCAACCTATTCTGGAAACAATGATGCATAGCAAAGTGTAGTCTACTGCGGTCTTATTGTAGTATACCAACTAATGCACTCTGAGTGTAGTCCATCTACAGTCTCATTGCGAGATACTAAATAATCCCACTCAAGCACCTCCAAACGCTAGTGCGAGATCAAGTTCAATATAGGTCCTCTCGTAAACAACGCACATTCATCGACGTATGACTAGTACATCGTGTTCACGACCAAAAGCAAACGGAAAAGAAACAACATATATAATATAGTCTAAATTAGTCGACCGATTATCTCATTCAGTCAACCGGTCGGTAATGTGCACAAACATGCCCAAAAGATAGCCTTAATCGGTCGACTGATTGCTTCTGTTAGTCGACCGACCAGAACAAACGATAATCTCTTGAAACCAGTTCGGTCGACTAATCTTCTTGATCAGTCAACTGATGTTGGTGCCGAAACAAAGTTTCTAGGTTTGTTTACAAATAATCAAAGTCAAAAAAAATTTAGAATAAATACATGTATAAAAACTTATTTAACATGATTAGGGTTCACTTTGCCACACGAAAATAGGACCCATTAATTTGAGGGGGTTCTAACAACCCTAGCATGATCATGTTTATAAAATCATCGTGAAAACAATTAAATTTAGTAAAAATTATGTTTACTTTACTTAAAAACAAAAATCCAACTCTAGAATTCGTCTCATAACCTTTATAAATCAAAAAGATCAAATCTTTATATTATACAATTTAAAAGAGTGATCTTTATACATAAACTACATTTTTAAAATAAAATAAAACCAAGTAAAATAGGAGATGAGTTTGGAGGAGATGAAACTCACCTCAAAATTCGTGCTGAAACTCCACGCACGTGAGAGACACGATCCTCCTTCAACAAAAGCCGACAATCTCACCCTCCTCTATGTTTTTGCTCCTCAAAGTTCTCAAAATTCACAAGAGACAACTGTAGGGTTTTTGAGGGGGTGTGACTGCTAATCAACGTAGGAAATATAGAAGAAAAGAGGAGAAAAACCGAGTTTAGAATATATACATATAGGTGTGTGATCAAACGGGCTCAAAACTGACCCGACCTGAAACCCAGGTTCTGTGCACCCGTCGGTCGACTGATGCCAAGAATCGATCGACCGATCAGGGACCATCAGTCATCCTATAACTTGGTATTAGTCGACTGAACAGTATAATATATTTTGTTGACTAATTCATGCATACACGCATGTTTACACTTATATATTAAGACTCATATGTATGTACTCAATCTTAAATCGATTTCAAACATACTCATTCATCTTAGAATGATATCAACCATAATAAAAAAATCAGTTAATACTATTTTTCATAATATTTTAAAATTTACGGGGTTTTACATTCACCCCTCCTTAAAAAGAATTTTGTCCTCAAATTTTGGTAATTATAAATCACAAAATATGTGTCATATACACAATATTTACACTTAACATCTGGAATATAAATACTCCCACTTAACTTCTAATAAACGGAACTAGTACGTCAGGTAAAAAATCTAAACAATTAACCCCTATGTATATACCATATGTTTTAAATGATTAGAAGCTAAGTGTTAATACCCACATTCCAGCGTGAAGTGTAAATGCGGCTATATAGGTAATATGAACATAAACAATACCATATTTAATCACTATACCTTCTCGATCAGGTGTGGGTAGTCGTGACGCATATCCTCCTCACGCCCCTAAGAAGCTTCCTCAGCTCCCTTCCGGTTCCAATAGACTTTAACTAATGAGATCACTTTATTTCGAAGCTTCTTATCCTCCCTAGCAAGAATGTGAACCGGGGTCTCAACCATAGTCAAATCCGCATGATGCTCAAAATCTGCTATATTAAACACTCTCTGGTACGCCTCGTCATGTAAGTGCTTCTTGAGTATCGAAACATGAAAGACATCATGCACACACGACATCGATGCTGGAAGATCTAGTCGATACGAGATGGCTCCAACACGTTCCATAATCTGGAACGGACCAATATATCTTGGGCTAAGCTTTCTCCATCTGCCAAACTATTTAACACCCTTTATAGGTGATATCTTCAACAGGACATAGTCTCCTACATGAAACTCTAATGGTCGTGTCGCCTATGATCCGCATAACTCTTTTGCCGACTTTGTGCTGCAAGAATATGCTTTTAAATCAATATTATCTTCTCTCAAAATTGTCTAACCAGATCTGGTCCAAGTAGCAATCTATCTCCGGCTCTGCCAAACAAATTAGAGATCTACAAGGTCTCCCATACAATGCTTCATAAGGAGCCATACCAATAGTGGATTGATAACTATTATTGTAGGCAAACTCAATTAATGGTATATGATCTTCCAAACTACCTTGGAAATCTAACACACATCCCCGAAGCTTGTCTTCCAACACTTGGTTAACTCTTTCCGTTTGACCATTTGTGGGTGGAAAACGTTGTTATAAACTAGCTGGCTACCGAAAGAATTTCGAAAGTTCTTCCAGAAGTGTGATGTGAAAACTAATCCACGATCCCACACATTTGTCTCTGGAGCACCATACAATCGTACTGTCTCCCGAATGAAAATTCTCGCATAGGTCTCTGCCATATGAGTTGTCTTGACTGGTAAGAAGTGTGCTGACTTCATCAATCCATCAACAATCACCCAAATGGAATCATTCCTTCTGATGGACCTCGGCAATCCCACAATGAAATGCATCAAAATATCTTCCTATTTCCACTTAGGAATGGGTAATGGCTATAGGGTACCTGCAGGTCTCTAATGTTCTGCCTTCACCTACTGACAGGTAAAGCATTTAGCTACATACTCCGCAACATCCCTACGCATGTCGCTCCACCAAAAAATGTATCTTCAAATCCTTATACATCTTGGTTGTGCCTGGATTCACAATGTATATGGTACGATGTGCCTCATCAAATAGATCCTTCTTCAACTACGGATTATCTGGCACTACTAGCCTACCTTTCATTCGAAGGCCCTTATCTGATCTAATGCTCCAATCTACCTTGGGCTCTTTGAAAATTCCCCCCTTTCGAGTTTGAATACAAGAGTCCTCTAATTGAGCACCAACCACTCTATCAATCCACGATGGCTGTACGGCTACGTGCCTAAAAATGCACTACATCTTCCAATCTCTTGTCTGAAGTCAAGCTAATTGAGGGTAAGAATATCTCTATACAACGAACATCTCAAAGCTGTAAGTTTATGACGATGCTTCCTACTCAAAGCATCTGCTACGGTGTTCACCTTCCCCAGATGATACTAAAGTGCGAACTCGTAATCCTTGATGAACTCAACCCATCACCATTGCCTTTGGTTGAGTTCCTTCTGAGAGAAGAGGTGTTTCAGACTATGATGGTCTATAAACAGATCGAATTGAACTCTACAAAGGTAATGCCTCTACAATTTAAGTGCAAAGACCACCACTGCCAACTCCAGATCATGAGTGGGATAATTCTATTCACGAGTCCTCAACTGCCATGAGATGTAAGCAACTACTCTCTGAGTCTGCATTAAAACACCTCCCAGACCCGATAACGATGCATCCGTGTAAATAACAAAGTCTTGTCATTGCTCGGAATAATCAACACTGGTGTTGTAGTCAACTTTGCCTTCAAAGTCATAAAGGCTTTCTGACATTCTAGGCCCCAAACAAACTGAACACCCTTCTTCATAAGGTGTTTCAACGGGGTTGCAATCTTGGAAAAATCTTGAATGAATTTCTAGTAGTAACCAACAAGCCCCAAAAAGCTACGAATCTCTATAACGATCTTTGGTGGCTCTCAATCAAGAACTACCTTGACTTTAGCTGGATCAACTGCAATAACCTCCTTGCTAATGACGTGACCTAAAAATCTGACTTCTAAAAGCTAAAACTCACATTTGCTAAACTTCGCATACAATTGCTGTTCTTGCAAAGTCTGCAATGCCAAATGAAGATGTTGCTCGTGTTCGGCCTCTGATCTTGAGTAAATAAGGATGTCATTGATGAAAACAATCACAAACTGGTCTAAGTATGAACGGAAAACACGATTCATCAAATCCATGAATACTATGGGTACATTGGTTAGCCCAAATGGAATGACAAGAAATTCAAAAGACACATACCGAGTTAAAATATGGTCTTGGGAATATCCATCTCTCGTACACACAACTGATGATAGCCAGATCAAAGATCAATCTTTGAGAAACACTACGCTCCCTGTAACTGGTCAAATAAGTCATTAATCCTCGGTAGAGGATACCTGTTCCGGATGGTGACCTCATTCAACTCATGAGAATCGATACATAAACGAAGGCTGTCATCCTTCTTCTTCATGAAAAGGAGCTGTGCTCCCCACAGTGAATGACTCCTATGAAAAACCCTCAGAAATGAGCTCTTCTAACTGAATCTGTAACTCCCTCATCTCAGCAGGTGCCATATGATAAGATATACGGGATATCAGTGTTGTGCCCGGCTACAACTCGATGCAGAACTCTACCTCTCTCAGTGGAGGCAATCTAGGTATGTCCTGAAAGATATCCTAATACTCTGAGACTACTCTGGTCTCGCACAAAAAATCAACACCCTGATTCAGTAACAACACATCCTCGACGTATGCCTAAAATGACTCCGTAAACTGGTTGCCCTGTGAGGTCGCTACAACCAACTCATTCCTATCAGACGCTCGCAAACTGAATGTTTTGGAAAAACAGTCGATACTGATATGATAGGAAGATAGCCAATCCATACCAAGGATAATATCAAACTCGAACATGCACAAGACGATCAAATCGACTATGAACTCAGACTCGTCTAGGCTGACGATACATCTCCTACAGATACTCTCTAATAGAGACATCTCACCCAAAGAAGTAGACACTGATAAGGGTACGTCTAGAGGATATACAACTAACTAAAGTCTATTCATGAAAACATAGGTGATGAAAGAATGCGAAGCTCCTGAATCAAAGAGAACACGGGCTAGGAAGGAGTTAAAAAGGAACATACCTTCCACTACGGCCCCACTCGCACAATAGTCATGAGGTACGACTACATAAACTCGGCCCAAAGCTTTGAACTACTAAACTGAAGGATCAAGGGTATATGGAACTATCTGTCCCCGAGGCAACTCCTGAATAGCACGGACATGTCCCTTAATCCTCGGAACTACTGGCGGTACCTCTAGTCTCGGCCGCTAGCCCTGAACTCGGCTCTGGGGCTTAACCTGACCCTTGCCCTACTGGCCTCCTACTGGTGCATCGCAACACTCTATTGTCTTTTCACCGATCTTAAGATAATGATAGCAAGCACCCTAAAATTTACGTTGTTGCGGTGCTCTCTGGTCGCTGAGGTCCCTTCTTATGGGGACTTTGCTGCTGGGGTCCTCCGGGTCCTAAAAATAATCTCTTTCTCTTTCCCTTGCCCTTGTCTCTGGACTACCCTGCTTTAGAGCTTCCAACCTTGCCCTTCTAGAATATGACAATCTCGGTCTCCTGTGAGATTGTGGCATCGGCAACCTCTCTCACTAAGTGAAATCGTCGCGAAACAAGATAGTGACGTAAGTTCGAGCAAAGTCCCATCAAAAACATTTGAACCTGACACTCCCCTATCTACCACATCCCTGTAAATGTGAGTACTCCCACAAACTTACTCTTGTAATCTGTTACTGACATGTCTCCTTGCTCCAATCGGGCTAGCTCTAACTCTTTCTGGTGATACATACTGCTCATTGAAAAAGTAGATGAAATCCTCCAATGTAAGTGTCATATGCTGCTTCGCTATGAAGTGCACCCTCCGGCATCGCCTTGAGGCTGAAAGCTGCTAATCTCTGTTTCTGGACTGGGTCAATATTAAGCATATCTAGAATGCCCCCCACATCTTCCTTCCACTTATGGGTTGCAAGTGAATCCGACGTGCCCTGAAATTATGGTGCTCTCATCTTCTAATATCTCTCCACCAAATGAAGCCAAGTCTCCTGCTCTATAGCTCTATCAATAACTGGTTATGGTGTAACTACTAGCAACTCCTCTACAATAGGCACATGTGTTGCTGGTGGCGGTACCACTAGAGGTGGTTTCACTGGTGGAACCTAATCCGCCACTTGCCCTTCGAGTGCTTCCAGCCTGGCAGAAATTAGTTCTATGAGGTCGATCAAATACTATGGAGCCTGCTACGACTTGGGCTTTAGCTCAGTTTGCCCAGCTCCCTAAGTACGGGATCTACCACGACCACCTCCTCATGCCGATATCTATAAGTTCAAGAGGAGAGCTTATTAGACATAGTAAATGAGACCTCGAGCATAAATAACTTAACATATAACAATAGAACAAAAACATATCACATAGTATTCTAGAAATACTTTATAATCAAAGTAAGGTGAGTATATAAAAAATTCTCAAAATTTCGAGTTACGCATATTACGGCCTCACTTAATCTAAGAATTCCTAGCGGACTCTATACATGAATCCTAAAAAACTTTATACTATCTCCACGACTCAACATAAGATATCCTAAGGTAATATACTTCACTACAGTTCTAACTAAGGTTTGTAATTCAAATTAGAAAATATTTTTTAAGACATGTTGATGTAAATATATTTCAATATATATATATATAGTGATGCTCTGGTTTCACACAAGGCTGTAGTCCAAGGTGAACCCAATGATATCAAACCTGTCATGAACCCACACAAGGTAATAACATGTTTTACCATCACAGTAATATCTCTCTAGTGGAATCAATAATAAATAAGTATAGGTATAAAGCAGATAGAATAAGATAGTAATGCAGTGAACATGATCAAGGAAATGAGAGAATCCAATAATAATATAATCATGTTCTAACTGAATAAAATGAAGTATAACTGATAAATTGAAACAAATGTGAAATATCTCAATACATAGAATCAAATAAAAAAGTACTAAGGCACTCAACCTTTCCAAAATGAACTACAACTCTAATGTTTGAAAACAATTAACAAACTATTGTGGAGCTCTAAATAACTACTAATAATAAATAATGATGGAAGCTAAGCCCAAACTCCATCAACCTGCGATACTCCATGCGATTGACTAACTACCTGAAAAGAGGGGAAATAACAAGCGTCAAAGCGCTAGCAAGAACATCTCTATCGCCCCAAGGGGAGGGGGTTAGGAGTATATAAAAATACAGGTTAGCGCACACACACACACACACAGAGACACACACACATATATAAACTAAATGGAAATTGATATTTAGAAATCCACAACACGAAGGTGGGTACGTCGCGTGAAATAATTCAAACAAAGAAACCATCATGTATATACCTCGTATCTCAAATTGTGAATCGCTAAATTCTAACTCCAAATCCTATGAATAAAACAATAGATAAAAGAACAATATACAACCAAATCTCACGCAATACCAATTATATCAAATACCTCACATAAGCCTCGAGTAGTTTGCGTAGTCACAAGTAAAATATCCTAGTCAAAGAAAACTCACATAGGATGTGCCGTGTATGAAAATTTTAGCCTTATGCCCTACTGTCGGTTAACTAACATGAGAGAATGAATGCAATCTGTGTAACTTCCTATTTGAAATAAAGATACTTTTGTAAGGTGCTCATAATATCCTGTGACATCACCCACCTTACTCAATCGCCCTGCGAAAATAGGTATATCACCCTATTTCGGAATACAATGATACACAACGGAGTGTGGTCTACTGCGATCTCATTGCAGTATACCAACTAATCACTCTGAGTGTAATCGACCGCATTCTCATTACGATATACTAACTAACCCACTCAAGCATCCAACTATCATAAAATGCAATATATGTGTCAGTCTCCACTATGACAAACTCAAATATAGGTTAAACACATCCAAATGCTCATGCGTGCTCAAACCTAATGCGTATAGTCTCGTAAACTACGCACGTAAAATAATGTACTATTTGTACTTCATATTCACAACCAAACGTGCATGAGAAAGAAGAAAAATAGGCAGAACAACTGCTATCAGTCGACAGAAGTACCCTATTAGTCGACTGACAACATGGACAAACATGCACTTCAAACAGCCTTTGACCGGTCGACTGAAGCATGTCTTCGGCCGACCTGACAGAGGAACAAGGCCAGATCCTGAATCACATTGGTCAACCAATCAACTTGATCTGTCAACTGACCAGCTATATGTGATGCCCCTAGTTTCACATAATATTGCAGTCCAAGGTGAACCTAGAGATGTCAAACTTGCCATGCATCCACACTGTATATAAACACGTTTTACCAATCATAGCAATATCATCTAGTGGAAACAAATAATAGTGTAGGTACAAAATAGGCAAAGTAAGGAAAAAGAAATAATGGATATGACATAGAAGGAGATATCTCATAAATGAAAATCATGTCTCAACTATAATACGTCTAGTATCTAGAATGAATAAGTGTCTCATCATGAATCAATTGGAAATCGTACTAAGGCACACTACCTTTACAATATAAAATAAAATTCTAAAGTCTAAATAAAATCATAAAAATTCTACTAATAACTGATGTAACAGCGACTATGCAAGAACTTCGTCATCTTACGGCTCTCCGAATCTCTGTACTGTCTGAAAGAAGAGAAAACAACAAAAAGAACAACATAAAGAGCATCAGAGTGTTACAACAAGATCACCTCCATCCGTCCCTAGGGGAAGGGATACTAGATGGAGTGGAGGCTCTATCTATAAGCATAGTCTATCTAGATCATTTTCCCTATATCTATGTGGAATTAACATTTAGAAACCTACAATACGAGACGTAGTACGTCGAGCGAAATAATCCAAACAATGAAACCCTCATGTATGAGCCATTATCTCAAATTGTAGATATCTAAATATTAATACCGATCTAAGAATAAACATGCTGAAGGAATAAACAATTAGAAACCCACAACACGAGACTGGTATGTCGAGTGAAATAATCCAAACAAGGAAACCCTCATGTATATACCATAGTCTTAAATTGTGAATCACTAATCATTGATCCCAACCTAAGAATAAAATAAAGCAATACATAAAGGAAATAAAGACATAAGTATAACATATTTATAGTATCTTCCACTATCACTTGGATGATAAAATAAATACCAATATATAATCTCATATACTTTTAAGAGCAAAGTATCTCGGTCTTATAGTTCAAGATGGACCGTATTCATATCTAGCATCCACCCAAGTCTTAGGCTATCAATCAATAATCTTAAAACAACGGACTATCATGTAAGTGTCCTAAATAGTGTACACGGCTGTAGAACCCCGTAAATTTATTAATGAATATATTGAGTTATTAGTAGTAAACATTTCTTTTGAGATGAATAACCATATATATATTAAATAAATGTGATAAATAGTGTTTGGGAGCCTAGCAAGAATTTCTATGTTAGAGAAATCAAGGGGATTGATCAACATGTGATAGAAGGCATAGCAGGCAGTTGTTCTGCTGTGCGGTCGACCGCGATGTGCGCGGCGGTCGACCGCACAGCAGTCGGGCACACAGGAGATTTTTCTCCTGCTGTGCGGTCGACCGCACAAGGCGCGGCGGTCGACCGCACAGCAGGCAGAGAGTTTTTCTGTGTTGGGTCTTAATGGGTTTCGGGTCGGGTTCGGGTCGGGTTGTGGGGTTAGTATATATACTATCATACCCTAAAGAGCCCCATTTCTCATCTGAAATCAGAACCCTAGCCCCCTCTCTCCCCCTAAAACCCTAGTTTTCACTCTTTGGTGATTTGGAGGAGCGTTGGAGGGTTTTTCAGCGGATTTTTGGTGGTTTCAGCGAGAGGGATCATCTCCCTCCAGATCTAGGGCTTCGTTTTCGTCGTAGGCGAGTAACATCTCGCCCAACTTCATCCCTTTTCGTTTTTATGCTTAGATTTGAGTTTTCATCCGGTTTTTATTGAGCCCAAATCGTATTTTGTGTAGATAAAGTAGATCTTATGGCTTGAGGTGCAAGAATCATATTTTTCAGTAATAAAAATGTCACTAATGATGTTTAATTAATGAGATTTCGATTTGAAACACTTTTATGAGAGTTAAACTCATTTTTATTGTTTAAGAACTTTTAAAATCATGTTGATTAAGGTTTGGGATTGTTGATAATGAGGTTTTAATCATTTAAACTTGTTGTTTATTGCCATGGTTCACTATTTAAATGTTAAAGTAGTGTGAGTATAGAAATCCCCAAATTTTTGTATGAGTTCGGTAGCTGACAGAACCCAGAACAGGGTTCTGTCCGCCCAGCGGTCGACCGCATCGGGATAGGCGGTCGACCGTCGCGCGTTCCTGCCTGCAGAATTTGAAATACATGCCTAGAATCGCACGACGAGTTGAGTGTGAGTTTTGCATAAGTAAACCATACCTTGTATATCACTAATTTCCTGCTCAGTTGCACAGTCCTCGTGTTGGACTATAATCCATAGAAGTCCTTGTGTTGGACTATAATCCATTTCAGTCCTCGTGTTGGACAATTATCCATTTATCTCATGAGTTGGGAAATCTCTATATCTAATTCATGTATTGGACATCTTTCTTAACCCTGCATGCGACATTTCACAGGAGTTATGACATGACACTTATGAAGAATATGACACCACATATATTGAGAGTATGATATGACACTCATGTCGAATACGACATGGTATTTATGTGGGACGTTACATAATACTATATATATATGTCCTGAGATGGGTTGTATTTCCTTTTTGCTTATTTCTGTGCACGTATTAGACTCCGGGTTTTGGTACTTAGGGATTTTCAATTTGGGATACAAGGTATATACATGAGGGTTTCCTTGTTTGGATTATTTCGCTCGACGTACCTATGCCCGTATTGAAACTTCATAAGTACTCGGACCCATTGTTTATTGATAGAGTAATTGTTGATATATATATATTTTGTGATAACTGTATTTTCTTATACAACGAGCCCTCTCCATTGGGGTTGGTTGTGATGTTGCTCACTAGCGCTTTGACGCTCGTTGTCCCTCCCCCTTTCAGGTCATGAGCCAGGAGCCCGGAGAGTCACAGGTTGATGGCGACACACTTTAGTGTTCGACTGTCTATTCTAGCTATGCTTTATTTTGGAGCTCCACTATAGACTTTGTTTAGACATTTGAGGACTTTATTCTAGAAGTTGTAAAAGCTGTGTACCTTGTTTCCTTTATTCAGACTTGTTGTATTTGAGATGTATTAAGAACTCCAGTTAGTTCACTTTTGACATTGACATTATATTCCTGTGTGTTGGATGATGAAATACTATTTGATCTCAGCTATCTCTTGTAGTATCTCTTACTTGCTTTTGTACCTACACCTATTTTTGACCCACTAGAGTGATAGAATTGTGATGGTGAAACATGTTATTGCACGGTGTGGTGCATGGCAGGTTTGACATTCTTGGTTTCACCTCGGACTGCAGCCTTGTGTGAACCCAGGGGCGTCACAGTTGGTATCAGAGCTCTAGTTCCAGTATCCTTAGGATCATCCTGTGTCGAGTCGTGGAGCTAGGATAGAGTTTCCTAAGATTCATGTATAGAGTCCGTATGGATATCCTAGTATGAGTAAGCCTAGTATGAGTGAGGACGACTTATGCGTATACCTCAAAATTTGAGGAATTTTTTTTTTATGATAACTATTTTGCAAATTTAAAGTATTTTGTGTGAATACTATATGTTGTGAAGATTGTATTGTGATACGCTATTTATAGAAGTTTATTTTGACTCATAAACCTTTATTTGTTTGATCAGAGAGATGGCAGGACGTGGTAGACCTCGTACCAGGAGAGCTACCCAGGCAGAGTCACAGCAGACTCCATCAGAACAGCAGCCAGCTCAGTCCAAGCCTCAGCAGGCTCCACCCAAGCCGCAGCAGGCTCCCCAGTACTTGGTGGATCTTATGGCTCCTCTCATTGCCAGGATGACGGCCATTGAGGACTTGGTGACGACTCATATAGCACCACGGACACCTCCACCACCGGTAGCTCAGCAGCAGGGGATACCTGCCGTTCCTGTCAGAGAGAGACCCCCAGAGGTCACGCCTGCAGCTATTCCTCTAGCAGTCCCAGACAGAGCCACAGAGCAGGCGGCTTGGCTCCGTATGGTTGAGAGGTACCAGAAGATGAGAGCACCCGAGTTTCAGGGATCACCAGACCCTCTAGCAGCCCATAAGTGGAAGGAGGATGTGAGCAACATTCTCGACATACTCAGTGTGGACTCAGTTCAGAAGCAGAGGTTGGCATCCTACAGTCTGAAGGGTGATGCTGGGAGATGGTACCGACTTCAGTTCCCTCCAGAGCAGAGGATGACCCTCACATGGGAGGACTTCATATATTTCTTTGATGGGCAGTACATTTCCTCTGCAGCACGGACAGGGAAGGAGCTCGAGTTATCCCGTTTGACTCAGGGGGACATGTCAGTTGCAGATTTTGAGAGCAGGTTTATGGAGTTGCTACATTTCACGGGTATATGGCAGACAGGAGAGCGTCAGGCTCAGATGTTCTTGGCTAGGCTTCGCCCTAATCTCCGACGGTATCTCGTGTCGAGGAGATTTTATTCGGTCAACTTCTCAGGAGACTGAGACTTCTATGTTCCAGAAAGACAAGGAAGGGAAGGCCAAGACCGGACAGAGTGGGGACAAGGGCAAGAACAAGAGATCTTTTTCTGGACCTCAGCAGCAGTATCAGGGTCCTTATAAAAAGGGACCCCAACAGGATCAGAGGGCGCATCAGCAGCGCAGGTTCCAAGGGTCTTGCTTTAACTGTCGCAAGGTCGGACATAAGGCATCAGAATGCCGTAGCGCACCAGCAGGAGCCCAGTAGGGTAAGGGTCCGAACCAGCAGCAGCAACGATAGCAGGGTAGAGGTCAGGGCCAACAGAACAGGCTTGAGGCACCGCCAGCAGCTCAGAGGACTGAGGGTCAGATTCGGGCAGTTCAGAAGATTCCTCAGGGGTAGATTATCCCATATTCTCCATCCCCATCAGCAGAGTAGTCTTCAGCCACAGGCAGAGTTTATGCGGTAGTTCCCCGTGATCATGGAGCCAGTGGAGCCGTAGTGGAGGGGACGTTCTTTGTGAACTCCTTTCCCACCCGTATTCTTTTTGATTCGGGAGCCTCGCATTCTTTCATCTCTCATGCATTTATGACTAGACTCCAGCTCGTAGCTCAGCCTCTAGATACCCCTCTATCTGTTTCCACCTCTTTAGGTGAGGTATCGCTTCTGGAGAGCGTTTGTAGGAGGTGTACCGTCAGTCTAGACGAGTCGGAGTTCATAGTTGATTTGATAGTGTTGCTCATGTCCGAGTTCGATGTCATCCTTGGTATGGATTGGTTGTCTTCCTACCATATTAGTATTGATTGCTTTGCGAAGACAGTCAAGTTGCGAGCGTCCGATGGGTCCGAGATGATTGTAGTCACTTCTCAGGGCAACCGATTTGCGGAGTCATTTCTGGCATACATCGAGGAGGTGATGCGACGGGATCAGGGTGTCGATTTATTGGAGACTAGAGTTGTCTCAGAGTATCAGGGTGTCTTTCAGGACATACCTGGGTTACCTCCTGTGAGAGAGGTTGAGTTCTGTATTGAGTTACAGCCAGGCACAGCCCCGATATCCCGGCGCCAGCTGAGATGAGGGAGCTTCAGACCCAGTTGGATGAGTTATTAGCTCAGGGTTTTATTCGCCGGAGTCATTCTCCGTGGGGCGCGCCGGTCCTCTTCGTGAAGAAGAAGGACGGTAGTATGAGATTATGCATAGATTATAGAGAGTTGAACAAGGTCACTATCCGGAATAGGTACCCACTACCTAGGATTGATGACTTGTTTGACCAGTTGCAGGGTGCGCAGTATTTCTCGAAGATTGATCTTCGTTCTGGCTATCATCAGTTGCGGGTTCGGGAGATGGATATTCCCAAGACCGCCTTTCTTACTCGATATGGTTCTTTCAAGTTCTTGGTCATGCCATTTGGATTGACCAATGCACCCGCGGTATTCATGGACTTGATGAACCGGGTGTTCCGTCCCTTCTTAGATCAGTTCGTGATCGTTTTCATCGATGACATTCTCATTTACTCGAGGTCAGAGACGGATCATGAGGAGCATCTACGGATAGCATTGAGGACTCTTCAGGAGCATCAGCTGTATGCTAAGTTCAGCAAGTGCGAGTTTTGGCTTTCAGAAGTCAGATTTCTTGGCCATGTCATCAGTCGAGAGGGGATAGCAGTGGACCCGGCTAAGGTCACGGCAGTTCTTAATTGGGAGCCACCGAAGACGGTGACAAAGATTCACAACTTTTTGGGCTTAGTTGGATATTATAGGAAGTTCATTCAGGACTTCTCGAAGATTACGACGCCTATTACACACCTTACGAAGAAGGGTGTACAGTTCATATGGAGCATGGAGTGCCAGAAGGCCTTTGATATTTTGAAGACTAAGTTGACTACAGCGCCGGTTTTGACTATTCCGAGCAGTGACAGGACATTTGTTGTGTATACAGATGCATCATTGGCAGGCTTAGGAGGCGTATTAATGCAGACTCAGAGAGTGGTGGCCTATATCTCACGGCAGTTGAGGGTGCATGAGCAGAACTACCCCACTCATGACTTGGAGTTAGCAGCAGTGGTGTTTGCACTGAAGGCATGGAGGCACTACTTGTATGAAGTGAAGTTTGAGTTATTCACAGACCATCAAAGTCTGAAGTACCTCATTCACAGACCATCAGAGTCTGAAGTACCTCTTTTCTCAAAAGGAACTCAATCAGAGGCAGAGGAGGTGGATTGAGTTTATCAAGGACTACGAGTTCGTGATTCAGTATCATCCAGGGAAGGCGAACGTCGTAGCAGATGCTTTGAGTAGGAAGCGTCGGCATCGGGTTGCGGCTTTGAGGTGTTCCTTGTACAGAGATCTTATCACTCTTAGCCAGTTTGATATTAAACCCGAGATTGGAGGAACCAGTGCATTCTTGGGAGCTATCTCAGTGCAGCCATCTTGGAGCGACAGAGTTGTCGGAGCTCAGTTGGGAGACTCTTGGATTCAAATCCGAAAGGAGGAGATTTCCAAAGAGCCAAAGACTGATTGGACCATTGGAGCAGATGGAGGTCTACGGATGAAGGGTAGATTGGTTATGCCAGCCAGTGCAGAGCTGAAGAAGGATTTGTTTGATGAGGCGCACCGTACTCGGTACACAGTACATCCAGGGACTACCAAGATGTACAAAGACCTGAAGAGGCGTTTCTGGTGGGTACACAGTGCATCCAGGAACCACCAAGATGTACAAGGACTTGAAGAGACATTTCTGGTGGAGCGGTATGCGTAGAGAGATTGCAGGCTATGTGGCTAGATGTTTTACCTGTCAGCAGGTGAAGGCAGAGCATCAGAGACCGGCAGGGACCCTTCAGCCTTTGCCTATTCCGGAGTGGAAGTGGGCGGATATTTCCATGGAGTTTATTGTGGGGTTGCCGAAGTCGAAGAAGGGGAATGATTCTGTTTGGGTAATTGTGGACCGGTTGACGAAGTCAGCCCATTTCATCCCGGTGAGGACCACTTATACAGCTGAGTCTTATGCGAGGATCTTCATTCGGGAGATAGTTCGACTCCACGGAGTCCCGGACACAATATTTGGCAGCAAGCTATCTTATAGCAGTGTATTCCACCCCCAGACGGATGGTCCGACAGAGAGGGTGAATCAGGTGTTGGAGGGCATGTTGCGGGCATGTGTCATTGACTTCCAAGGCAGCTGGGAGGATCCCATTCCATTGATAGAGTTCGCTTATAACAACAGTTATCAAGCGACGATCGGGATGGCCCCGTACGAGGCATTGTATGGGAGGCCCTGTAGATCACCGATATGTTGGGCCGAGCCGGAGGATAGCTTGATGCTTGGGCCAGAGTTGGTGAGGCAGACTACTGAGAAAGTAGCCTTGATCAGAGAGCGGATCTTAGCCGCTCAGAGTCGGCAGAAGAGCTATGCGGATAAGAGGCGGAGACCCCTAGAGTCAGAAGAGCTATGCCGATAAGAGGCGAAGAACCTTAGACTTTCAGGTGAAAGACAGTCATGCTGCAGGTATCACCTATGAAAGGCGTACAGCGATTTGGACGACAGGGAAAGTTGAGCTGAGATATTTTGGACCGTTTCGGATTTTGGAAGCTTATGGAAGCAATCTCATGATAAGAGAAGCAGAGAGTGTTGAACGTATCGGAGATTTAGCTTCAGGTTGATTTGACTATGATCGACATCTCAGTTTGTATACTTGCTAGAGAAGACAAGAAAGTTAGAAACAAGATATTTTTTTTTTCTTTTCCTTGGGGATTATTCGGTGGAATCGGAAAGGAGTTGAGGAGGTTTCTCGAGAGCGCGAGGAGGATATACGTCGCGACTACCCACAATTGTTTGATCAAGTAAATTAAATTTTTGTATGTCTTATTTATGACTTATGGTTACTTGTATGTTGATGTTTATACTTAACACTATAAATGAGGGTATTAACACTTATCTCCTAAGTACTTGGAACATATGGTATATATATGAGGGGTTCCTTGTTTGGATTTTTCGCTCGATGTACTTGTTCCATTTAATTAGGAGTTAAGTGGGGGTATTCACATTTTGATGGTTAAGTGTAGACATCGAAGATAATTTTCGGGAGCGCGAATATGTTATGTCGCACGACTTCCGGTACCTATTGAGGAAGTGTATTGATTTATGTGTGCGATTACTTGTGTGGTTATATTTTGATTTAACGCTAGAATGAGGATATTTTCGCTTAATTCTTAATCTTTTGGAACATATGGTATATATATGAGGGGTTCCTTGTTTGGATTTTTCGCCCGATGTACTAGTTCCACTAGATTAAGATTTGATCGAGAATGTTATCATTTTAGATCGTTAAGTATAAATATTCTATATGTTCATCTAGAAATTCATATTTCGAGATGCGTATGATTTTCCGAATTTCGAGGACGAAATTCTTTTAAGGGGGGAAGAATGTAAAACCCCGAAATTTCATAATGAGTTCTATGTGAATAAATAGTAATAAACATATCTGTTGTGATGGATAACCATATATACATAAGATATATATGTTTATCAGTGTTTGAGAACCCACCAGGTGTTTGTAAGTGAGAGAAATCGAGTGGTTTAGTGGCCAGCAGGAAAAATACTTGAATCAGGCATTTTAGTGCTGATCGGTCGACCGACGCGGTCGACCGGTACGGTCGACCGATCAGCGGTCATATTGTTTTTCCAGGTTTTCTTTTCGGGTTTTAGTTTTGGGCTATTGGGTTTCGGGTCGGGTTGGGGAATTGGTATTTAAACCAACTCAACCTAGGAGAGTTTCTCCTCTCCTCAGACGTAAAAACCCTAACCCCTTTTTCTCTCCCCTCTCAAAACCCTAGCCGTCACTGGTGATCTTTGAGGAGTTTGGAGGAGTTCCAGGGGATTTCAGCAGATTGGATCTCAGGAGAATCATCTCCAGAGCGTTCGTCATCACCCAAGGCGAGTATCATCTCGCCCAATCCCTCACCCCTGTTTTCCACGATCTTTATTTTGGATTTTATGAGTTTTGGATGAGCCAAAATAGTATTTTTGTTAAGAAACGACTTCTCTATGGTATAATAATATGAATCAGATGTTTTAGTTTATAAAAAAACTCACCCAATACCTGTTTGATGACGATCTAGATCTGAAATTTTGCCTAAACAAGAACTAAATCATTTTTACTGTCATTTAAACGATTTGGAAATTGTTTCTCATGTTTTTATAATATTGGAAGGATAGATTTCAAGCCTGAGAGTTGTTGTTTATGTTCAGTATGATTTTTAACCTTAGAACTCTTGTTATCGTAGAGATTTGCAAAATTTTCGTTTCAGGTTTCGAGCTGACAGAAACCCAGATTTGGGTTTCTGTCCGCTCGGCGGTCGACCGACGCGGTCGACCGCTGAGCTCGATTTGAGGTTTCGGTCGACCGCCCGTTATTTCGGTCGACCGCGTCGTCATTTCGGTCGACCGCCGATTATTTCGGTCGACCGTGACATTATTTCGGTCGACCGCCAG
>NC_033794.1:71936621-71938801 GCF_001876935.1 Asparagus officinalis | reverse complement strand
GACCCTCACATGGGAGGACTTCATTTACTTCTTTGATGGGCAGTACGTTTCTTCAGCGGCACGGACTGGGAAGGAGCTTGAGTTGTCCCGATTGACTCAGGGGGACATGTCAGTGGCTGACTTTGAGAGCCGGTTCATGGAGCTATTGCACTTCACGGGCATGTGGCAGACAGGAGAGCTTCAGGCTCAGATGTTCTTGGCCGGGCTTCGTTCTAATCTCCGACGGTACCTCGTGTCGAGGAGATTTTATTCAGTCAGGGAGGTGGCCGAGGCTGCCACTTCTCAGGAGACCGAGACCACTATGTTCCAGAAGGACAAGGAAGGGAAGGCCAAGACAGGACAAGGCAGTGACAAGGGCAAGAACAAGAGAGGTTTTTCTGGACATCAGCAGCAGCATCAGGGCTCTTATAAGAAGGGACCCCAGCAGGATCAGAGAGCGCATCAGCAGCGCAAGTTCCAGGGGTCTTGTTTTAACTGTCACAAGGTCGGGCACAAGGCATCGGAGTGTCGTAGTGCACCAGCAGGAGCCCAGCAGGGCAAGGGTCTGAACCAGCAGCAGTGCCAGCAGGGCAGAGGTCAGGGCCAGCAGAATAGGCTTGAGGCACCGCCAGCAGCTCAGAGGACTGAGGGGCAGATTCGGGCAGTTCAGGATGTTTCTCAGGGACAGATCATCCCATATTCTCCAGCACCATCAGCAGAGCAGTCTTCAGCCACGGGCAGGGTATATGCAGTGGTTCCTCGTGATCATGGCGCCAGCGGAGCTGTGGTGGAGGGTACGTTCTTTGTGAACTCTTTTCCCGCCCGTATTCTTTTCGATTCGGGAGCTTCGCATTCTTTCATCTCGCATGCATTTATGACTAGACTCCAGCTCGTAGCTCAGCCTCTAGATACCCCTCTATCTGTTTCCACCCCTTTAGGTGAGGTATCGCTTCTGGAGAGCGTTTGTAGGAGGTGTACCGTCAGTCTAGACGAGTCGGAGTTTATAGTGGATTTGATAGTGTTGCATATGTCCGAGTTCGATGTCATCCTTGGTATGGATTGGTTGTCTTCCTACCATGTTAGCATTGACTGCTTTGCGAAGACAGTCAAGTTGCGAGCGTCCGACGGGTCCGAGATGATTGTAGCCGCCTCTCAGGGCAACCGACTTGCGGAGTCATTTCTGGCGTACATCGAGGAGGTGATGCGACGGGATCAGGGTGCTGAGTTATTGGAGACTAGAGTTGTCTCAGAGTATCAGGATGTCTTTCAGGACATACCTGGGTTACCTCCTGTGAGAGAGGTTGAGTTCTGTATTGAGTTACAGCCAGGCACAGCCCCGATATCCCGCGCACCCTATCGCATGGCGCCAGCTGAGATGAGGGAGCTTCAGACCTAGTTGGATGAGTTGTTAGCTCAGGGTTTTATCCGTCGGAGTCATTCTCTGTGGGGCGCACCGGTCCTCTTCGTGAAGAAGAAGGATGGTAGTATGAGATTGTGCATAGATTATAGAGAGTTGAACAAGGTCACTATCCGGAATAGGTACCCATTACCTAGGATTGATGACTTGTTTGACCAGTTGCAGGGTGCGCAGTATTTCTCGAAGATTGATCTTCGTTCTGGCTATCATCAGTTGCGGGTTCGGGAGATGGATATTCCCAAGACCGCTTTCCTTACTCGATACGGATCTTTCGAGTTCTTGGTCATGCCATTTGGATTGACCAATGCACCCGCGGTATTCATGGACTTGATGAACCGGGTGTTCCGTCCCTTCTTAGATCAGTTCGTGATCGTTTTCATCGATGACATTCTCATTTACTCGAGGTCGGAGGCGGATCATGAGGAGCATCTACGGGTAGCATTGAGGACTCTTCAGGAGCATCAGCTGTATGCTAAGTTCAGCAAGTGCGAGTTTTGGCTTTCAGAAGTCAGATTCCTTGGCCACATCATCAGTAGAGAGGGCATAGCAGTGGACCCGGCTAAGGTCACGGCAGTCCTTGATTGGGAACCACCGAAGACGGTGACAGAGATTCGCAGCTTTTTGGGCTTAGCTGGATATTATAGGAAGTTCATTCAGGACTTCTCGAAGATCTCGACGCCTATTACACACCTTACGAAGAAGGGTGTACAGTTTGTATGGAGCATGGAGTGCCAGAAGGCCTTTGATATTTTGAAGACTAAGTTGACTACAGCGCCAGTTTTGA
>NC_033794.1:71898461-71935621 GCF_001876935.1 Asparagus officinalis | reverse complement strand
ATTCGGTTGACTTTGCTGGAGCTAATGTACCCGATGAAGTATAGCGGTCGATCGTGGTTCGAATTCTTCATTTGCATATCCTCTTTGGTGAAAGTAATGCTGGGAAGGTTCTTAGTCGCTATGTTGCATTGTTGACTCAGCGGTTCTGGCTGTTCAGGTACCGGCTTGATTTGAGTCAGAAACACATCTGAATTGGCCAAAGCTTCTTGCAAGGCCTCCCTGGTTTCCTTGGACAACCGCAGCACCTCATACAGCGTTATCCGTGCTGGAATGTTGGCTAGTTTAGGGTCGAGCCTCTTCGCCCGGTGTAGGACTTGTAATCACCCCCATCTCCTTGAGAGTTTTGGCTGGTCCCCGTTTATTCACCCCCTGCTCACTAGGTGGTGGATAATTGTAGTGATACTCATTTTCGCTTCTAGTGGCGAAGACTTCTTGTTCTTCTTCGGAGAGCGGGAAAGTAGGAGCTTCATCGCCATCCTCCTCGAAGATTGCGGATGTAGCATTGCAGGACTTGCCTTTGCCCTTTCTTTTCGAGGAAGTCGCCCACTGTTCGTCTTCAATGAGATCGGGATGAACCCAGAGGATTTCGCCGTTTGGGGCTGTGTGTGGCACAAGTCCTTTTTGGCGCTGTCCATGTGGGTCTTCGTTCACAGTCTTCATCCCTACTTTGGTGATGCGCTCTGGTTTGAACCATGTTGTGGGCACCGATCCAAAGCTGATTGACACTGCATTTGCTCTAACATTCTTGGATGGCTTCGGGTTTATGACGCTTACATCAATTAGCGCCTGGATCTTATCCTTGAGGTGGTAGCACGACTTGGTAGGGTGATGGACCGCTCTATGGTATGCGCAATACTTCGGATCCGTCACTTTGCTAGCCCCTTCTTGATCCACAATTGCCGGCAGCTGGATTTTGTTATTCTCCAACAGGTACTTAAATATTTGAAGATGCCGGGAACTTCATCATCTTTGAAGGAGTAGACTTTGGGAAACCTTGGCTCCCATTGTCCCCGAGGTTGTTGTGATGCTTGTTGCTGCTGCTGTTGCTGAGGTTGCAATTGAAAAGTTTGATTAGCATCAACTGCATTAGCATGTGCCTTACCTTTCCCCCTTGGGTTGAAATTCTGTGATGGAGCATTTGTCGCCTGTTGGCCTCTCTCCGCCTTCTTTCTCCTAAGGAATCGCTCAGCCTGCTCCCCTCGGACCTTCAGATCCTTCCACGTTTTGGACGGTGCTGTCCCCATTTCTTACAACACGTCCAACGCGAGGTTGTTGTGGCAAGTCTGGAGAATAAACTCCTCAGTGATCGGGTCCCGGCAGTTCATTGCCTTGTGCCGGAACCTCTTGACGAAGGTGTCAACCAATTCCCCGTCTTTCTGTTTCTCGTCAAGCAACGACTTGATGGATATCTCTGTGTCGTCATCGAAGAAGTTAGCGAGGAACTTAGTCTCCATATCATCCCAGCTGTTCACGCTTCCTGGCTTGAGGCGGCGATACCAGTCGAAGGCGGCTCCACGAAGAGTGCCAACGAAGGACCGTACCATCAGAGACTCATTACCAGAGATAACCCCCAAGTGTGATTTGAAGTAAATCAAATGTTGAGTGGGGGAACCCATCCCATTAAACGGCGTGAAGTGGATATGGGATCGATTCTCATTCTCTTGGGTATGGACAAGGAATGCCTGTTTTCTTCATCTCTTGAGCGGAAATCAATGTGTTGATTTTACTCTCGAGGTTTTTAATCTTCAAGCTTTCACCCGAGTCTTCGTTGGCATTCTCGTTACCACCCCCTGCATTGACGGGAGGATTATTGGCATTATGCGTCTCATTCGCATTTGTGTCCTCATCTTCCAGATTAACCTGGTTGCGACGACTTGTCTCGCATTGCTGGTTCGTCAATACTTGGATTTATTGGTCATGCATTTCTCTCATGTTCTGCATGGTCATCTGCATTTCGAACCTGAAGGTTTCCTGTTGCTTAGCTAAGGCGTCTTCAAGCATCTTGGCCACTTGTTCCGCACTTATCATAAGTACCTCGCGGGGTTGTCCCTCGCTGGATACCGTATTATCTGATGCAACCGCGGAGCCGACATCAGATTCTTCATCTTCTGAAGGGAGTCTTGTCCGAACTCTACCATAGGTTGTTCGCTTGATGGTTCCGGACTGTAGACGGGTTGTAGGCCGGGATGCTTTCAGAATCGACTCGAGATTATCCCGTGCCGATGTCTCCTTGCTGGTCATATTGGTGGTGACCCTTGGAAATTCTCCATCTTCAACCACTACTCTTCTTCGTCGGAAACGCCTAGGCCTTGGTTTTGGCGTTTCGGTGCTGAGTCTTTCGAAAACCGAAACTCGTTCGGGGACCGCCTTGATGCAGTTGCATTCAGACAATACTGCCCGAATGAGTTTGGAACAGGGGCATTGAGTTTCCTATTCTTGGGGACTCCTTTTCCTGGTTTTATTCGTACCCCCAGCATGTTGAGTCATCCGGGGCTTCTTCATTGGGTCCAAACGCTCTTGAACTGGAACTTTGTCTCTCTCGTCGGGAATTGGACCGAGGCTCTCCAAAACTGATTTCTTCCTTCGGGACGATTCTGCATGATCTCCTGGAGAAGCTATTAGAATTGTCGGCGACTTGGGTTGATTAGCCGGTGGTTGAACTTTTGTTGGAGGCTGCTTCGGCCTCCATACTTGGCGGGTTGGTGATGGCTTTTTGGCCACTCTTTCTTCCTCCAATTTCTTGGCCTCCTGCACAAGAATTTTTGCTTGTGCGAGTAACGCGCGGCGTTTGTTCGTTCTTGGGCGGCTTGGAGGAGCTGCCATTCTTCAGTTGTTGAGGCTGTTTGCCTCCCCTGTTCTTCAGATCCGTGTTGTAGCGGACTCCATATGTAGACTCCATCGCCTTAGCGAATTGCCGCGCAAGGCGTTAACGTCGCCTCCGGCGGGCTCTCTTTGAGAGAGTCACAACGCCCTCAACAGTAGAGGCATTGGCAAGAACAGGTTTGACCTCGTTGGAGGTCGGTGGAACTTCACCCGACGCAACTTTGGCGTCAGCTGGGGTGAGAGCTTCGTTGGCGTTCTGAACTTCTTCAAACTAACGAACTTTTCTCCTGGAGGAGAACTTCTTGGACTTGCGGGGGGAGGTAGATCCGGACGAGAATAACAAATACTCCTCGAACTTGGCCTGATCGAATTCATATTCGACCTCCTCCTCGACCGGGATTGAGATCCGCGGCTGCGACGTGACGATCTCGGCAGCGAGATCGGTGGCTCCCACTGTGGTCGCCAGATTGTTCGCGGGAAAAATTGTGTTTTTCATTGATGTCATTGTTTTCTCAAGTAATAGCTTTTTGCTTACAAAAGATCTGGTCTTTTTATAAGATCCGGTTACAACGAAATCAAAGAAAAAATAAAAAGATTACAACTTTCCTTTCGAACGAATCACGAGCTCCTGTTTTGCGGTCGCTCGCTTTTGTGGGTTCTTTGCCAACGCCGGGGTTAATCCGTGGACCACCGCGCGATCTAGATCCGGTCGGATCTACGCAGTATGGCGGGTATTATTTCGCAAAGGAAATAATAGCCGGGGGGATTAATTCACTAAGGAAATAATCGCCCTAGTTCTCGGGATCAAAGGCCAAGCTTTGATCCGGAGGATGACTACGTAGATCTGAGATCTGATTTCTCTCTCTCGAACTCCTGCCTTTTGTGACGTGGATGCTCGCCAAGGCTACCGAGCCACCCTTGGGTGGCTCGACCACCGAGCCACCCTTGGGTGGCTTCGTTTTTTGCCGGGTGTTCACCGTTGCGTCCGTCGTTTGGTTTCGCGGTTCGTTGTTGATCTGGACTCTAATTTGGCAGTCCGAATCCCGATATGGCAGTAAATCCGCCTTGGTGTTTGAGTTCAAATCCGTTCTATGGTTGGATGACTCGTTGACTCACCGAACTGTTTGCTTGATTCCGCATGCGAATGGATGTATTCTATTGTTTGCGTGCGGTTCGTTAGCCTTGTCGTCTCGTTAATCCGCTTCGTTGCGTGTCACTTGGCTTTGGCGTTGTGGACTGACGCTCGTGTTTGGATACGTCGCCCGATGGTTCGTCGGTTTGTGCCGAGCTGTGCTAAGGGACCTATAAGCAATTTTATACACCTACATAGACATGGTATATTGCTTTGTGGGCCACTATCCATCAAGTCGGAATAGAGGCTCGTCACCTGGTAGGTCACTATCTGACGAGTTTGACTATCAGAGGTAACTGTTAACATGATATTTTTGTGGACCCGTCATCCTATTAAGAGGATTGGCAGATTGATGGACTATCAGCGATAGATGTTAACGTGATAGTCTTGTTCATAGTTTAAATTTTTCTTTTCTTTTTATTTTTGTAATTAGTTCTTTTTCTTCTTGTTTTTATTTCTTAAGATGTGAAATTAATCCGTGTAGGAATCTTAGAATTGTATGAAACTAATCTAATTTCCTTTATATTGTATCTCTTGCACTTAAAATATTCATGTTTAGGATAATCAACTAGAAAACTAATCGGTAGAAGAAGAATTTGATAATCTATGCTTATCTTAAATGGTTTGATAGGTTATGCTTATGAATTCTAGGATTACTATCTTGTTGTTGTTCTTATCATGAATAGTAATTTTGACTTAGATGATAATTTGATAGGTTATACTTTCCTTAAATGGTTTGATAGTCTATGCTTAATAAATCTAAGTTGAAATATGATAAAAAGAGAATAGTTTATATTTTGTAAATGAGATTAGCTAGTGGATTAAATTCTAGATTTCTCATATCTTAAATTGAATTCTCCATCTTGACTTTCTTGAATTTTCTTTTTATTCTTGATTTTATTTCTTGATTTTATTCATTCTTCTTTCTTCCCTTATGATTCCATTTATTCTTTGATTCATATTTCTTTTCTCTAAAATTTAATTTGTTGTCTCTTGCATATATTCACAACAATCACTCATCACAATCACACTTTTTCTTTAATCCTATTTTTGTCACGCACAAAACATAAGAACCAATTCTAATAATCTCTTAAAATCACCTTCCTCGTGGGATCGATAACTTTTTATACTATAATTTGATCAATTGTGCACTTGTAATTTTGGTACATAATTATGCCACATCATTTGTGAACTTATCATCCTATTGAAGAGGATTAGCAAGGTTATGGACTATCAGAGGTAACTGTTAACGTGATAGTTTTGTGGATCTACCATCCTATTGAAGAGGATTGACAGGATAATTTAGAGGGAATGGACTATCAGAGGTAATCATTAACGTGATAGTTTTGACGGACCCGCCATCCTATTGAAGAGGATTGGTGGATTAAATTTGGAGGGAATGGACTATCAGAGGTGTATTGTTAACTTGATAGTTTTTGTGGATTTCGTGGTTGACAGAGGTATTCTATTGAACATGACAACTCAAAAATTTTATTACTCATAATCCAATGAACTACAAGTAAACCAACCCCCAGTCTTGAGAAAGTGCAGGGGGAAAATGGTAGACATGGCACATCGTCTAGTGGGCCACTATCTAACGAGTTTGATTATCAGAGATAACTGTTAACATGATAGTTGTTGGACCTGCCATCCTACTGAAGAGGATTAGCTTCAAATGGTCGTAGTATCTTCCCCTTCTGATTGAGAAGATTGGGCTTGGTCCGATTGCTAAGGTTGATCCTGCCTACTTTGTTCTTCAGCTTTGATCTTGGCAATAATCTTTTGAGCCTGTTCGCCTTGAGAAATTAGTTGTCTCCAGGAATGATATTCTACAACCCTCATTTGTGCTAGAAGGTCGGTTTGCAAGTTGTGTCGACAGGTCTCCACTAAGGTAGACTGTATCATACTCGACGAACATCGAAGAGCCATGTTTTGGAACCTCTTGATGAAGGCTTTAACAGACTCCCTCTTCTTCTGCTTAGTGGCGAGAAGGGTATGGATGGAGACTTCTATATCATCTTCAAAGAATTTTGACAGGAAGAGTCTCTCTAGATCCGCCCACTTTTGGATACATCCTGCAAGCAGTTTCCTGAACCATTCAAAGGCAACTCCCTTGAGGGTGCCAATGAACAGTCGAGCCAGTATGGCATTATTTGATATCGCATTCCCAGTCTGTGACTTAAAATGATAGATATGTTGGTTCGGTGATCCCGTGTCGTCAAAAGTGTGTAGCGTCGGAACTTCGAACTTTGGTGGATAAGGAGCTGCATCCTATTTGACAGGATAGGGCCTGGCAACTCCATCGTCTTAGAGCTTGCTTCTGTTAGCAATGATAATGAGGTGGGCTTCCAATTCTTCCATTTTGGTAGATTAGAGATTCTGCTCATTCTCAGTCTCTCTTCCTTCATCAGAGGAAGAATCCAGGTTGTCGGCTTCTTGGTCAGAAGCAGCGTTATCAACTACTTTTCCTTTTCCTTTGCTTGTGTGAAGCCGGGATGAAGATGCTTTTCCTCTCCCGGAAGATTCTTGCCTAGGTGGCGAATTTGTCTTCTGAGATTTGGCCTTGTCTGCGACGATTTGAGTCAATAGGGCCAGGAGTTCATTGAGGGTCTTCTGTTGTGATTTGAGCATGGCATCCTACTCAGCAACTCTCTTTGAGAGATCTTCAGAATTTTTTATCATGTGGGCGAAGCTCTCATGTTCAACGAAGGAACTTGATGCTTGAGACTCTGCAATGGCTGAGTGTTCATCATCGGAATTGGTTCCTTTAGCTAACCTCCGATAGTTGACAGGGGGAATGACTCCTGTTCGCGTCTGAGTACGTTGGTAGATTCCTTCAAACTCGTTAGCGATTTCTCTGACGATCAGTGAATGACTTGTCTCAAAGTCATCAGAACTAGGACCTGAGGTTTTCCCTTTGCCGATCACATTGATAGTGACTCCAGGATACTCGGTCTCTAGGGACTTCTTCCTGTGCGAACGTCGTCGTTGGTTAGGCAAAGTAGCATTCATCAATTGGTCGAACACCAATAGTTTGACCGCATATGAGCAGTATTGACATCCCGAGAGGACCGTAGGAATCAGTCGTTCACATTAGAAAGAACGAATGACTTGTTGAATCGGTCTTTCTGTTGATATGAACACTCTCAAGTCCGTTGTAAAGACTCGAGAAGAATTACTCACTGATCGCGAGGTTTGAATTGGAACTCCCAGTCTATGATTGGACGGGACTGGCTCCTGATGAACATAGATCTTCTTGAAATGCCTTGAATCCATGGACTTCTTATATCCACCCCTCAATCTAGTCGCGCTAAGCAGAGTATTCGGGGGGTCTCGCTACCTGGTCAGCGAGCCAGGGGGGGGTGGGGGGGGGGGAGACTACCCCTGGCAGGGTTTAGGGCAGTGCCCTGAAGCTCCACGGTATACACCAGGTTCTGCATTGGATTTCATTACCCGAACACATGTCTGAGCTCTAGGTTTTGCTGGTGAAACACAGTCCTGAGATCTACGTTTTGTTAATGAAACACAATCTTAAGATCTGCGTTTTAGTCCTGGAACACACTCCTGAGAGTTGCGTTCTGGTTCTGGAATGCACTCCTGAGAGTTGCGTTCAGTATTTGGAACGCACTCCTGAGAGTTGCGTTCAATTTGTGGAACACGCTCCTGAAGGCTGCGTTTTAATTGTACAATGCGCCACTGAGGGCTGTGTTTGGCATAAGCTGAGCCCACTCCTTCGGAGGAGGGGTTGTTCGAGCAATCTTGGCTATAGGAGAGGACTTCCTTCGGCATAGGAGGAACAATTGGAGCTTTAGTCTCCTTGAAGAATTTGCGGATCTTGCACATAGCCTTGGGGCTAAGGGATTCGAAGGAGAGTAACTCCTCATACATGGCTTGATCAAACTCGATAATTAGAGTTTCAATAGTCGTTCCAGCGACCTTGATGTCGGATTGTGCCACCACTTCGTCGTCAGAGAAGCTTGTCCCTAGCGGAGTCGCCATCTTTGGAACGTGTTCAGATGGCTCCTCATGATCAGATTAGGTTATCTTGTCTTCCGCTTGAAGGAGAAGTGCATCATTGAACCTTATGTGCCTTCTCGATTCGCCAGACAGTTTGGATATGATCAGCTTTATGTTAGAAATCCTAACCCTGAATTGGCTCAAATTAGGAATTTGTATGAAGGGGCTCGCGCGTGGTACTTCTTCTCTATCGAAGGGACTCATGCGTACTTCACTTTGCCCAACTATTCGCCTAGCTGTTCCTCTGTTATGGACTTTCGTGATTGGTTCAATGAGGTTTCTCGAATCCCAGAATATGATGTATACACTTCATGCATAAGTGAGATTCAGGAATTATATAAAGCGAGAAACGGTTCCACCTAGACTCGACTACCACGGATAGAGGATTATCTGTCTTGTGAACAAGAAGCGGTCAAAGCCTTAAAACTCACTCGTTAAGATCATCAGGGAAGAAGGCTCTTACTGCTAAAGAGGAAGGTGAATATGATAGGAGAATTCGCAAGAGAAGGCCTGTTACAGCCAAAAACTCTAAAAGGGCCAAGTTGATGGGGGACGCAATGAAGTCTGCCCCTATTGCGCTCTTGGCTGATGGGGAGGGCGAAATGCTTCGATCAATTCCTTCCATTCCTAAGGATATGGGAGCCGAAGAGACATTGCCCGTTGGGGGTTTAAAATCAGCTTCTCCCCCTCTAGTCCAGAATCAGGGTTCGCATGAAGACTTGAGGTTGTTCCTCAATCTACTTGTAATGAGTATACAAGTCTGATCTATCCGAGTGATCATCCCCCATGTTCGAGAGCTTTGAAAGAGTGCATTAGGCAACTAGAAATGAAAATGAAGTTTATGATTGATATCGTTTGCTTAGGGCGGGACCCCTTTGAGCGTTTCAGACCCCTCTTGACTGAAAGCTTAATGGACATCAGAAGTCATGGGAATGTGTTATGGACTGAGAACTGCAGGGAAAGCATCATCCTTCTGGAAATGGAATTTGGGATGCTTTTGAACTTGCAACACGCTGATTTAGGACAAGAAGTAGACCAGGCTCTTTCTGTGGCCAAAGCTTCGAGAGCGCAACACCATGAGGCTCTTCAAAAGAGCTTATCTGAGAAAGAATCTCATATTGCCATCCCACGAGAGGAGTACACTCAGATACAAATAGACATGGGCAGCCTCGCTATGGGTGTCCGGGATGCTGCAGCAGACCTCGTTCGCATGGGGGTTGAGTTATCTCAGAGGAATGTGTAGCTGGCTAAGGATATGGAAGTTATAAAAGGATTAGCTGCTCACTGCGATGGGATTCTCAAAGACTACTGCAATGAGATCATCGCTGCTGATAAGATTCAGAGAGAGATTGCGGAAGCAGCACCTGATGAAGAAGAACTCAAGAGAAAGATAACTGAAGAAGTAAAAAAGGCTCGCGAGGAGAACATATCCGAATTGAAGTTCAAGCTTAAGTCTCTTAGGCTAATGAGCCCTGACGTTTAAATTTTGTATAGCTTTTAGCTGGGGAATAAATTTGTATCATTTTCATTTCAATTATCATCATCTTGTATCAAATTGACAACATTGAATGAAAATGATATCATTTTGTCTTTCATTGTCTCTCTTGTTGAATTCCAAGTTAGGACAATGAAAAGTATTGCAAATGCTATAGGTGTGATGTTGCCTTAGCGTAAATTCGAAATTCTTTTTATTACTATTTAGAATAATTCTAGAAAATTTCAATCATCAGAGGTGTAGTGTTAACATGACGACATACAAAGCAGGAAAACTAAACATTTTGTTCCCAAAACAAACTCTGAATGGGCAACCCCCAGCCAAGCTTGGCTGAAGACTGGGAAAAAAGGGGCTTCATGACCTACGAAAAATATTTCTTGCGGAACTTCCCGTTAATTAGCATCATGAGCCTATCGCCTTTTTAATCGATGAGGCGATCTGCTCCGTTCGAGTAGACTGATTCTATTACGAATGGCCCTTCCCACTTGGGATTGAACTTCCCTTTGGTTTTGTGTGTCATCACCATGGGTCGTCTGAAGGCTAAGACCAAATCGTCTTTCTTGAAAAATCTGTTCTCTACCCTTTCTGTTGTAGGCGTTAGAAATCTGAGCTTGATATAACTCAATCTGCTGCTGAGCTTGGAGTCGTTTGTCGTCTAAGGCTTCAAGTTCCTGAAGGCGTAGTCGATATTTCTCTTCTTCTGTCATTCCGGTTGCGATGACAACTCTCAGGGAAGGGATCTGGATTTCCAATGGTAGCACAACTTCGCAGCCATATACCAAAGAGAATGACATAGCTCTTGTAGGGGTCCTCACCGTTGTACGGTAGGCCTATAGACATTCACCGAGTTTCTCGTCCCAATCACGTCGGCTCTTGGAAACTAATTTGCCGGCGGATAATACGTCGTAGATGCAACACTTTGGATTCTAAACTTGTCACATAACCTCTAAAATCCATAGCTGACAAATTGTGTTCCGTTGTCATGGACTATTCATTTCAGGACTCCAAAATGATAGATGACGTGATGTTTGTTGAATTTAATCACATTCGAAGTCTTGACTTCTTTTAGCGGGATTGCCTTCGCCCATTAGGAGAAGTAATCGGTCACGGCCAGAATGAATCGATGTCCCTTAGAGGTTGGAGGAGAGATTGGTCCTTTGACATCCATTCCCCACATCTCGAATGGCCAAGACGCAAATGTAAGATGTAAGTTCCCTGGCGCTTGATGAATAAAATCACCATGGATTTGATATGCGTGACAATGCTTAGTGTAGTCAACTGCGTCCGAAAACATTTTTGGCCAGTAATAGCCAATTCGTCTGAGACGATCTCCCAACTTAGCCCCGGGTTGATGAGCTCCACACATCCCATCGTGAGCTTCCTTGAGAGACTCTTTCACTTCCTTTCTAAAAAGGCATCAAAGTAAAACTCTATGGTACGATTTACGATATAAGATTTGGGAAACCGTGTCGTAATAGAATCGGAGTTTCTTTCGTTTGATAGCGGCCGCTTCCTTAAAATTATCGGGCAAAATCCCGTATAAGACATAATCGATATACGGGAACCGTCAATCCCTGGGTTCAAACTCCATTGAGGTTGTGCAGACTTATACTGTCATTGTTCTGTCTGAATGTTCTTTTAAAAGAAGCTTGGAACAATACAATTTGCGTCCGGTGACAGGAATCGTTGTTTCAGCCCTTGGTGGCAATGCTAATGTGGTTGCCAATGAGGCTTAAGCATCTTCATAAGCGTTCTGAGTTCATGGAATATATCCAATGAAGAAACCTTCGAACTTCTTGGCTTACTTTAGCACCACGAAGTAGTACGGGATCAGATCCTCGTTGTGCACTTCGTATTCTCCTCAGACTTGATTTACGATCAGCTAAAAGTCACCGTAAGCCTCGAGATGTCGAATGTTAAGATCCTCGTTGTGCACTTCGTATTCTCCTCGGACTTGATTTACGATCAGCTGAAAGTCACCGTAAGCCTCGAGATGTCGAATGTTAAGCTCTTCGGCAAATTGCATTCCTAATAGCAGAGCATTATACTCAGCTACATTATTGGTGCAGGGCTCGATCAAGGAAAATCCTCTTGGGATCACGTGACTGTTTGGAGAGATGAATATGACCCCCACTCCTGCAGTAATTGCTCCATGGGGATTTGCCCCGGATGCACCATCAAAGAATAATTTCTACACTTACATAATTTCTTGAGTTATGCAAGCTTCAGCAACTTCATTGGGCAATTCTTCATACAGCTTAGACGTCCCTGGTACCGGATGGTCGGCTAGGAAATCCGCCAAAGCTTAACATTTGACTGCCTTTTGTGGCATATGCATAAATTGCATATCGTATTTGTTATGGTCATTCACCATAACAAAAACGGAAGTATCGGAAGAAAACCTGCATAAGCCCAAGCGAGCTATGGTCCGAATCAACTTTAGAGGCTCAAAAGAACAGTTAGAGCCAAGCCCCTCGACTAGACGAGCAGACAAGCCTTATTCCGACTGACAGGTCATCATGACCGACTCGAAGAACGAGATCAGTCGTTCCCTAGCAATTAAGATGACTCCTTGAGCAGACGACTCGATTAAACACCTGACCCGAAGTCCACTCGACTGTCGGGTCGCCAAATCATAATGATGGCTCACGGATCAACCCGCCTCGACTAAAGGGATAAGATCCATCTGAGATCACTTCAAATGTCACTCGAAGCTACAGCATTGACCAGTCCCATCAAGATATACGCTTTGACAAGGATCTCCTGCACAACCCGCCCATTCCACTCACAAGTCATTTCCCAGAGAATTTCCATGATGCTTCTCTGTGCAACGAATGACTTCTCCTCTAATTCCCAGCCGCCACCTGGAGAGGGAGAAGGACGGCCACGCAGCCGACCTACCCTACACGCTGCCTACTCTGACAAACCCAGAGCTTCGAGAAGACTTCTCTCTCCTGACACTGAGTAACTTCCCTCCCAGTTGTCTGCCGACACCTGGAGGAAGAAAGATGACTCAGCAGCCTGCCTGTTCACCTTTCAAACCACCTCCTGTGCATAGTCAACAAAAGCCGAGGGTCAAACTCCTAGAGGCAGAGAGGGGCTATAAAAAGAGGTAAGAAAGGTAAGGGTGGGGGGGGATCTCTGGTTACTTCTTCTTGCACCTTATCTTCACTCCCTCATTTGTATTTTTAATATTCCCAAGAGGAAAACCCCCTGTAAGGACCTCAATGGCCCAGGGGCCTCCCAACAAATCCTCCCCAAGTTCATCCACTGACTTGACCGTCGGAGGTACCAAAGGGGAAACTAGCCCTGTACTCCTACGATTCTTGCATGTGCAGGCTGTCAGTCCACCCCGTGCACTCAGAATCGGGCATAAAGTCAGAGGAGGAGCCGGCCCCAACATTCATCCTCTCCTTCTTCCACCGTCGCCAGGATCGAAGCTGCATCCGACAGTGAGAAACCTTCATCGACTGTTTGTTTACGAGCATCAACTGCTTGGCACCCACCATGGGGCCCGCTTTCTTCTCTGAGAAGAAATGCTCAATTCTAAGTCGGGGCCTGATATTGTTCAATCTTGAAGAGCACTGGAATTGCACCGTTCAAGCTAAACAAAGCCTGGAATCGCATCATTCAAGCAAAGGAGGATTAGTCTATGGCTATGAGGAGCCAATGTATGTGTAGCCCTTAGAGGCTCCAGCAGCTTTCTGGGGAGTATTTGCCAAGTAGAACCCCGAAAGCCCTCCTAAGAAAAGACACACCACTATGGTGCTTATCTGGCTTGAGAATGAAGCACATGCTTCTAATCGCCGCCACAGATAAAAAACAACACCGCCTGGATAGCCAAGGGGCATGGGGTTAGATCGCAAACAGAACCCCCAAGGGTAATGATCAGATACAGTATCGCTCAAGCTCCTGTCGGCAATGGCTTCCCCGAACCAGGAGCAGTGATCAAGTCTGTGGCAGGCTATTCGGACCATCACCCCCTTCAAAGGAGAGTCCTTCCTCACCAAGAATGAGATTGCGGGGAAAACTCAAGGGCTCGCCATCTGGTCTTCTCAGGAAGGTTAACAGCCCTAGCCCCCAGTCGTTGCTCAGAACTGCAAGAGTCGAAGTAAAACCTGGTGGTCGAAGCATGTGAGTTGTACTCTCCCTGCAAGAAGGCTCCTCCATTTATAGGATGGTCCACATGTCACTATCCCTGGAAACCTCAAGAGAAAAAATATGATCCCATCAAATTCCAGGGAAAAAAGCGTCGGCATGTTGGATCCTCTCCAACAAGAAGCCCCCATCACAAAAGTTTCCTAGGCCCCCTCTGTCAAGCAACATCTTCCAAAATCTCAAACAACGGAATATCGCGCCTAACAGAGCAACTGACGGTGGACGAGCAATATCTATTGAAAATCACCATGTCCACCGTCAACCTGCAAGGATCTCAACAAAGCCTCCAAGTAGGTCTTTGGCAGATAAGATGGCAGATATGCCAGCAACTTAACAACGCCTAAAAAACCAAACGGCTCACCATCAAGAGAAAGAGCAAACCCCGACTCCGAGCGTACCTCAGTTCGGCAATGAGGGTAGCTAATGAAGTAATGGCTCGCTCTCGTCAAGACAGGAAGGTTCACGGGCGAAAAGAAATAGCCAGGGAAGTTCCGTCTCAGAGACAGTGTCCCCAGCCAAAAGCTGTCTTCAAGATGCACACGGACAAGAAACATGGAGTCGGCGTCACCCAATGGGATAAATATGAATGAGTTGTACTCTATCATGTATAAATTCCAATAATCAATGAAAATGTCAAAGACGAAAAGAAAGACATCAAAGACCCAGTCAGCTAGGCACTCGGCTAAGTCGATAAAAGTACGTGGTACCTTCTCAGGGTAAAACCAAGGCATAACCCCTTTTTCTGCCAAATCCCACAGTCAACTCTTGGCCCTGGGGAAAATAAAGCACTTGGTACCTAATCTGGGTAAAACCAAGACAAAGCGACCCCTCGGTCGGTTACAAGACCTCGGCGCCGCCTCAGGATAGGCCCAACGCTCGACGACTTCTCAGTCAACAGTTTTGGCGCCACCTCAGGATAGGCCCAAGGCAAAACGACTCCTCGGTCGGAACAAATCCCTTGGTACCTAATCTGGGTAAAAACCAAGGCAAAACGACCCCTCGGTCGGTTACAAGACCTCGGCGTCGCCTCAGGATAGGCCCAATGCTCGACGACTTCTCAGTCAACAGTTTTGGCGCCACCTTAGGATAGGCCCAAGTCAAAACGACTCCTTAGTCGGATACAAGGCAAAATAACTTCCCAGTCGGAACAAAGCCCTTGGTACCTAATCTGGGTAAAACTAAGGCATAACGACCCCTCGGTTGGTTACAAGACCTCGGTACCTCCTCAGGGTAAAACCAAGGCAAAGCGACTTCCCAGTCGGAAAGAAGACCTCGGTACCTCCTCAGGGTAAAACCAAGGCAAAGCGACTTCCCAGTCGGAAAGAAGACCTCGGTACCTCCAAAGGGTAAAACCAAGGCAAAACGACTTCCCAGTCGGAAAAAAGACCTTGGTACCTAATCTGGGTAAAACAAGGCAAAACGACTTCTAAGACCTCGGTACCTCCTCAGGGTAAAACCAAGGCAAAGCGACTTCCCAGTCGGAAAGAAGACCTCGGTACCTCCTCAGGGTAAAACCAAGGCAAAGCGACTTCCCAGTCGGAAAGAAGACCTCGGTACCTCCAAAGGGTAAAACCAAGGCAAAACGACTTCCCAGTCGGAAAAAAGACCTTGGTACCTAATCTGGGTAAAACAAGGCAAAACGACTTCTCAGCCGGTAAAAAGCCCTTGGTACCTAATCTGGGTAAAACCAAGGCAAAACGACTTCTTAGTTGAAAAAAAAAACCTTGGTACCTAATATGGGTAAAACCAAGGCAAAACGACTCCTCAGTCGGTAAAAAGCCCTTGGCTCTTCCTAAAAAATAAAGTCTAAGGTAAAATGACTTCTCAGTCGGAAAAAAGACCTTGGTACCTAATCTAGGTAAAACCAAGGAAAAACGACTCCTCAGTTGGACAAAAGCCCTTAGCTCTTCCTAAAGAATAAAGTCCAAGGCAAAACGACTTCTCAGTCGGTAAAAAGCCCTTGGCTCTTCCTAAGGAATAAACCCAAGGCAAAACGACTTCTCAGTTGGCACAAAGTCCTCGGCTCTCCATAAGAGATGGGCCTAAGGCGCAATGACTTCGTGGTTGGTTCTAAAACCGTTGATCACTGTATCAAAAGTAGCCTAAGGTAGAAAGACCCCTCAAGTCAGCACTACTCCTACGGTACCCTACCTAGGTGAACCCGAGACAAGGCCCCGAGGGACTGGCGTCGTTATGAGAAAAGGCAGAGTTCAACATGTTCAAATCATTTCAACAACTATCAAAAGCGAAAGACAGGAGAAACCACTCTCATTCAAAGAGAAGTTTTATACATATCTTTTTTACAAAAGGGGTGGGGGTGGGGCAATAAGGCTTATATATATATATATAAAAACAACAACAACATCTATTCCTAAAGCTATTTCCTAAGACTCAGGACCATCACTCTCAGGATCCCTCTTCATCTTCTTCAGAGGCCTTCGGGAGGAACTTGGCTCCTCTAAGTCAGCACCTCTTCTACAGACCTCCATTGGTGGAGGAAGGACTGTCGCTTCGGAGCCGAAGGAGGACGAGGAGGACTCTCCCATCTCTGGGAATTCTTCTCCGACCAAAGCTCTGGACTCCTAAAGACCGAGAAGAACCTTAAGCTTCTCGAGATCTTTGGCCTTAGGGTCGCTAAGAGCCATTGGCTCCAGAACATTCTCCTGAATCTCGGGCCAACTCGAGCAGGATAATATATTGTCGGCACCGAACACCCAGGCGAAGAAGCTCTTCCATTCTTCATCCAACTCGGGGAGGTCGGCATCCAAGCGAAAATCACCTCAATAGCAGAGGAAAATAGTGGGGGTCCCCCTCAGCGGACCCCACACTGACCACGTGTCCTAATAAGCTAATGTTGGGCACCATCTCTGCCTCGAAGCAGACGTCTATAAACGCCATCAAAGTGCAGATAGTGTGCGGGTGGAATTAGCAAGGGGAAACCCCTAAAGCCACAAAAACATCCCTTATAAAGGGATGCAGTAGCAGGCGCAGCCCACACTGCAGGTGGTGCAGCATAATTATGTACCAAAATTGCAAGTGTACAATTGATCAAGTTATAGTATAAAAAGTTATCGATCCCTCGAGGAAGGTGATTTTAAGAGATTATTAGACTTGGTTTTTATGTTTTGTGCGTGACAAAAATAGGATTAAAGAATAAGTGTGATTATGGAGAGATATGATGAGTGTAAATAGGATTAAAGAATAAGTGTGATTATGGAGAGATATGATGAGTGATTGTTTTGAATATATGCAAGTGACAATAAATTGAATTTTAGAGGAGAGAAGTATATGCAAGTGACAATAAATTGAATTTTAGAGGAGAGAAGAAAGAATCAAAGAATAAATGAAATCACAACACAAGAAAGAAGAATGAATAAAATCAAGAAATAAAATCAAAAATGAAAAGAAAATTCAAGAAAGTTAAGATGGAGGATTTAATTAAAGATATGAGAAATCTAGAATTTAATCCACTAGCTAATCTCAATTACAAAATACAAACTATTCTCTTTTTATCATATTTCAACTTAGATTTATTAAGCATAGACTATCAAACCATTTAAGGAAATAACCTATCAAATTATCATCTAAGTCAAAATTACTATTCATGATAAGAACAACACAAACCATTTAAGATAAGTATAGATTATCAAATTCTTCTTCTACCAATTAGTTTTCTAGTTGATTATCCTAAACATGAATATTTTAAGTGAAAGAGAATAATTCATACAATATAAAGGAAATTAGACTAGTTTCATACAATTCTAATATTCCTATAAGAATTAATTTCACATCTTAAGAAATAAAAGCAAGAAGAAAAATAACTAATTACAAAAGGAAAAAGAAAAAAAAAACCTAAACTATGAACAAGAAATAAATCTAACTACAAAGAATTAAAATCTAAACTACAAAATAAATTACAAAAATTAAATACATATAAAAATAAATCTACTCTACAAATTAAAGTGAAAAAAGAAATAAAAAGACAAGAAAATAAATCTACACTACAAGCATGAATGTAAATCTAACTAATAAGCAATAATAAAGAAATTACTAAAAAAAATAAAAGAGAAAAATAAAAGAAAAGCAAACCTTCAAACTTTTCTTCATATCCATCATCATCATTCAACAAAGAGAAGAAGATTTGAAGTGGAGAATTTTTTTTTTATTAATTGTAACAAAAGTAACAAATTTGGATGGCCTTCTCAGTTAAGAGTTACCTTCCTCTCCAAATGGAGTTACAAAATTTTTCACACCTCTAACCCCTCACTCTCCACCCCTATTTATAGTAAACATCAGTGAATGAGAGCCATTGGATTAAAATCTTATCCAAAAATAACAAATTTCAGCCCTTAATTGGTAACAAACTGTACGTCAGTATCAATACCAGCATCGATAGGGGTATCGATACTGGCACCGATACGGGTATTAATGCTGGCATCGATACGGGTATCGATACTGGCATCGACACCCAGTCCTCTCCTGTTGCTGTCCGAGCTTTTCTTTTGTTCTTGGACTTGGACTCTTGGGCTTTTGGGCTTTGCCATTTCTTCTTCTTTTTAGCTTTGGGCTTTTGGATAATTTGGCAATTGATTTTCCAATGGGCTTCTTTGCTTCATTTCTTCATTTATTCAAAGGGTTTTTGTTGAGAGATGAGAGTTTGAGATTTATTCTTCATTAACCTGCATTTAAAGATAAAAATAATTATTAGTAACATATTTATTCATATAAAATAGATAATAAGGGTATAAAATTATAATAAAATGTGATTATCAAATACCCCCACACCTAAACTTTTGCTAGTCCTCTAGCAAAGAAAATAAAAAGAAAATCCTAACTCACATTCGTAGGAATCACGATTGTATTTAGTGCATACAACAAGCCTTTAAACCCCTAGGTTAACCTAGTGGACGAGTTGTAGTCTCGTGAGGGTTTGTAGTAAATATACCCATAAAATTTGGTCAACTTGCCAAGTTAAATAAGTCGATAAATAACTAATTTTCCTTGATACATTTAGACATTCTAATTGAAGCTAGTTAATAATCAAGAAAACGTTTTTATATATAACTCTAATGTAAATCTCTTAGAAAACTTTTTCATTATAGCAATACAAACCAAGTCAAATCTTAGAGATTTAATTCAAAAGTTTGGAAAAGAACATGCTAACTCTTTGTTTTAAATAACTTTCAAGTCTCTTGATCAAAAATTGCTTTTCAAGACCATATATACAAAAGTTTTCTATTTTAACGGGCTTTCTAAGTGACCATTTAACGAGTTTTGGGCTAATGAATCCCAACCCAATTGGGCTTAGGTCATTAAGTATAGAGATACTACTAGAGCTTAATTACTCAGTCAACTTAGGCTTTATCAGATAGAATCAACTTGAATTCAAGAATTTTTTTTTTGTGCCCATTTTTCAAACTCTTCTTTATAAGGTTATTATTATTTTTTTTTAAATATATATATGTGTGTAAGTATATATGGTTTGAAAAAAATGTGTAAATCAAGATAACTTGAAAAAAATATTTTCAACTCCAAGTTAAGCATGCAAAAATTTTATTATTTTTAATTAAAAGTCTAAGGTAAGACTTAAGTAAAGTATACTACTTAAAAAATCATTTCTTAAGAATTTTAGTTGGAGTTATCATAAAAGGTGAACTTGAGTATATCACTAACTAGGAATTAGAAAATTTAAAATTTATCAATTAGATCAATTATTACTTAACTCTATTAATTTGGCAAGTGACAATTTTTTTTTACTAAAACTAACAAAAGATAAATGCTGAAAAAAATACTAAAACAAAATACTAACTAGCAAAATATAAACAAAGGCTAACTAGCTTACACCCCCATACCCAGACTTTGCAGTGTGTGTGATTGAATATTTGCTCATCAAAGCCGCAAAAGAACGGTTACAGAAATGTGTACCTTTGCCACTGATGATCGCTCGGGGTACTCCAAACCGTGTAAAAATGTTCTCTTTTAAAAACTTAACAACGACCTTGTTGTCATTAGTTTTGCAAGCTACCGCCTCAACCCATTTTGACATGTATTCGACAGCTACTAGAATGTAAATTTTTCCAAAGGAATTTGGAAATGGTCCCATGAAATCGATACCCCACAGATCAAAAAGTTCAACAGATAAGATGGGTTGTAAGGGCATCATATTTCTTCTGGTGACTTTTCCTAAAAGCTGACAGCGGTTACAGGTTTTGTAAAATTCGTATGAATCCTTGAAAAGAGTGGGCCAGTATAGCCCAGATTGGAGAATTTTTTCAACTTTTTTTCTTGTACCAAAGTGGCCCCCACATGCTTGCTCATGACAAAAGGAAAGAACACTCATGGTTTCTTCAGTGGGAACACACCTCCTAAAGATCTGATCAGGATAGTATTTGAACAGATATGGATCATCCCAGTAAAAATATTTTACTTAGGAGAGAAAACGGGATTTTTCCTGTTTGGACCAATGAGAAGGGATCTAGTTCATGACTATGTAGTTTACAATGTCGGCAAACCATGGAACAGATTGGATTTCAAGGAGTTGTTCATCTGGAAAATATTCTATGATCGGGACGGTTGATGTTGGTGCATTTGGGAGTCGAGAAAGGTGATCTGCTACGCGGTTCTCTGTTCCCCTTCTGTCGAGAATTTGGATGTCAAACTCTTGAAGTAGGAGAATCCATCTAATGAGCCTTGCTTTAGCATCCTTTTTGGTTAAAAGATACTTTAGTGCGGCATGATCTATGAAAAATTTGGTTAAGGAACCGATGAGGTAGGACCTGAATTTTTCTAAGGCAAAGACTACAGCTAAAAACTCTTTTTTTGTGACAGAGTAATTTTGCTGGGTATCATTCAGAGTCATACTAGCATAGTAGGTCACATGCGGTTTTCCATCAAACCGTTGTCCTAAAACAGCACCAATCGCAGAATCAGATGCATCACACATCAGTTAGAAGGGTAAGGTCCAGTCCGGCGCATGAATGATAGGAGCTGTGATTAGCTCCTTTTTCAGATATTCAAAAGCTTTGAGGCAGTCGGGAGAGAAGACAAATGATGTATCCTTAGCTAAGAGATTGGTCAAGGGTCTAGCAATTTTGCTAAAATCCTTGATGAAACGTCAGTAAAAACCAGCATGACCAAGAAATGATCTGACATCTTTGACTATTTTAGGATGAGGGAGATTGGAAATGAGATCTACCTTAGCTTTGTCCACTTCGATTCCCCTATTGGAAACTACATGTCCTAAGACAATACATTGTTTGACCATGAAATGACATTTCTCCCAATTGAGAGTCAGATTTTTCTCCCTACATCGTTCTAGGACCAGTTTAAGATGATGCAAACATTAGGAAAATGTGTCACCAAAAATAAAAAAGTCGTCCATGAAAATTTTGAGAAATCGCTCTACCATGTCGGAAAAAATACTGATCATGCAACGTTGGAATGTGGCCGGTGCGTTGCATAGGCCAAAAGGCATGCGTTGGTATGCGAATGTTCGATACGGACAAGTGAAGGTGGTTTTCTCCTGATCTTCGAGAGCGATAGGGATTTCATTGTAACCTGAATATCCATCCAGGAAACAATAAAACTTATGTCCTGCTAAACGCTCTAACATTTGGTCAATGAATGGAAGAGGGAAGTGATCTTTCCGAGTGGATAAGTTGAGTTTTCGGTAGTTAATGAAAACTCGCCATCCGGTTTGGATCCGAGTGGGAATCAGCTCATTAGCCTCATTTTGGATCACGGTGATCCCAGATTTCTATGGAACAACTTGGACCGGACTCACCCATAAACTATCAGAAATGGGATAAATGATCCCATGATCGAAATATTTCAGAATGTCTTTCCTAACAGCTTCTTTCATCACTGGGTTTAACCGACGTTGAGTATCTCTTGTAGTTTTGGCATCATCTATCAAATGGATTCAGTGTTGAACAATGGTTGGACTAATCCCTTTGATATTAGCCATGCTCCATCCAATGGCTTCCTTATTCTCTCTTAAAACATCTAAGAGAGTTTCCTTTTGACCGGTAGTCAAATCAGAAGAAATGATAACTGGTAAAGACTCATTCTCCCCTAAGTAGGCATACTCTAGATTTTCAGGTAGAGGTTTGAGCTCTAACTTAGGGGGTTCCTCCACATATGGGCAAAGCTGGACTCGTGGTTCTATCTCCAAAGGTTCTCATTGCCAGCCAACAGCAGAAACATGATTGACCAGCAGATCTAACTCTAGTTCGTCATCAGAAAACTCCTCCATCATTAAATCAGATGCACTTGAATCTGACTCACACTCTCCCTCTTGTTGCTCACTTGATATTCCCTAAATAAAATTCACTTTCATTGGTTGATCAGATGGATCACTAGGTTGCCTTCCTAAGTTAAAAATACTAACGTCAACAGTCATGTTCCCAAAAGATAGTTTCATTTGACCAGTTCTACAATTGATCAAAGCATTTGAGGTTGCTAAGAACGGTCTTCCTAGAATGACGGAGATTTGACTTTTGAGATTGGAAACGGGTTGTGTTTCCAAGACAATAAAATCAACAGGGAAAATAAACTCTCTAACTTTGATCAGAACATCCTCTACCTCTCCTTTGGGAATTTTTACAGATCTATCTGCTAACTGTAGAGTGCATCTTGTCGGTTTAAGTTCTCCTACACCTAACTGTTGATAGACTGAATAAGGAATGAGGTTAACGCTGGCTCCCAAGTCTAGAAGTACCTTATCAATGTGAATGTTACCTATAACGCATGGAATTGTGGGACAACTAGGGTCCTTGTATTTTAACGACATGGGTTTTGAAAAAATTTCATTGAGGTTGGCAGCTAAGAAGACTTTCTTGGGGACGTTGGTGGTTCTCTTCTTAGTGCATAAGTCCTTCAAGAACTTTGCATAAGAGGAGATTTGTTCAATTGCATCTAGGAGAGGGATGTTGATCTGGACCTGTTTAAACGTTTCTAGGATTTTGTCAACCTACGGGGAGTTTTTCCTAGGTTTGAGTCTATCTGGAAAGGGGGCAACGGGCCTATACCTATCTAGATCAGGCTCAATCTCATGTTCAGCGTTTAGGTCATCGGAAGGAATTGCTTCATCGGAAGGAGTGTGTTGGATGGGAGAAGGAGTTTGATCCGGTGGCGTTCTAACTTGATTGTCTATTTGTTTCCTTGATCTTAGTGTGTGAACTGCATTCACATGAGCTGGTTGGATTGAACTGGATCCATTGTCTTTAGGGTTTGCAACAGGTTGACTTGGGAATTTTCTTTTTTCTCTCTCACTCACGGCAGTGGCTAGTTGCCCATGTTGGTTTTCTAACCGGGCTATGGCTTGAGTGTTCGAGTTGAGCACTTGGCCGGTGGTTTGCATGAAGAAATTTAGAGTGGTGTATGACTGGGTCAACATGTTGGTAGTTTGTGTAGAAGCTTTGATCATAGCTTCTAAACCCTTTTCTAAGATACTTAAACGTTTGTCATGATCAGAATTTGAAGGATTTGTAGGCTGGTGAGGATGAGGATGTTAGGTTGGAAAAACTGGGTTAGCTTGTTGGAAATTATTTAGTGCATTGAATGGAAGTGTATTTCCCCTAGGGAATTGTGGGTTAGACACGAGAATGAAGTTTTGATTTCCGGGAGAATTTCCTTGATTCCATGCAAAGTTGGGATGATTTTTCCAACCTGGATTGTAGGTTGGAGAAAATGGATCATTTCTAGGGTGCTGGATTGCGGCGTTCATCTGTTCTAATGCATGGTTGTTTCCTAGGAGAGGGTATTCCTCTGAAACATGGGTAGAAGACTGACAATTATGACATCCCGGGGCAGAAACATGATTGATTTTGAGCTGGAGCTCGTTTCTTAACTTCTAAGGCTTCTAACCTCCACAGAATTGTTGCCATCTTTGCTTCAGAAACAATGTTTGACTACAGGGAAAGACCACTAGACTTAGATTGGGGAACTGATAAAACTCTGTCATCACAGTGTTCCCACTGCATTGTTTTCTCATATAGACTCTCTAGGAAGTCCCAAGCTTCATCGGCGTTTTCCTCATAAAATCTCCCTGACACATCGATTCTAAAGATGTTTTTGAAGAATAGTCCAATCCTTCATATATGACTTGGCACAATCGCCATTTTTCTAGACCATGATGAGGACATTGGATTAAAAGATCTTTGAATCGGTAAAAATATTTCCAGAATGGCTCTCCTGGGACAATTTTAAAGTTTTGAATACTGTTCCTAAGCTTTACCGTTTTATGAATAGGGGAATTTTTTTTAGAAAAACGGTGGCAAATTCCTCCCAAGTTGAGATGGAAATTATCGGTAAGATGTACAGCCGTTTTTTAGTTTTGTCCTTAAGAGCAAATAGAATAAATCTGAGCTTAATCACATCTTCGGTTAATTCTCTCATTTTAATCATAATACCCACTTCCTCAAATTCCGAAATAAAAATATATGCATCTTCTGTTTCATTTCCAAGGAATTTGGGAAGCATGTTTATGTAATGCGGTCTAAGCTTGAAATTTGCTCCATTTACTTCGGGGAGCCTTATGCAAGATGGAATTGCATTTCTGGTGGGGTAACACATATCCTGGAGAACGGGTTGATTTGCCATTTCTTGAATTGGTTCAACACGGATTAAACGATGAGAATTATACCTAACCCAAGTTTGCATACACCAAAACAACTTCTTTTTTTTAAGGAAAGAAAGAAATTTTTTTTTTAAATAAAAAGATAGAGAAAACCTAACTAAAACAAATCAAAGCAATCACTTTTCAATCATTCTAATTCTAGGATTTAGCCTAACTCAACTAGACCAGCTCCTAACCAAAAACTCCTATAGTGAAAAGATTAAAGTTTTATCCAGGTAGTTAGCCAGGTAAGGATAGTACTAGAGGGTGATCAGAGATCAATTAAGTATATTATTCCTTGCGGAGCGCTTTACGCAACCCCTAAACCTTGTCTTAGACACCAACTAATCTGAAAAAACTTAAACCGGTTCACTTAAGGATTTCTTGTTCCTTATTGAGCTCAAGTCCTTAGGGGCCAACGTCTAATGAGTTTTAGAAGGCTTGGGTTTGTGAAGTGAGGAATTAGTGATTTGTGGGCTAAGGAAAGGGTAATGAAATCCCTTACCTTATCTTGATTATGGGGTTTTGCCCTTAAGAATGTTTTAAGTATGTGCCAAATCAAGTGCTACAATCACTTTGGTGAATTCCTACTAACTATATGAAATGAAACCCTAGAAATTAAAAGCGACTAAAAAGGATGCGAAAAAAAAATATTTTTTTTTAATTATTGTCAACAACAATCAAATGTGAGAACAGAGCTCTTGTTTGAATTTATTATCTTGTTAGTTAATGTCCAAGTAAAAGGTGAATTTTATTATGGTCAACAAAAATAAAATCTTTTTTTAAATCCTAATTGTCTCTAATTGTGAAGCTAACTAAAAAGGGTGGAATTGAAAACGCTAGAAAGAAGACTTACCCGAAAGAAATTCTCCAAGTTCTTGATCTTCAATCCAAGATTTTCAAGCTCCAAGCGGTTCCTTCACAAGAAAAACACACAAGTTAAAGAACCAAAATAATAAAATCCTATTTTAACACCCTCCCCGACAACGATGCCAAAAACTTGGTGCGGTATAATTATGTACCAAAATTGCAAGTGCACAATTAATCAAGTTATAGTATAAAAAGTTATCGATCCCACGAGGAAGGTGATTTTAAGAGATTATTAGACTTGGTTTTTATGTTTTGTACGCGACAAAAATAGGATTAAAGAATAAGTATGATTATGGCGAGATATGATGAGTGGTTGTTTTGAATATATGCAAGTGACAATAAATTGAATTTTAGAGGAGAGAAGAAAGAATCGAAGAATAAATAAAATCACAACGCAAGAAAGAAGAATGAATAAAATTAAGAAATAAAATCAAAAATAAAAAGAAAATTCAAGAAAGTCAAGATGGAGGATTCAATTAAAGATATGAGAAATCTAGAATTTAATCTACTAGCTAATCTCAATTACAAAATACAAACTATTCTCTTTTTATCATATTTCAACTTAGATTTATTAAGCATAGACTATCAAACCATTTAAGGATTGTATAACCTATCAAATTATCATCTAAGTCAAAATTACTATTCATGATAAGAACAACAACAAGATAGTAATCCTAGAATTAATAAGCATAACCTATCAAACCATTTAAGATAAGTATAGATTATCAAATTCTTCTTCTACCAATTAGTTTTCTAGTTGATTATCCTAAACATGAATATTTTAAGTGAAAGAGAATAATTCATACAATATAAAGGAAATTAGACTAGTTTCATACAATTCTAAGATTTCTACAAGAATTAATTTTACTTCTTAAGAAATAAAAGCAAGAAGAAAAATAACTAATTACAAAAAGAAAAAGAAAAGAAAAATCTAAACTATGAACAAGAAATAAATGTAACTACAAAGAATTAAAATCTAAACTACAAAATAAATTGCAAAAATTAAATGCAAGAAAATAAATCTACTCTACAAATTAAAGTGCAAAAAAAATAAAAAGACAAGAAAATAAATCTACACTATAAGTATGAATGTAAATCTAACTAATAATAAGCAATAATAAATAAATTATTAAAAAGAAATAAAAAAGAAAAATAAAATAAAAGCAAACCTTCAAACTTTTCTTCATCTTTATCGTCATCATTCAACAAAGAGAAGAAGATTTGAAGTGGAGAAATTTTTTTTTATTAATTGTAACAAAAGTTACAAATTTGGATGGCCTTCTTAATTAAGAGTTACCTTCCTCTCTAAATTGAGTTACAAAATTTTTCACACCTCTAACCCCTCACTCTCTACCCCTATTTATAGTAAACATCAGTGAATGAGAGCCATTGGATTGAAATCTTATCCAAAAATAATAAATTTTAGCCCTTAATTCGTAACAAACTGTATGTCAGTATCGATACCAGCATTGATAGGGGTATTGATGCCGGCATCGATACCCAGTCCTCTCATGTTGCTGTCCGAGCTTTTCTTTTGTTCTTGGACTTAGACTCTTGGGCTTTTGGGCTTTGCCATTTCTTCTTCTTTTTAGCTTTGGGCTTTTGGATAATTTGGCAATTGATTTTCCAATGGGCTTCTTTGCTTCATTTCTTCATTTATTCAAGGGGTTTTTGTTGAGAGATGAGAGTTTGAGATTTATTCTTCATTAACCTGTATTTAAAGATAAAAACAATTATCAGTGATATATTTATTCATATAAAATAGATAATAATGGTATAAAATTGTAATAAAATGTGATTATCAGCAGGTGCACCCAAAAAAGAGGCACCCAGTCCTCACCATGCATGTGCATCGGAGTCAAGCAATTCGGCGTCCTTATGGTCATCGTCGCACGAGAGATGTCGTACCTATCGTGCAACCACGCCGCTTTATCCATAGACATTCTCGACCGAGATAAGTACAGAACCCTAAGCTTCCTCTCACGGTCATTCTGAGGAAAGGCCATGATGAAATCTCTTTAAAAAAATGAAAGTACCTATGAAGAAAAATGTTCTTGAGATAGAGTACTCTCTCAATAACGTCGGCAACTATTTATATACCCCCGAAGAAGCAGGCAGGAGAATTCAAAAGGCCCAATCCTTGGAGCAACCAATGTAGATGCACTTCGGGAATCTGAGGCGGATCATTGGAGATACGAACCGCTGCTCGCACCAATCCAGTGGCGAAGCGAAGCACCGCCCGCTCTAACCCCTGACGCCTTGTTTCCTATGAAGAAACAGTTCCCAAAACTGACACCATCAATTCATTAAAGGGTGGCGGTTGAGCGCACTCTACGCCACGTCCCTAAGCTACGATCAGCGGGCTAGATGACCCTAAATGTTCGTAGCAAACCCACACCTATTTCACCCAGACCCGACCAAAGTCAGCTCTGACTGAAAGGGACATTTGTTATGGTCATTCACCATAACAAAACAGAAGTATCGGAATAATACTTGTATAAGCCCAAGCGAACTATGGTCTGAATCAACTTTAGAGGCTCAAAAGCACAGTCAAAGCCAAGCCCCCGACTAGACGAGCAGACAAGCCTTATTCCGACCGACAGGTCATCATGACCGACTCGAAGAACGGGATCAGTCATTCCCTCATAATTAAGACGACTCGTCGAGCAGACGACTCAATTACACGCCCGACCCGAAGTCCACACTGTCGGGTTGCCAAATCATAATGATGGCTCACTGATCAATCCGCCTCAACTAAAGGGATAAGATCCGACCGGGATCACTTCATATATCACTCGAAGCTACAACATTGACCAGTCCCATCAAGATATACACTCTGACAAGGATCTCCTTCACAAGACGTACATTCCACTCACAAGTCATTTTCCAGAGAATTGCCATGATGCTTCTCTGTGCAACGAATGACTTCTCCTCCAATTCCTAGTCGCCACCTGGAGAGGGAGAAAGATGGCCACACAGCCGACCTACCCTACACCCTGCCTACTCTGACAAACCCAGAGCACTAAGAAGACTTCTCTCCCCTGACACCGAGTGACTTCCCTCCCAGTCGTCTGCCGACACCTGGAGGAAGAAAGATGACTTAGCAGCCTACCTGTTCACCTTTCAAACCGCTTCCTGTGCATAGTCAACAAAAGCCGAGGGTCAAACTCCCAGAGGCAAATGGGGGCTATAAAAGGAGGTAAGAAAGGTAAGGGTGGGGGGGGATCTCTGGTTACTTATTCTTGCACCTTAGCTTCACTCCCTCTTTTGTATTTTTAATATTCCCAAGAGGAAAACCCCCTGCAAGGACCTCAATGGCCCAGGGGCCTCCTAACAAACCTCCATCAACTGACTTGACCGTCAGAGGTACCACGGGGAAACTAGCCCCGTACTCCTACAATTCCTACATGTACAGGCTGTCAGTCCACCCCGCGTGCTCAGATTCGGCCATAAAGTCGGAGGAGGAGCCGGCCCTAAAATTCATCCTCTCCTTCTTCCCCACCGTTGCCAGGATCGAAGCTGCATCCGACAGCGAGAAACCTTCATCGAATGTTTGTTTACGAGCATCAACAGTATTGTGACAGAAGAATAACCCATTTTGCCAGCCGACAATTCAGAGAGGATGGTTTCGTCATTAGGACTCTCAAAGGATTTACCTTAGAGATGACATGGATTGTTTGTCTAACCAGATAATGTCGCATCGTTTGGACAGTGAATACAAGGACAAGACATTCTTTTTTGACTGGATTATACCGGTGTTCGGCTCCTATCATGGTCCTACTTAAGTAGTAGATAGCTTGCTCCTGTCTTTGGTCATTATTTTAGGCTAATAAGGCTCCAAGAGAATGATCCATAGCTCTCACATATAACAGGAATGGTTTTCCCGATATCGGGACCACAAGAACCGACGGTTGAGTGAGATATTTCTTAACCTCCTCAAATGCTTTTTGACAGTCTCCATCCCAGACAAACGATACTCCCTTCTTCATGAGCTTGGAAAAAGGTTGGCATCGTCCCGAGAGATTAGATATGAATTTTCGGATGTAAGCCAATCTGCCTTGCAAACCTCTGAGTTCTTTGAGATTCTTCGGAGGCGACATGTCTTGGATAGCACGAACTTTCTCTGGATCAAGAGAAATTCCCTTGGATGTAATGATAAATCCCAGGAATTTTCTGCTCGATACCCCAAGGAATAATTTTGTCGGGCTCATCGTCAACTGATGTTCGCATGATGTCGAACATTGTCTTCAGATCTGTGAGATGATCACCTTTATGTTGACTTTTCACTGCTATATCATCAACATAGCATTCAATCTTCTTTCGCAAATGTTCGTGAAATATTGTGTTCATCGCACGTTGGTAGGTTGCGCCTGTATTTTTCAATTCGAAGGGCATCACTGTGTAGCAATATATCCCCAATGGTATTCTGGAAGCATTATGATTTTCATCTTCAGGATACATCTTGATCTGATTATACCCAGAGAATCCATCCATAAAAGATATCCTCTCATATCCACAGGTGTTGTCGATCATGACGTCCGTGATGGGGAGTGGAAATTCATCTTTTGGACAAGCTACGTCATGGTCACGAAAGTCAATACATATCCGGACCTTACCATTTTTCTTGGGCACTAGAACAATGTTGGCTACCTAGTCAGGGTGTTGTTCCTCTCTAACAAAGCCTGAGTCTATAAGTTTTCTGACTTCTGACTCAATCGCTTCCATGATCCCCAGACAAAACCGACGCTGTTTTTGTTTGACGGGTTTAACGTCCGGATCTATGTTGAGACGATGCATGGCTACTTTTGGGTCAATATCAGGCATATCTTCATAATTCTAAGCAAATACGTCTATGTACTCTCGAATGAGAGATATAAGATCTTCTTTCTCAGATGGTGATAGGCTTTCACATATGAAAATAGGTTTAGGATCAGATTCAATTCCTATATTGACCTGGATCACTTTATCTTCAGTAGGCGGCTCGCGTTGTTCGAAATGCATATCCGACAAGATGTTAAGGCGTTTGATTCAAGGGTCATTGGTCGATTCAATCAACTCTTCATCACCCCTCTCATCTTCATCTGGATGACTAGTTGAAACCATGTTTACGGTCAAACTGCTAAAGAAATGTCCGACGCTGACATCGGATTCCCATGATGATGTCCCGGATGAATGATCCTGACACAGACAGTTACTGATTTCATTTTCTGAGAGGGAGGAAGTTGTGACGTAACCCACACCTCTTCTAGTTTTCTGATAATAATCTGGAGGTTTTCCTTCGAGAGTGGGGGACATTCGAATTGTCGTTTGCCTTCCTTTTCAGAAGTTTAAACCCTGTTTTTCATTAAAATTATATCCCATTCACTTCATCAGATATATGGAATTGAGGGATTCCATTATCTTCTTCTGAAATTTCTCGTTTGAGTAATTCAGGTTTAACTTTACCGAAGTGGATCGGCTTCTGCCCTTTTCTTTTAGACGGGACTTTGAAGAAATCCTTCTGGGCATCTTCTACTTCTTTATCTAAGGCGAAGGATGACTTAATCGGCAATATGAGTGATGCCTCTATGCATAATGTGCACCATAGGTTGGTATCTACATCAGTATCAGTCTCCATTTGTTCATTTTTAGAGGACACATCAGACAAGTACGCCAAAATAAAGTCTTCATTAATGCACCACTCACCCTCACTCGGTATATTATTATTGTTCTAGACCTGACCCATTATATTAAAGTTCAACTCCCGTGGACAATCTTCTTCAGGATCTAGCTCGATGTCAGCTTCGTTGTCGCTGTCAGCATCTTCTTTCTCCTGAGATTCTAAGTAGAAGACAGAATCTGTATGGAAGTTTTCCACCCCTCTGAAAGGATATTTTTTCGCAATCAGGGTTCAGACTTCTCCCTCATTATTAGCATACTTCATAACGTGATGTAGGGTAGACAGGACAATGCGGTTTGCATGAATTCATGGTCATCCCAACAATAAATTGTAGGATGTGCCCGCATCTATAATGTAGCAGGTCACCTCAAACTTGAGATCTCCGATTTGACACCTGAACTTGATCTTCCCTAGGGGTCGAGTACTGTTAGCATTGAAACCAAAGATAGTGGTCTGGGTGGTGTTCAACAATGCATGGGAATCCCTAAGACTTGCATGACCCTATAAGACATGATGCTAAGTGCTGATCCTGGGTCAACTTGGACTCGACTGATTTCTGAAGACCCGATATACCCTGTGTAGTATAATGGTCTATCATGTTTGTGTTTTACCTATGTATCGTCCTGAGTGAACGATATGCATTGTAGACTTCTTACTGCTTGTAGATACTGTATACAAGACTAACCTTCAGGAGCTTCAGGAATCGAAGTGACTTGAGTAATCTTCAACGCTTCAATTAGAGCTTCCTTGGTAGTTTTGGATAACCTCAAGAGCTCATATAGGGTAATCCTAGCATGTATGTTGGCTAATTGCACCATGACGTTGAATTGGAAGGGAGCGCTTGAATCCCCGGTGTAACAACCGTGATTTTTCGATACGTATTTTTTTGGTATAAATAAAATATTTTATAATATTTGGATATTAATTTTTAATCAAATACATATGTATAATGATAGTGATTATTAAAACTTGGCCAATAATATTAATTGATTAATCATAATAAGATTATCATAATTTCGTATAGAATATTTGATTTATATTATTGATACGTGTGTTTTCGGAGAAAGTTGCTGTTTTCATTGCTTTTCGAATCTGTTACAACTTCAGTCGTTACAACAATAATCGAATAAAAAGTTGGTCTTTTTATAAGACCTACTTGTGCAATAAAATAAAGATTACAACTTTTCTGAAAATAAACACAAGATCCCGTTTTGGTGCGGTCTTGCTTGCGTGGGTCTTTAGCCTGTGACGGGGATGTCAATATCCGTGGACCACCGGTAGATTAGATCCGTTCCGAGAAAATCGGGCAGAGCTTCGTCTATCCGCGAAGGGATATAGAAGCAGAACTTCGTCGATCTGCGTGAGATCTAGAAGTTTACAGCTCCTATCTCGGATAATCGAGATATTCGCTCTACTTAGTATCACCGCTAAGGGGCGACACTAAGGAAAAGAGAAGGGGAAGAAGAAAAAAAGACTCCTCCTTTGCTGTAGACGGCTCGCTCACTCCTCGCTCCGGCAGGGCTTCGCCTAGGCTCTCTTAAATTTCAGATCTCAAGGCAGAATCTGACGAAGAGCTCTGTCAGCCCCCATGGTTGAATTATCAGTGGGGTGAACGGGACACGAAGGGCGCTGCTTCTTTTGCAGCGGTCGCGGGGTTCCCGATCAATCCGTATCCCCGTTGTTCTGAAATTCTGTTGGTTCGCATAGCTCATCGATTCGCTTCAGGCGTTTACCGACATCATTCGAACTCTTGTGAACCGGGTAGTGACGTTCATCGTCATTCCCTAACACTGAGCTGTTCGTGGGGACCTATCGGCAATTTTTGATGCCTACAGATACCCCCTCCAAAGCGTTCCGGCCTCGTTTCTTTTATAGAAGAGACCGGAATGCTTTGGATATGATTGGTCCGGCCTTCAGTCGTCATAAGGGACCTGTGGTTAGCTTCAACTCTCGGCTCCTTCGATTTTCGATTTATCCGATGCTTTGACGAATAACCGAAGTTTTTCCGGCGCTGCGTTTATCGCCTGGCCGTCGTTGGAATCTCGAGTCTACAGCTGGTGAATTGAGTTTGGCTCGTGTCGTTGAGTTGACTTTTGAACTTACTATCCCTGTCACATCGTGTTGACCTAGGGTTACGCGTTGACCGGCGTGGACCCTTAGGGTTTTGAATCGTCAAACGTTGACTTTTGTTGCAACGCGTTGACTGGCGTTGACCTAGGGTTACGCGTTGACCGGCGTGTACCCTTAGGGTTTCGAATCGTCAAACGTTGACTTGTGTTGCAACGCGTTGACTGGCGTTTCAATGAAAACAGCAACTTTTACCGAAAACAGCGTTGACCTAGGGTTACGCGTTGACCGGCGTCCACCCTAGGATTTTGATTCGTCAAAGGTTGACTTTTGGTGCAACCCGTTGACCAGGGTTGACCTTGGGTTACGCGTTGACCGGCGTTCACCCTAGGGTTTTGGATCGTCATACGTTGACTTTTGTCGCAGCGCGTTGACTGGCGTTGACCTAGGGTTACGCGTTAACCGGCGTCCACCCTAGGGTTTTAAGATCGTCGAAAGTTGAATTGTGGACTTCATCAATACTTTCAACGTTGGTGGAGAGTCAAAACAGTTTAGGGGTCAAAACAAGGTTCGGGAGTCAAAACAGATTCAAGACGCCCCGGGGGTGTCCCGACAAAACCGGGACACCCTGGGGTGTCTCGGTTTGGCCGAGACACCCCATGGGGTGTCTTGGCTTTTTCCGTGGTCCCCCCCCTTTGTTTGGCCTTTTCTTCTTTGTCTTTTGCTCATGGTCCCCCCCCCTCTCTTTAATTCAAATTTCAAAAGAGATAATCTCCCCCTCTCAAAACCGAATTCCCCATCTCTAATTTCGGTTTTGGTGTTCTTCCTCTCCATCCTTCTATCCTCCATTGATTCATTCTCAAGGACTCCTCAACCCTTCAAGAGGTGCTCGGATTTTGGGTGTCTCCCATTGGCCGAACACTTGTTCCTCCCAATAGGGTTTTCTCCTCCATCTTCAAGCTCAAAGAAAACCCTTTTTATTTGGTAAGCTCTTCTTTACAATCCTCTTTTTTTTCTTGTAAAGATTGCATCTTTAGGCTTGTAGTAAACTAGGGGTTGTGTATGCACAATGTTTTGGGGTTCTTTGTGCAAAAGAGGTGAAATGGCTGAATTTTGGGGGGCTTATTTGCAAAAGGGGACTAAAATTTCGTGGGGGTTTATTTGCAAAAGTGGAACTAAAATTTTGGGTATTGGGTTTATGTCCACTTGATGAAGGGATGTGGGGGTGCTTTATGCAATAGGATCAAGGAGTTGTTTGAGGGGTTTATTTGCAAAACAGCCCCTAAACGTTTTGGAGGGGCTTATTTGCAAAAAGGGCTGTGAAATTGAGGCTGAAATCCAAGGGGTCTAAACCCCAAGCCCCTGATCAAATTTTGATAAATGCATGTGGAGACCAAATGCAAAATTTGTAGAGGGGCTTTTATGCAAGATTGGCTAAATTCTGCAGCTAAATTCTGCAAAAGGGTTTATTTGCAAAATTTAACCAAAATTGTGGGGTACCGGGGTGTTATATGATCGAATGTGATGATCATGACCCGGGTCACGCGTGTCCTTGACCTAGATTTTGGCCTTGAACACTAAGGGTATTTTGGGTATTTCACCAAAATTCACCGCCAAAAATGACAATCATTGTTTCGCATGCACGAAATTTGTAGGTTTAACTAGACTTCAATTATGAAATCCTATTTATGCATAGGACTTTAATTAAAGTTCTTAGTTTCCCTTTTTAAACTTCGTGTTCTTATGTTGTACCTGACTTGCTGCTTTTTGTTGCAGATCTGCGATGTCTCCGCGTCGCCCCCGACCTTCCAGGAGTCGCCCCCATTCGCAGCACAGTGAGGAGGAGGCTCCCACCGTATCTTCCCCAGTAGCCTCCTTCTTCCAGGGTGAGAATTCATATAGATATTTTTTTTTTCTTGCACCCCTGATTGACTTCTTTGCGGGTCATGAAGGAAGAACCGATACCTCTCTTGCGGAGGGTAAGGTTTCAGACTTGTTTTGCTTAGCCAATTCAAGTCTTCGGATATATTGGGGCGATTCTTGTGTTGTCTTACACCTTGTAGTTCGGTATATGTTGCCACGTTGTTCACGTGATGATGCATACCGTTCTTCCGGTGTAGGACACTCAAAATCGTCTCTCCAATTATTCCGTGAATGAGCTTATCATTCTTCTTATGAGACGGATTTTCTGACTCCATCTTTGTATTTTATTGCAGTTGAATTCCCCGCGGGTAGTCTTCCTGCTCATGCTAATGCTGGTTGTAGCCGGGAGGTTTTCTCCTCCACTTCCATTGGGCAAGTCATTAGCCCGTTCCCTCAGTTTGACCAAGATCGTTCTGACGACTCCTGCCGTTTGATCCGGGAAGGAGGGCGTCACTGCTTACGCCAGCTCATTACAGATGCCTCTTTCACCGCGGATTCTGCCTCTACTCAGGCTTTAAAGAAGCCGGGTTTCCTGTTTGGAGATCAGGATCCTGTTGCGTTAACTCTTCCTGAGGAGCACTGGTTAACTCTTGATGGAGGAGCTCTTTTATACATTCCATCCATTCCACGCCAATATTCTTTTACTCATTTGAGGAGACAGGCCGTGAGGCGACAGATGTCCTGGGATCTCACTAAGGATGCTGAGCGAGTCCCGTGTGGATATACCTCTCATTCCAAGACCCCTGGTTCTGGCGGGTATCACCCTATTCGTGGTCTTCGACCAGGGATCACGGGCCTTGATACTGCACCCCCAGGTGAGACCCCCAGGCGAGGTGTCAGCAGCTGCCTCTACTGTGAGTAATCGTCTAGCTCTTTTGGGGAGACGGTTATCTTCAATAGAGTTCAGATGCTATGGCTGGGCTTCCTCACTAGCCAAAGGGTGGTGGGCGCGCATGACTGATTTCGTCTTGGCGCGCTGGGAGAGGGATCTGAAGAGCAGTGGGTTGTATGCGCCCATACGAGCCACCATGTACGGAATCCCAGTCAGCTGTCGCCATTTCTTGGCTTTGCTAGAGACCTATATGCCTGACAGCAACACCTTTTTGACCAGTGGTGGTGAGCTAGGGCTAGCCTTGCATGAGATGCATTATGTTTCGGGTCTTCCGATGGGGGATTGTCCGTATCAAGAGTATTTTCCCTCGAACCAGCAGCTGGAGTGTATGAAGAAAGATACTCCGGACATGTATGACACTCTCTGGGATCTTACCTGTCATTATCACACCTCCTTGGTTCAGACTTCTCCTCAAGCGAAGAGGAAGAGGCAGGTCAGCTTGAAGCAGTTTGCCTGCTATTTGTTCCAGAACTTGGAGGGTAACTCCGGCGAGTCCATTCATGAGTTAGACATATTGACCCCTTCTGCGATTAATGAGTTGCTGGAAAAGGCTGAGGCTCAATCTTACACCATCGCCAGTGCTGAGGGAGCTTTTCCTGCGGCCTCCTTGGTCCTGACTTCTCCCCAAGCAAAAACGAAAAAGAAGATCAGCTTGAAGCAGTTTGCCTGCTATTTGTTCCAGAACTTGGAGGGTAACTCCGGCGAGTCCGTTCATGAGTTAGACATATTGACCCCTTCTGCGATTAATGAGTTGCTGGAAAAGGCTGAGGCTCAATCTTACACCATCGCCAATGCTGAGGGAGCTTTTCCTGCGGGGACAAAGTTTCGCTCTTTTCTCCGCCGTGCACAGAAGTCCATTGGGCCCCGGACTCTATTAGCAGGCTATCTCGCCCTTTGGTTGAAGAAGTGTGTTGTCCCGCACCAGTCTTCAGATGCTTTGCCCATCGAGGTGCTCTTCCCTGCAGTTCAGCTGGCTTACGGGAGAGAGCTTTCCTTGCTCCCAGCAATGGTTGCTAGCATCCATTGCGGGCTCAGGGGTCTGGTCAGCAGTTTCACACATATGGGTTCTGAACCATCAGCTGAGCTTGTTTAGCCTACGGGAGAGAGCTTTCCCTGCTCCCAGCAATGGTTGCTAGCATCCATTGTGGGCTCAGGGGTCTGGTCAGCAGTTTCACACATATGGGCTCTGCACCATCAGCTGAGCTTGTTTGTCCGAAGGTTGAGCTCCCTTACGCATATTTGATGGCGTGGCTCGTTCTTCACCGTCCTGATTTAATGTCGGCGCCCAGCGTTGTTGACATCCCCGTCCCCTTCATGCAGCTGTTGGAGAAGAGCAGATGGCTCGGGAACAAGTTTAGTGATGTTCAGCAAGAGCTTCGAGTCCGGAAGAGCTGGGAATTCTTTAAGTGTTTCCCTCACTTTTCAGGTCACTATGGCGACGTGCTGATTGATGAGGAGAAACCTAGAAGTGATCGGACCGTTCTCGACGCTGGTTGCTTCCGGTGG
>NC_033794.1:71895371-71898173 GCF_001876935.1 Asparagus officinalis | reverse complement strand
GTTTGCCAACTACTTGTTCCAGAACTTGGAGGGTGATTCCAGTGCGTCCATTCGTGAATTAGACGTGTTGACCCCTTCCGCCGTTAATGAGTTGTTGGAGAAGGCTGAGGCTCGTTCCTACACTATCAGCAGTGCTGAGGGAGCTTTTCCCGCGGGGACCAAGTTTCGCTCTTTTCTCCGCCGCGCACAGAAGTCCATAGGGCCCCGGACTCTATTAGCAGGCTACCTTGCCCTTTGGTTGAAGAAATGCGTCGTCCCGCACCAGCCTTCAGACGCTCTACCCATCGAGGTGCTCTTCCCTGCAGTTCAGCTAGCTTACGGGAGAGAGCTTTCCCTGCTCCCAGCAATGGTTGCTAGCATCCATTGCGGGCTCAGGGGTCTGGTCAGCAGTTTCACACATATGGGTTCTGAACCGTCAGCTGAGCTGGTTTGTCCGAAGGTTGAGCTCCCTTACGCATATCTGATGGCGTGGCTCGTTCTTCACCGTCCCGACTTGATGTCGGCGCCCAGCGTTGTTGACATCCCCGTCCCTTTCATGCAATTGTTGGAGCAAAGTAGATGGCTCGGGAACAAATTCAGCGATGTTCAACGAGAGCTTCGAGTCCGCAAGAGCTGGGAGTTCTTTAAGTGTTTCCCTCACTTTTCAGGTCGCTATGGCGATCGTGTTCTTCATTCACCCCGATCTTGAGTGCTGGTTGCGTCACGACGGCGTCGGTTGCGATGCCGTTGGCTCCCACTGTGGTCGCCAGTCTGTTTGCGGAAAAAGTTGCTGTATTCATTGCTGCATTCATTACAACTTCAATCGTTACAATGAAATAAAAAGATAGCCTTTTTATAAGACCGGTACACAATGAAAACAAAATAAATACAACTCTTTTCAAACAAACGCAAGATCTGTTCATCATCTCTTGCTTGCGTGGGTCTTTTGCCTGTGACGGGGACGTTGATATCCGTGGACCCGGTAGGTCAGATCCGTTCCGAGAAAATCGGACAGAGTTTCGTCTATCCGCGAGGGGTTAGAAACTCTGAACTTCGTCGACCCGCGTGGGATCGAGAAGTTATGAAGCTTATATCTCGGCTAAAGCGAGACACCAGCTCTTCTTAGTATTAACGCTGACGGCCAATACTAAGGAGAAGAGAAGGGGGAAGGAAGAAGACCCTTTTTGCTGCAGAAGGCTCGAGCACTCCTCGCTCCGGCAGGGCTTCGCCTAGGCTCTCTCCAAGAAATCCTCCAAGGCCACCAAAGAAATCAAGAGCTAAAATCAGGAGCCCCCTCAAATGAAGGCCTAAGGGGGCTATTTATAGCAAACCAAGAGAGGGGGGGGGCTGAAATGGTGAGGACACCCCCTTGGGGTGTCTCGGCCTGGCCGAGACACCCCTGGGGTGTCTTGGTTTTGCCAAGACACCCCTCGGGTGTTTCGAGCTTGCCGAGACACCCCCGGGTGCCTCAGTTCAGTCCGAGGTCCTTCCGGGTGTGTTTGCCGTTGATTCGTCGTCCCAACTCGGATTTAATTGATTTCGGATGCGTTGGAATTCTGACGAAGAGCTCTGTCAGCCCCCATGGTTGAATTATCAGTGGGGTGAACGGGACACGAAGGGCGCTGCTTCTTTTGCAGCGGTCGCGGGGTTCCCGATCAATCCGTATCCCCGTTGTTCTGAAATTCTGTTGGTTCGCATAGCTCATCGATTCGCTTCAGGCGTTTACCGACATCATTCGAACTCTTGTGAACCGGGTAGTGACGTTCATCGTCATTCGTTAACACTGAGCTGTTTGCGGGGACCTATCGGCAATTTTTGATGCCTACAGATACCCCCTCCAAAGCGTTCCGGCCTCGTTTCTTTTATAGAAGAGACCGGAATGCTTTGGATATGATTGGTCCAGCCTTCAGTCGGCATAAGGGACCTGTGGTTAGATTTAACTCTCGGCTCCTTCGATTTTCGGTTTATCCGATGCTTTGACGAATAACCGAAGTTTTTTCCGGCGCTGCGTTTATCGCCTGGCCGTCGTTGGATTCTCGAGTCTGCAGCTGATGAATTGAATTTGGCTCGTGTCATTGAGTTGACTTTGAACTTTGACTGGCGTTGACCTAGGGTTTTGGATCGTCGAACGTTAATTGGTGTGGATTTTCATCCTCGAACGTTAACTTTGTCGCGACGCGTTGACTGGCGTTGACCTAGGGTTACGCGTTGACCGGCGTCTACCCTAGGGTTTTGATTGTCGAACGTTGACTTTTGTCACAACGTGTTGACTGGCGTTGACCTAGGGTTACGCGTTGACCGGCGTGGACCCTTAGGGTTTCGAATCGTCGAACGTTGACTTTTGTCGCAACGTGTTGACTGGGGTTGACCTAGGGTTACGCGTTGACCGGCATGGACCCTTAGGGTTTCGAATCGTCGAACGTTGATTTTTGTCGCAACGCGTTGACTGGCGTTGACCTAGGGTTACGTGTTGACCGGCGTCTACCCTTAGGGTTTTGAATCGTCAAACGTCGACTTTTGTTGCAACGCATTGACTGGCGTTGACCTAGGGTTACGCGTTGACCGGCGTGGACCCTTAGGGTTTCGAATTGTCAAACGTTGACTTTTGTCGCAACGCATTGACTGGCGTTGACCTAGGGTTACGCGTTGACCGGCGTTGACCCTTAGGGTTTCGAATCGTCAAACGTTGACTTTTGTTGTAACGCATTGACTGGCGTTGACCTAAGGTTACGCGTTGACCGGCGTGGACCCTAGGGTTTCGAACCTGTTCGCGGGAAAAGTTGGTGTTTTCTTCATTATCGATGTCATTGCACTCAGTTAACA
>NC_033794.1:71893204-71895003 GCF_001876935.1 Asparagus officinalis | reverse complement strand
CACTCCGAGCATCAGAAAGGATGAACTGGGAGTGGGATCTCCACTCCGAGCATCGGAAAGGTCCGAGGAGAGGAAGAATTTTATATTCTATCTCCCGGTGCTAAAGAGGAAGAATTTTATATTCTATCTTCAGCTGGAAAAGAAACTCGAGGTGGGATTCTCCACCCCCAGTATCTGGAAGGATGAACTGGGAGTGGGATCTCCACTCCGAGCATCCGGGATGATGAACTGGGAGTGGGATCTCCACTCCGAGCATCCGGAATGATGAACTGGGAGTGGGATCTCCACTCCGAGCATCGGAAAGGTCCGAGGAGAGGAAGAATTTTATATTCTATCTCCCGGTGCTGAAGAGGAAGAATTTTATATTCTATCTACAGCTGGAAAGGAAACTCGAGGTGGGATCTCCACCTCCAGAATCCGGAAGGATGAACTGGGAGTGGGATCTCCACTCCGAGCATCGGAAAGGTCCGAGGAGAGGAAGAATTTTATATTCTATCTCCCGGTGCTGAAGAGGAAGAATTTTATATTCTATCTACAGCTGGAAAGGAAACTCGAGGTGGGATTCCCCACCCCCAGTATCTGGAAGGATGAACTGGGAGTGGGATCTCCACTCCGAGCATCGGAAAGGTCCGAGGAGAGGAAGAATTTTATATTCTATCTCCCGGTGCTGAAGAGGAAGAATTTTATATTCTATCTTCAGGCGGAAAGGAAACTCGAGGTGGGATCTCCACCCCCAGAATCCTGCAGGATGAAACTAAGAGTGGGATCTCCACTCCGAGAATCGGAAAGGTCCGAACGACACTACCTTTTATAGGATTGGTCATTTGAACCCAAAGAACCCCTCATTCATTGAGGAGAAGACCCAATTTCAACCCTAACTTTTATAGGTTTGGTGGAAAAGGGGACAAAGGTGGATTTTCGTTTATCGAAAAGGAGTGACTCGACTTTAGTCTTGACTATGTGTAGGCTTGACTAAGCGAGATCGGAAACAATCCTAACTTTTATAGGTTTGACTGTTCCAAGTGGACCTCTCGTTCATGGAAGGAATCGAGAGAGGAATTTGGCTTTGGCCCTAACTGTAGGAAGGTTTGACCAAACTGGAGTTTGAGATGACCCTAACTGTCGAAAGGTTTGATCACTCGATTTGAAAGTGGACCTCTCGTTCATTGGAGGAATCGAGAGGGGATTTTAGCTTTGGCCCTAACTTTTATAGGTTTGACCAGAAAGCAACAAAAGTGGAATACGGGTAGCAAAAAGATTGCCAACTCGTATTATCACTCAAAGGGAGACTTTAATGCTAGGTGATTCTGACCTAACACGCTGAGTCTGAGAAACGCCAATGACTGGCAGATGGAAATGTTGGTGAATCCACTGTCGTTTGCTTTGATCAGTGGATGGTGTGGTGAGGAAAGATTAACCTATCAGAGGATTAGATCTAATCTCACAAAAGTAACTCATAAGAGTTAGAGAATTTTGATGAAAATAAGAAGAGACATTCTGACCTTCAGAGTTCGAATGCAGATCTCTTATTTGTCAATTCCACAATGACCGGGTTATCCCTAAGAATACCCATGTGGTATTCTTCCGGGAACTTCCCGATGCATTGGTTATCCAAAAGATACTAAGGATAGTATCTTTTCAAGAACTTGCCGTTTATCGGCATCATGAGCCGGTCGCCGTCTTTGGTGACGAGGCGATAGGCGCCACTCGAGTAAACTGTCTCCACTACAAATGGTCCCTCCCATTTGGGTTCGAATTTACCCTTCTTCTTGGAGTTAAGGATCATAGGCCGTTTCACA
>NC_033794.1:71856704-71892204 GCF_001876935.1 Asparagus officinalis | reverse complement strand
ATTCTAATCATACATATGATGAAACCTCGTAGTAGTTGAAACCTGAAAGTGTTATTTGTTCTTGTTCCATTTAGAAGTTTGCCAAATATCACCACTGTTAAAAAGCCCCATTACATTATAAGCAATCCATGTGAAAAGTATACGAGGCTTAACTTCCTTCAACTTCATCTACATTCTGTTTGGTTCCTTCTATTTAATGCCGAAAATAGTTGTCCTGTATTTGTTTGAATTGACCTTTATTTTATGTAGACCACATTTGATGTCTACATTTACTGTTGAAGTTTGCTTCTTTGAGATGTTGCTTCTTTAATTAAATAAAATTTATGATTTTTTTTTCTGTGTTTTACAAATAGGAGAAAAAACATGGTCGCAAACATGATCCTATTGAGATGTTTTATATAGTGCACAAGCGGCGAGATGAAAACAAAAGTTGGATAGATGATGCATCAGAGGAATTGGCGGTGAGTTTGAAATTTAATCATTTGTATTAAGACAAGTAATACATGTAAAAAAATTGCTTTACTTCATATTGTGTCCATTTTGACTATTGAAGCGAATTCTTTTTTCAGGTTAAGATCTCACGGTAGTTAACGAGTTTGGTTGAAACCCATGGCGAGGAAACATCAGAACTAAGGCAACAAGCTTATGTAGCAGCAAGGGGTTTAGAGACTCGTGGTAGAGTTCGTGGTTATGGAAGAGGGGTGACGCCAGAAATGATTCCTTGGGTGGCACAAACTCAGCCAACATCTTCATCACTTCGATCACGTACTGGGCGAGCATATGCTAATTTGCAATCTCAATATTCAGAACTTGAGGAAAAGTATGAGCGACAGCAAAAGGAGTTGGATGAGTTGAAACAGATGATCACTTCAGGGAACGCACATCCGCATCAACAATCTTCCTCCCAACAACAGTCTAACTCCCAGCAGTGGTCTTCATCCCAACAACAGTCACCTTACGAACAAATTCCGACATCTTGCCCATATCAACCATATCAGCATCGTCGTCCGCAATCTCCTTCCAACCATTCTTATCAATCAAAATTATTCATGTTTCAATTATTTTATGTTTGTTTTTCAATTTAATTATATGAAATAAAAATTAATTATTTTTTCCAGATTTATTAAAAAATTAAAATATTAATATCAAATTTAAGTTATTAGAGGCAATTATATTTGTACCTTTAATTAATATTTTTATTTTAATTCCAACTATTTGGGGTAGTTACATCTGCATCTAATAAGTTATTAGAGGTGATTATATTTGCATCTAATAAGTTATTAGAGGCAATTATATTTGCCTCTAATAAGTTATTAGAGGCAATTATATTTGCCTCTAATACTTTTTCAAATAAACGAGCTGATGTGGCGCGTTTAGTATTTGGGGCGGAAGTTTGTGCAATATTGCCCCTAATAACTATTAGCAACACCACATTTAGGTGCGGATGCGAGATTTGCCACTCATGTAATTAGAGGCAGATAATTCTATTTATTTGCCTCTAATTAAATTAAAAGTGACGAAAATAATTGCCCCTAACTCTTCTTTTTTTTGTAGTGAAATATCTTCTGAATTAAAAGAAGAACTTATAAATTCTTTATTAAACAACAATAAAGAAATAAAAGACAAACCAAATATTGATAATGTGTATAACATGGATGAAGTATTAAAAAAAGGCAAAATATTGCATCCACTTCCAAAGAACTATCTTTACCAAATCTTAATATAAAGAAATACAAGATTTGAAAAAAGAAGTAAAAGATTTAAAACAAGAAAATAAATATATTATTTCTAAATAAGACAAGAAATCTGCAGAAGATAATGATGCTATAATCCAAAATAGTGATAATGAAAGTAATGATTTTCTACAAATACTGCAACAAATTACATCACAAAAATGGTATATTAAAATTACTCTAGTTATAGCTGAACAAATGTTTATACCAGATCTCATAGCTCTGGTTGACAGTGGTGCAGACCTTAACTACATAAATGAAGGAAGTACCTTCTAAATTTTTTGAAAAAACTACTCAAACTTTGAGCAGTGTCAATGGTAATCAATTAGAGGTAAAATATAAATTACCACAAGCACATATGTGTGTACAAGGTATTTGTATACCTACTCCTTGTATTTTAGTAAAATTTATCCCAACATGTAATACTCGGGACTCTATTTTTAAATAATATTATGCCTATAAGTCAAATTGTCACAAATGGAATTAAAGTAACTTATGAAAATAAGGAAATTATATTTGAATTTATAACTAATCCTCAAACGAGAATGTTAAATGAAGTTAAAAACATAATATTAAAAGAAAATCAAATAAATTTTCTTAAAGAAGAATTAATATTTGTTCAAATTGAAGAACAAATAAAAAAACAAAAAGACTTAATAAGTCAATTAGAAAATAAATTTAAACTCACTATATGCAATGATGTTCCTAATGCTTTTTGGAATAGCAAACAACATATTGTTTCACTACCTTATATTGACAATTTTAATAAAAAGGATATTCCTACAAAATCAAGACCATGCCAAATGAATAAATAATATTTTGAATTATGTAAAAATAAAATACAATCTCTTATAGAGATAAAAATAATTAAAAACATCTTATTGTCCTTGGAATTGCACTATATTCTATGTTAATAAACATGCAAAACAAGAGCGAGGAGTACCCTGTTTGGTTATAAAATTATAAACCATTAAACAATGTTCTTAAATAGATAAGATATCCTATTCCAAACAAAAGAGATTTATTAAATCACATTCATAATGCAAAAATATTTTCTAAATTTGATTTAAAATCGGGTTATTGGCAAATTCAAATAGAAGAAAAAGATAAGTACAAAACTGCATTTGTTGTACCATCCCGTGTATATGTTGATGTGGTGTGTGGTGTGTGTGTATATATATATATAATATATATATATATATATATATAATAATATATATATATATATATATAATATACTATATATATATTAATATATTATTTAACACTTTAAAAATCATTTTATTTTAATAAATTTATTTAGCAGTATACAACTCATTCCATAGCTACCACATTCTAATTAACAACATTGCGTTCCTCCTTTAGATGACACACATAGTGTAACACTTCGCGCCATGCACCGATTAATTAAAAAGGGGGAAATGACAACAAAAAGATGTTGAACGAAAGAAACATGGATGAGCGAGAAGAGAGATTTAAGGGATGAGAAATAAAGATGCTGCAGAATAATCGCTTAATTTGGAGTTTCGGATTCCCGCCTAAAAAATCTACAACTTCCTATATAGTTACAACAAGATCTGTTAATCAAATGTGTAGAAATAATTGAGCTGTTTTCCAAATAAGTAGGCGGGGTAATTTGGTTTATTTTAAAGTACAGTATATGATGAGCATAATATGGTGGGAACAAGGGGTGAACCAAACCAACTAAAAATCAGATTTAGGGGGTTTTTTTTTGGCTTTTGACTAGTTGTCTCAGGGGAGGCTTGGTTTCTAAAGTGAAGGAGGGTGGAAGCAATTTTCTCTTCTAAATTTGTCTTCCAAATCATTGTCTTTCTAAACCTACCCTTTATTATTATATTCCAAATTCAATTTTACCCTCCACTGTAACTATCATTAAATTTTTAACAATTTTAAGGGTTAACTTACCTATTTATCTTTGTTATAACTATTTGTTAAAAGATCAACAAAATTAAACTCAATCTTACAACTTAAACACCCTATCCATAATAATACTCAAAACCGAGCAAAACATCAAATATCAAATCACATGGCCTCCTCTCTTTTTTCTTCGCCTTCGAGCCTGCTGTTTCATAAGAGTTCATTTCATTGCGCCATTATTTTATCGGGAATTTGGAATTCTGATGGATTATAATTTGAGGGGACATGATCTCAAAACGTCTCCTCTCCGTGCGTGGGCGCAAAAAGGGCCCAGCCGTTTCTCTTCGCCCACTAAAGTTAAAATTTGGCCCAAGTATCCGTTTGCCATTCGCGTTCACCGACCTTCTGAAGATTAAAGAACCAAACTCCGTTATAAAGTTTGAGAGCAATTTCTCCTCCCTCTGATGCATGCACGCCGTTTCCTTGCGTCCCTTTCACTTATATGTCAATTGCCCATATATCACATGAAAACTACACCCCATCTCAAAAAGAACAACGACCGAATCTCATCTATGAATTACATCTCTGAAATTTCCAACTTTTTTTAGCTTGAACAAACAGATCAGGGGATGGTTCTCGTGAGAAATAATTAATACCGTCGGCGTCTGCACGGCATCCCATTTACTACTTGCCCACCTTACCCTTTTTCTCCCCTTTTCTCCCGACTTCTCTTAACTCCTACTCTCTCCTCTCCTCTCATCTCTTTGTGTACACGAGTACATGCTCCATGGGGAAGAAATCAAGCAGCTGGCTCAAATCAATGAAAAGGGCCTTCAAATCCCCCTCCAAAGACTGCTCTCATAACCAAATGGAGTGGTCTGTGAATCATGTGGAGCAGGAGGAGGAGGAGGAGATGCCGGAGATTGTGTCGGTCGAGCATTTTCCGGCGGATACGTCCGTGGACGGGGATGGGGACGATGAGGTTCCAGAGACACGCCGAGGCGTGAGCCAGCCGGCAACTGCAGCAGCTGCCGGAGGCTGCCGGTTGCTGGCATCCGCAGCTGCGGCGAAGGTGCGTGAGACTGGCCTGGGTATGAAGAGATGTCGAGGCGAGGCAGAAGGCTGCGTTGTAATTCAGTCGTACTACAGAGGATATCTGGTTAGTTCTGTTAACTTTTAATTAATTAATGTCAATGCAATACCCGAATAAATAAATCAATTAAAAGTCCATAAAGTCCTAAGCTTAGGAACAACCACCCCCCCACCCCACCAAAAAAAAAAAAAAAACTTTTTTGACCTTATTTTCTAAACCTGGAGCAATCTTCACTACTTAAGGCATAGATGAAGTATCTAAATCATAGATTTAGACGGATACATAATAATAAGACATGTCCAGACTCAATGACGCAGATAAGATTAATCAATTTGGGTCAATGTAGGTCCAGTTAAATGAGCCTAATTCCATCTCTATTCGATGAACCTTTGAAACCTAACAATAAATTACATGACTCAGATATGAGTAATTACACTTTTGAATTGGATAATAATCTAACAATAGTGGATTGGCTATGTTTGGAAACTTTAAATTGTAATCCACTCAGCTTATAATCCATATAAATGGCTCTCAATTTAAGTGGATATAATCCCGAAGTGTTTGGTAAATTTAATGGATTATAATCCATTTTCATTAGTAGATTATTTGGAAAATCATTGGCTTATAATCCATATTTGTTGTCAAAAATAACCAAAAAGTGATTGAAGATAGAGAATAGAAAGCTTTTGAATTTTCTTAAATGTTAAGGGATATAGTGGTCTTTTACCTGGTCAAACTATGTGGCTTATAAGCCAAAAAAATAAGCTGGGCTAACCCAGCTTATATTTTTTTGGCTTATAAGTCAAAAAAAATGTTCGTTAAACATATCTTATAAGCCACTTTCACAAAGTCCCAAACATGCTGATATCGTTTATTTGACTTGTGGAACAGAATGAATGCTTGATTTTGTTGTGCAGGCCCGGATAGCACTACGTGCACTGAGAGGTTTGGTTCGACTTCAGGCGCTTGTGAGAGGACACATTGTCCGGAAACAAGCTCAGATGACCATGCGCTGTATGCAAGCTCTCGTGCGCGTCCAGGCTCGTGTCCGAGCTCGGCGCCTCAGCATAATACACAATAACAATCACAGAGTCAATCTTCCCACTAGTTATAAACACAGTTACCGCAAGAATGATGCTTATTCTATCAAAGAAGGCGATATTGATAATGACTATGATGAGTATGATGATGGAGGAGTTCATTCACATCGTAGCAACAAGAGCCCCTATTACAAAGACAAGCAAAGCATAATGATGGAGAGCCAGATGAGAAGTGATGATGCTATGGACCGTGAAAGAGCTCTCGCCTATGCCTTTTCCTGTCAGGTATACTTTCACATATTTTCCCAAATATGCTGACCAAAGTACTTTATCCTAATGACTTTAATGTTTATTTACCAATATGAAAACTGCAAAAAATGGGTACAATATAACATTTGCGTGACCCATTTTGCTTCCTGAGCAATTAGAATTTCCGTCTCTCGACAACTTATTTCCCTGAAAATATCTTCTTGTTCTCAAAATGCCATATTCATTTCACAATCTCTAGTTGCAGGATCGTCCTCAATGGGGATGGAATTGGCTTGAGCGCTGGATGTCAAATCAACAACTGCAAACACCTCAAGAAAGCATGCTGCTGCAGCCCGAGAGTGCATACATAACGCCCACCAACACTGTCGACAACCTGTCAGAAAAAACAGTGGAAATCGACACTGGGCGAAGCACAACAGACCCAAAGAATTACCTGAAACGTCAGTTTTCTCACTACCAAGGAGATGAGAGATCAGTAGGAGTTCGAGCAGTTCCAAGCTACATGGCAGCGACACAATCAGCCAAGGCTAAGGCTCGGGCTCAAGGGAAATTCGGTGGTCAGAGCCCGTTGCAGGCGGGTAGAAGGTTGCAGGTCCAGACGACTAAACGAAATACAGGTTACAGTCCGGATTCGAGCTGTGCAGGGGATGATCAAACACCGCCATTTAGAGTGCAGATGGGAAAGAAAGAGCATGTAATATGATGAGGGTGATTATGATGAATTAGGAATTGTGTTGTCTGATTTGGGTTATTATGATTATTGATGCTTCTTTTCATTAATTGTGAAGGAGAGGACAAAGAATTGAAAATACATGTGGACGTTATAGTTATGTAATTTAATGCACTAGTATGTAAGTTGGTTTGAGTACGAGATTGGACATGCCTAATTGCAGTAGTGCATGATGAGAAGTCCTATTGTGGATATTGAAATCAAGCTTCTAACATGATATCTCATTCTTTACTAACGTACTTGAGTGTGTGTATCCAACGCCTACATAACTTGATTGAGCAATTTAAGCAATCGCACGTTTAGCCACCACGTGGATGTTTTGGCGTGGATCATGGAGTTGCTAGCATCATTAACTCAATAAGATGGTCATCATCACACAGGCACCGAGGGATTTGGTAAATTTCACATAATCTTTCCAAAGTTTGACCCATTTTGAGATAACACCCTAAACTCTATAGATGACACTTAATGCTCCTGATCATTGAGACTTGTCATAACTCCCTCAAACATTTGCAATTTTTTCAACATCACCTCTAATAGCAGAGTACACATCCTATCAAAACGTTCAACACTGTGTGGAGGGCTCTGAGCCTAGCATGTGAGGTTAAGAAGGGCACTATGTTAGTTTCTGTGCCCCCTTTAGTGGCTAAGATCACCGCGCACCATGTGAGATTCTAATAGGATGTGTACTCCTTAATAGCACAATGAGGCTTTTTTTGGAGTTCTATTTAAAGGTCATAAAAGGGGCTTTAAATATGATATCAAAGCAGCACATGTTCAAATCCTAGTGTTCACAATTACGGATATTTTGTGTATCGGAAGGGTCACAACTACTGTTTTCCATTTGCATCTCACTAATAAAGCACATATATTGCAAGTATTTTACTCATGCTTGCACAGGTGAGTCTTATATGTAGAATAAAGAATATAGAGCGGATAGCGGGAACTGTATTCGCATCATTAGATTGGAAGGTTAGGGATTTAATTTTTTTCTCTAACTGATTTGTTGGTCTCTACGGGTTTATTCTTTAATCATATGGATGCTTCTAAATTATATTGAACAATTTATTAACTGTTGGTACTTTTTTTAAATTTTACATATTTTTTTATGGATATGAGCGTACAAATGGCTTATACCAATAACTTATACCTTATGGATTAATGATAATTAGATAATCTGAGCCAAAGCTTGTTCTTCAAATAATTTGAAAGTTATAAGAAATTTAAAATAAGAGGGTGGATGACTTGTATTCCAAAATTTAAAATTCAAAATTAGATAGTCTAATTGCTAACCTCTCTTTTATGATATCCCCCTTTATTTATAAAATTCTAAGATAAAAAGAGAAAAAGAAAATTTTGGTTTGCCGAATGAGAGCATGGATAGTATTTACTTCAAAATTTTCAAATTTCAAATTAGACGGTTCAATCATCAAACTCTCCTTTTTAGTATCCCACTTTTTTTAATATTTAAAAATAAAAAAGATATAAAAAATTCGGTGCTCTCATGTGATCATAGAACCTAAAAATCTCTTTAATGTAGAAACTGCGAAGATTTGCCAGCCCGCAAAATCATCTTATGTTGACTTTTTTTTTGAGATTTGGTATAAACTAAATAGTATATTGAATTAAACTCTATAACACAAAGCATTCAAATAAAAACATCACAATTAGATGAGGTATAAGGCCTTCACATATTTATTTAATCTAAAATAGTCTAACATTAAACCTCAATCTTTTGATGCTTGCATTAGAATTTTAATGTAATTAAAAAAGTATATGTGGTTTAAAATATCTATAAGTAATCTTAAGAATCCAAATATTCGAGATAAATAAAGAATCTAAATATTTATTGCTAGAATAATCTTAAGAACCTATTGGAGTTTCACTCTAGTTATTACAAAAAATCGGATTAAGCTAGAGAATTTGAGATAATGTTTTGAGTAATTTTTTTAAATAAGTTTCTTATCTTTTACAAATCACAAAGAATGTTTTTTTTAAAATGAAATGTTTTATAATATGAAAGTGTTTAATTTTATAGATCTTTATTGTCATATGCTTTGTATGGTGTCTTGTGTTCTATTAATACTTTAAAGAGAGATACGGGTAAACCAATAACCCCTCTTTATAAAAATTAGTAAGTACATGATATCAAATCAATAAATAACAAAAAATTGACCAATTCATTGATAATATTTTAAGAAGAAGACTAATCCATTAACTTAAAATATAATTTGATACATGTATAATACAAAAAATTTGACCAAGCAATCAATAATATTTTAAGAAGAAGACTAACCCATCAACTTAAAATATAATATGGTACATATATAATTTTACATATACGATTTTATAGTTAGTTTTAGAAATCCCCCGCCCCTCCACCTGTTAGGTCTCATGTTTATGAGCCTTTTGTCTAATCTGTTTTTGATGATTAACAAATAATTCCTAACATCGTTTTATAGTATTTATGCATTCAAGATTCTCATCCTAAATTGGAGGTTGGATGGATTTGCACATTAACGATGACATCCTATTGGAGGTTAGCGGAAATTAGAATGAAGCATTTGCCATTCAAGTCAAATACACGCTATCGTGCTTCATCCCTGCTACCAAGATCAAGCTTCATAAAGATTCTTTGCTTAGGTATAGTGTTTCTTAGTTTAGGTGCTTTACTTTGTGTTTATACTTAAAGGTCAAACCATACACATACATATTATTTCGTTTTATCGCTTTCATTATTTATTCGCCTTGTTAAAGGATTTTTGAATATCTTTGTGGATAAGTTTAGACATAAAATATATTTATTAGTTTCATATTTATCACATTATATATCTATTTGGGAAGATAACGTATTTTCGAATTATAGACTTAATGATACTATTTTACGTCTTTTCTAAAGTCTATTAATCTATTTAAAAATATTTCAAAACTTTCTTGAAATGATTTCATCAGAATCAAGCGTTTAACAATTTTTTGTTTCTGACGATTCTGTTAATCTATGAAATCATATTAAACGATTTTGCAAATTTTGCAAAATAATGAGTTTACACAAATGGGAAGTGCTATTTTAGAAACTCCTCTTCTAACATGTTTATTTTCGTATGTATAAACGCTTTCCTAAGTTTCACAATTTTTGGAGTTGTTTGGCTTTTTTTTTCTTGCTTTTGTTGGTGGCCAAATTCAGCAGCTAGTCTACTGAACAGTCGAGCCAGTTGACTTTCCAGAAGCTATTTTTATAGCAACTACTATTTCAGTCGATCAGTCGACCGACTGCTTAAGTCAGTCGACCGAACAGTCTTTTCAGTCGACCGACCAAGTTTTTCAGTCGGTTTGTAAGAAATAGTTTTTACAGCAACTGCTATTATAGTCAACCAGTCGACCGACTGTTTGATCGCTCGACCTAACTGATGCGGTATAAACATGTACCAAAAATATTGCAAGTGCACAACCGTATCAAGTTATAGTATAAAAAGTTATCGATCCCACGAGGAAGGTGTTTTGTAGGAGAAAATATAAATCGGTTCTTATGTTGTGTGCATGACAAATAGGAGTAAAGAATAAGTGTGATTGTGGAGAGATAATTAGAGTGAAAGTGATAGTGTGTAAATCAATGTGTTTGAGAGTGGGTGTGAGTAAAAATAAATGTGATCAACAAGGCAAGAAAGAAGAATGAATAAAATCGAGAAACAAATAAAAATCAAGAATAAAAATAAAATTCAAGAAAGTAAAGATGACGGATTCAATTAAAGATATGGTTAATCTAGAATTGAATCCACTTCTTAGAAAATGATGATTCCCTAGAGGGTTATAGCCTAAAGGCGAATCAAAGAAAATAAAAATAAACAAAAAGGAAAACTAAGCCCAAGAGGGTTCTAGCCTCAAGGTGAATAGTACAAAAAATTAAAATCTAACTATAAAATAAATTGTAAAATCTAAACTATAAAATAAATTATAAGAATTAAATATAAGAAAATAAATCTACTCTATAAGCATGAAATAAATCTAATCTATAAGCATGAAATAAATCTAAGGCAAGAGGGTTCTAGCCTCTTGGCTATTTAACAAGAAAATAAAATCTAACTACAAGCATAGAAATAAATCTAAACTAATAAGCAAATAAAAAGAAATAAAAGAGAAAAAGAAAAGAAATGCAAACCTCTAAATAATTCTTCATCTCCATCTTCATCATCCAACAAAGAGAAGAAATATTTAAAGTGGTGAAAAAAATTATTTTATTAATTATAACAAAAGTTACAAATTTGAAAGGCCTTCTCAATTAAGAGTGGCCCTCCTCTCCAAATAGAGTTATAAAAATTTTCACCCCCTCAACCCCTCACTCTCTACCCCTATTTATAGTAAACATCAGTGAATGAGAACCCTTTGATTGAAATCTTATCCCAAACAAGCAAATTTCAGTCTTTGATCTATAACAGAACGACGTAGGTATCGATACCAGCATCGATGCTGCTATCGATACGGGTATCGATGCGATCTATAACAGAACGACGTAGGTATCGATACCAGCATCGATGCTGCTATCGATACGGGTATCGATGCTGGCATCGATACTCATATCCCTCCTTTTGTAATCCGCTGATTTTCTCTTTCATTTGGCTTTAGCTTTGGGCTTTTTCATGTATTTACATATATTCTTTATTAATCATGGGCTTTGTTGAGAGATGAGATTTTTGGGCGTTATTCTTCATTAACCTGCAATTAAAGATAAAAACAATTATTAATGGTATATTTATTCATTAAAAATAGATAATAGGATATAAAATTGTAATAAAATATGATTATCAAATACCCCTACACCTAAACTTTTGCTAGTCCTCTAGCAAAGAAAAAAAAAAGAAAACCTAACTCACTTTCGTAGGAATCGCGGATGTATTTAGCGCATACAACAAGCCTTTAAACCCCTAGGTTATCCTAGTGAACCAGTTATAGTCTCGTGAGGGTTTGCAGTGAATACACCCACAAAATTCAGTCATCTTGCCAAATTAAAGAAGTTAGTAAATAACTAAATTTACTTGATTATTGAAGCTAGTTATTACTCAAGAAAATATTTTTATATATAACTCTAAGGTAAATTTTCTAGAAAATCTTCTTATTATAGCAATATAAAACCAAGTCAAACTTAGAAATTTAATTTAAAAGTTTTAAAAAGAACATGCTAACTCTTTGTTTAAAATTTTAATTTAAAAGTTTTAAAAAGAACATGCTAACTCTTTGTTTAAAATAATATTCAAGTTGCTTGATCTAAAATATTTTCCAAGACCATATATACAAATATAACTATATACATAAAACATTTATTAGTATTTTTATTTTTATTTTTTATTTTTTATTTTTTTTATTTTTTTATTTTTTTATTTTTTTAACTCTTTCTTCCTTGGTGATTTTTTCTACTTTAACGGGCTTTCTAAGCGACCATTTAACAAGTTTTAGGCTAATGGATCCCAACCCAATTGCGTTTAGGTCATTAAGTATGAAAATACTCCTTATGCTTAATTACTCGGTCAGCTTAGGCTTTATAAGATAGAATCATCTTGAATTCAAGAGTTTTTTTTCTTTCTTTTTTTTCTTTTGGTGCCCATTTTTCGCACTCTTCTTTTGCAATTTTTTTCTATATGTATATGTATATATATTCTGAAAAATATGTAAGTCAAGACACTTTAAAAAATTATTTTTAACTCTAAGCTAAGCATGCATAAATTCCATTATTTTAAATAAAAATCTAAGTTAAGGCTTAAGTAAAGTATACTACTTTGAAAATCATTTCTTAAGAAATTTATTTAGAGTTATCATAAAAGGTAAACTTGAGTAAATAACAAACTAGAGATTAGAAAATTTAAAATTTATCAAATAAATCAATTATTACATAACTCTATCAATTTGGCAAGCGATGATATTTTTATAATATTTTTTTAAGGAAATGGAAAAAGTGACAAAAATATAACTAAAAAGGTAAAATGAAGAGGAAAATAACTAATTCCCACCCCCACACCTAAATTTTGTATAGTTCTCAATGCAAACTCTATGATGCACAAAGTAAAGTAGATAATAAGTGAAGTACTTACATTTAGTCGACTGATAAAATCTGTAATTACCTTTGGTCTGATGAGAATGAAATCAAAAATTTATTCTTTTCTTTTCTTCTTCTTTTTTTTTACAACTGAATAAGAAACTCTCGAATGAGAGAAGAATAAATTCTTTTTATTATTCTGAAATAAAACAAAACAAACAATATAGAATGAATGGTTTAACATGAAGAGCTCGTATTCTACATTGAATCCTGCCTTATTGTTAAAAATTCTTCCCCGGATTTTAAACAAATTCAGAATGATATAATCAATAATGTGAAATTCCAAACATTTCGAGGTGTTTAATAATTCTTGTAACAAAGTAAGGTATGTATTATTGGTGTCATGCATTTTGTATTTCTTAATGAACTTAGACTCTTGTACTGTGAATTTTTGTTTTAAAACAACCAATTCTTCTGTAGCATTTTCCTCAACCCCAAGATTCATGATTGAGTTCTGAAAATTTGGTTGTTGATTATTCTCCAAGAATCTAAGTTCATCAAGAAAGAGTTCTTCAAAATTTAATTCAAGGCAGCAAATATTCAACACAGTTTCATCATTCTCAATGACTTGATCTGCTTCTTCTAAAAGCTCCAACTCTTCATCAAAAATTTCCTCAAAACTCAAATCAGACTCTTCTTCTTCTTCTTCTTTTGATCTTTCATGAATGTAATTTATTTCTAGAGGCTGATTATTTGGTTGGTCTTCTGGATTGAAAATGTTGAGATCAGCTATCAAATTCCCAAAGGACAGCTTCATTTGACCAGTTTTACAGTTGATGAGAGCATTAGAAGTGGCTAAGAATGGTCGTCCTAAGATAACAGGTGTATATTCTTTGGGATTAGAAACGGGTTGTGTTTCCAAGACTACGAAATCTTCTGGAAAAATAAAATCTCCAACCTTAATCAGAACATCATCTAACTCACCCATAGGGACCTTGACAGATCTATCAGCCAACTACAAAGTACAGTGGGTTGGGTTCAGTACACCTAGACCTAATTGCTGGTAGACTGAATATGAAAGCAAATTAACACTGGCCCCTAAGTCTAAAAGCGCCTTATCAATGTGAGTATTACCAATGACACATGAAATGATAGGAGAATATGGATCCTTACGTTTCAAAAGTATGGGATTTGAGAGCATATCACTAATATTGGCGGCTAAAAAGACTTTCTTTGAAACATTTATTCTCCTCTTCTTAGTGCATAATTCTTTCAAAAATTTGGCATAAGATGGAATTTGTTCAATTACATCTAATAGAGGAATATTGACCTTAACCTGCTTGAATGTTTCTAGGATCTTCTCCTCTTGAGGAGAGTGTTTCCTAGACCTGAGTCTATCTGGAAAAGGAGCAACTGGTCTAAACCTATCAAAAGCAAGCTCAGGTTCGAGTTCAGGTTCTTGGTCATCTGAGGGGGGTGATTGTTGAATAGATTCATCAGTAGGAGAAGGAGAAGGAATCTGTGCTAGATCAAGAGTTTGACTTGGAGGAGTTATTACTTGATTATCAACCTGTCTACCTGACCCAAGTGAATGGATTGCATTCACTTGAGCTTCATAGGATGAACGCATCCTGTGTCCTTAGGGTTGACCACGGGTTGACTCGGAAATTTTCCTTTCTCTCTTTCACTCACGGCACTAGCTAGTTGACCAAGTTGGGATTCTAATCTAGCTATAGCTTGAGTGTTAGAGTTAAGCATTTGTCCGGTTGATTGCATAAAGGAATTCAAAATGCTGGACGTTTGAGTCAACATATTCGTGGTTTGAGTGGAGGCCTTAATTATGGTTTCCAAACCCCTTTCCAAGACATTGAGACGTTTATCCTGATCTGGATTGTGAGGAGTCTGAATTACTGCTTGATGAAGAGGAGACTGATTTTGATACGGCAGATTGGGTTATTGAAATTGTGGATGAGAATTGAAAGGAACTGTGTTTCGCCTAGGAAGTTGTTGGTTTGAAGAGAGAGTGAAGTTTTGAGTTCCGGAGTGAGTTCCCTGATTACATGCAAAGTTTGGGTGATTTCTCCAACCTGGGTTGTAGGTTGGAGAGAACTGATCATTTGCGTAACGCTGAAAAGTAGCGTTGACCTGTCCTAATGGCTGATTATTTCCTAAGAGAGGACATTCTTCTGAAACATGAGACTATGACAGACAGTTGTGACATCCTGAGGCTGAAACTTGATTGACTTGAGTCGGGGCTCTTTCCTTGATTTCTAAGGCTTCTAACCTACGCATGATTGTGGCCATCTTAGCTTCAGATGTAATGTTCGACTCTAAGGAAATACCATTGGACTTTGGTTGGGGAACTGACGACACTCGGTCATCACAGTGTTCCTATTGCATGGTTTTTTCAGAAAGACTCTCTAAAAACTCCTAAGCTTCATCAGCGTTTTTCCTCATGAAATCCCCGTGGCACATTTACTCTAAGGAAGTTTTTGAAGAATAATTTAATCCCTCATAAATTATTTGGCACAATCGTCATTTTTCTAAACCGTGATGAGGACATTGGATAAGAAGATCTTTAAATCGGTCAAAATACTTCCAAAAAGGTTCTCCCGGGACAATTTTAAAATTCATGATATTATTTCTTAGCTTCACCGTTTTATGGATCGGGAAAAATTTCTTAAGAAAAATAGTGATAAATTTCTCCCAAGTTGTGATGGAATTTGTGGGTAAGCTGTATAGCCATTTTTTTGTTTTATCTTTGAGGGCAAAAGAAATAAATCTGAGTTTGACTGCATCTTCAGTTAATTCTCTCATTTTAATCATCATGCATACTTCTTCAAATTCTGAGATAAAAATATATGCATCTTCAGTTTCATTCCCTAGAAATTTTGGAAGCATGTTGATATATTGCGGTCGAAGCTCAAAGTTAGTTCCATTTGCCTCGGGGAGCCTAATGCAAGAGGGGATTGCACTCCTAGTGGGATAGCACATATCTTGAAGAACTGGTGAATTAGGATATATCATTTCTAGAATTTGTTCAAAACGAATTAATCGATGTGTATTATCCCTAATCCATGTTTGCATACACCCAAAACAACTTCTTTTTATATATTTTTTAAGGAAAAAAATTTAGTTCTTTTTTATGAGAAGAAAAAGGTAAATCCTAACTAAAACAAATCAAAAGCATTCACTCTTCAATCACTCTAACTCTAGGATTAAGCCTAACTCAACTAGACCAGCTCCTAACCAAAAACTCCTAAAGTGAAAAGATTAAAGTGTTACCCGGGTAGTTAGCCAGGTAAGGATAGTACTAGAGAGTGATCAGAGATCAATTAAGCACCTCATTCCTTGCGGAGCGCTTTACGCAACCCCTAAACCTTGCCTTAGATACCAACTAATCCAAGAAAACTTAAACCGGTTAACTTAAGGATTCTTTGTTCCTTATTGAGCTCGAATCCTTAGGGCCAACGTCTAATGAGTTTTATTAGGCTTTGGTGGTGTAGTGAGGAATTAGTGATTTTTGGGCTAAGAAAATGGTGATGAAATCGCTCACCTTATCTTGATTATGGGGTTTTGCCCTTAAAAATATTTTCAAGTGTGTGCCAAATCAAGATGCTTAAATCACATTGGTGAATTCCTACTAACTATATGAAATGCAACCCTAGAAATTAAAAGCGAATAAAAAGGATGAAAAAAAATTTATATTTTTTTTATTAGGGTTAACAATCAAACAACTATGAGAAAGGTGAATATTGTTTGAGTTTATTATCTTGTTAGTTAATGTCCAAGTGAAAGGTGAATTTTATTATGGTCAACCAAAAAAATCCCCTTTTTTTAATCCTAATTGTCTCTAATTGTGAAGCTAACTAAAAAGGGTGGAATTAAAAATGCTAGAAAGAAGAGTTACCTAAAAGCAATTCACCAAGTTCTAGATCTCCAATCCGCGATCTTCAAGCTCTAAACGGTTCCTTCACAAAAAACACACAAGTTAAAGAACCAAATTAAATAAAATCCTACTTAAGCACCCTCCCCGGCAACGGCACCAAAAACTTGATGCGGCATAAACATGTACCAAAATTGTTCCAAGTTCATAACCGTGTCAAGTTATAGTATAAAAAGTTATCGATCCCACGAGGAATGTGTTTTATAGGAGAAAATATAAATCGGTTCTTATGTTGTGTGCGTGACAAATAGGAATGAAGAATAAGTGTGATTGTGAAGAGATGATAAGAGTGAAAGTGATAGTGTGTAAATCAATGTGTTTGAGAGTGGATGTGAGTAAAAATAAATGTGATCAACAAGGCAAGAAAGAAGAATGAATAAAATCGAGAAACAAATAAAAATCAAGAATGAAAATAAAATTCAAGAAAGTAAAGATGGCGGATTCAATTAAAGATATGGGTAATCTAGAATTGAACCCACTTCTTAGAAAAGGGTGATTCCCTAGAGGGTTCTAGCCTAAAGGCGAATCAAAAAAAATAAAAATGAACAAAAAGGAAAACTAAACCCAAGAGAGTTCTAGCCTCAAGGTGAATAGTATAAGAAATTAAAATCTAACTACAAAATAAATTATAAAATCTAAACTATAAAATAAATTATAATAATTAAATACAAGAAAATAAATTTACTCTATAAGCATGAAATAAATTTAAGGCAAGAGGGTTCTAGCCACTTGGCTATTTAAACAAGAAAATAAAATCTAACTACAAGCATGTAAATAAATCTAAACTACTAAGCAATAAGAAAAGAAATAAATAAGAAAATAAGAAAAACAAACCTCCAAATAATTCTTCATCTCCATCTTCATCATCCAACAAAGAGAAGAAATATTTAAAGTGGTGAAAAATTTTATTTTATTAATTATAACAAAAGTTACAAATTTGGAAGGCCTTCTCAATTAAGAGTGGCCCTCCTCTCCAAAATGGAGTTACAAAAATTTTTACCCCTTCAACCCCTCACTCTCTACCCCTATTTATAGTAAACATCAGTGAATGAGAGCCCTTGGATTAAAATCTTATCCAAAACAAGCAAATTTCAGCCTTTGATCTGTAATAGAATGACGTAGGTATCGATACCAGCATCGATGCTGGTATCGATATGGGTATCGATGCTGGCATCGATACCTATATCCCTCCTTTTGTAATCCGCTGATTTTCTCTTTCATTTGACTTTGGCTTTGGGCTTTTTTATGTATTTGCGTATATTCTTCATTAATTCATGGGCTTTGTTGAGAGATGAGATTTTTGGGCTTTATTCTTCATTAACCTGCAATTAAAGATAAAAAGATCTGAGATCTACACGAGATCATACTCCGGATCAAAGCTTGGCCTTTGATCCCGAGAACTAAGGACGATTATTTCCTTGGTGAATTAATCCCCCCGGCTATTATTTCCTTTGCGAAATAATACCCATCAAATCGTGTTAGATCCGACCGGATCTAGATTGCGCGGTGGTCCACGGATTAACCCCGGCGTTGGCAAAGAACCCACACATTAGTGGTATATTTATTCATTAAAAATAGATAATGAGGGTATAAAATTATAATAAAATGTGATTATCACTAACGGTAATTAAGTCAACCGATTTTGTTTTTCAGTCGACTAATCATGTTTTGCTTGTAACGGGTAGTTTTTTGTTTGATCTATTTGAGAGGCTATAAATAGTCCTCAAGACTTATTTTAACTAAGAGAAGTTTTTGGGCAGTTTGCTCCACGTTTTTGTGAAAGATCTAGTGTGTTTGTTTATGTGAAAAAAGAGTTTTATAGAAGGATCTCGATTTCATTCTTGAGCCACTCATCTTTAAATCTCAATCTCTCCTTGTTTTAGAGAAGTTTTCTAAACTCTTCCGCTAGCTAATCTATATTTTGATTCTCATATATAATGTCACGCCCCGCTTCCCAAAATACTCAGGAATCGGAATGTGAAAAAGCCTGCGACGTATTCGATTAAGGAGAATAAATAAAAATAAATATTTCTCCTCAACCTAATACGCTAAGTGTCAAGAAATAAATACAATGCGAAGTCACAGGCCCCCGATCACAGATAGCAAGAATATAATAGACAAACTCAGAATAAACATATCATATCACAAATGGAATAACATCCGAGACATAATATTCGGGTCAAACTTGCCCTTATACATATCTGAACAAATGAATACTCGAGAAATGTAAAATACAATGATCAAGTGGAAAAGGAAATGCTATAAAAGCAAACTGAAAGGAATAACTAAGCTTCGACTTCTTCTTATGTTCTGTCTACAAGACACACCTACTGAGAATCCTCTGACTCCTGGCGATCTCCCGGCTGGACCTATTCTTCCTCTAAGTCTTAAGTACACCAGAGAAAACAGGTGTACGTCAGCGTGCATAGCACACGGCAAGACCCCACAAAACAAATAGAACGAACAAAAACCCAAGCAGAAAACGATACGATAACAGAAATGACAAAGGAAACATACAACTGGAAATCCAACAAAATCAATCAAGTAACAAGTCGATCATGCAACTAGCGATCAAAACAATCATCCAACTAACAAGGTCATACAACTAGATGGAATTAATACTAAAAAATTTATAACAAGAGACGTAGTACGTCGAACGAAATAATCCAAACAAGGAAACCCTCATGTATATACCTTATATCTCAAATTGTAGATAATTAAATATTAATCCCGATCTATGTATGGAAAGGAAGTACAACTGGCCTACATCTCACATAAATTCATACTTAGCCAATAAACGAGGTCATGTGACTAGTCATCCTAAAACTCACTGGTCCACATCTCACATAAAGTCAACATTCATATCACCGGATAACTGACTATTCACAAATCCTCTACGTGCATCCAATACCGCTACACGAATCGGTCAGAGGATTACACACAATCCGATCTCAGCCTGGTTCGAACTCAGGTAAAGCTCAGGTGACGAAACAAGTCACAGACTAAAGTTACTACACGAATTCACTTTAACCCAACAAACCAACCCCAGTGACTACACGAATTCACTGGCGTGAGCTGGAAGATATATCAACAGTCACATCCAAGCACATAAACATTAACTTCCTCATCCCAACTCTTCTCGTTTTTCTAAATCAACCATAATCCTCATTGAAACTCGGGTCTCGTTTTTCTAAATCAACCATAATCCTCATTGAAACTCGGGTTCACCACCTAAACTCAGTCAACACACTCACACATGTCACTAACTCGGGTTCACCACCTAAACTCAGTCAACACACTCACACATGTCACTAAGTCTGTTCATGACGCACAAAGCCACTAAGTCATTAACTACTAAGGGTTCTCAACCACAACATGAACAATACATAGCAGACGTGTCAAAAACATTAAATAAATGCATACCATGAAATGTGATTATAAACAGTAAAAACATACATGCAGTCCGGTTTCATCAATATCTTGTTATCCAGCCCTCTAAACTATTCATACAAAAACATAAATTACTTAAAATCTAAAATAGATAATTCTTTTTGCAATTAAATTCCTTTAGATCTTCATAACTATCAAAAATGATTCTTTTTCCAAAATAATCCCTTTTAAATTATTATAATTTTTCTAAATGATCCGTTCTCAAATAAATTTTTTTTAATTAATATAATTATCCAAAAATGATTCTACTATCAAAATAAATTCTTTTAATCTATTATAATTATTCTAAAAATACTATTTATCAAATAATTATAATTTATTTAATATAATTCATCAAATCCACGTAGAAATTCATAATTTCATCAACAAGTCCACGCAGATAGTTATTAACAGATCTAATATTATAAATAATTCATAATAAATAGAAAAATTTAGATCTGAGCAAGCGGTATCTTGCACATAATAAATTTACGATAAATCTAAAAATTTTAAAATAAATAATAATCAAAATTAGGGATCTTACCTTGGGGTATTGTCGAGGATATCATAGAGGATAGTAGGGGTCATCGAGTGGCTGTACGGGTCACAACGGGTTCCGTGTCTCGTCGAAAAATCAATCATGTGATAGAATACGAAAAGGGAGGCATTAGTAATGATTAGCTATATTCGAAGCAATATAACGAGAGGTAGAAAATGAGCCTAAGTGAAATGGAGATACCATGTGATAGACAATATAAAGGGCTATACACCGGCGAAGACGGTAGCAGAAACGGAGACCGGAGGTGGCCGAAAAACGCGTGCGAAGTTGGCACAACGCTGCTATTTTCTGCTCGCTGCTACCGTCAAGCGATGTTTCGGACGTTACCGAGAGAGATAGAAAATGAGTTAGAGCATGATACAAATTGGAGGTGATAGCTAACATGTAGGGCTACTCACCAGAGAATAAATTGGCAAAAACAAAGATTGGAGATGATCGAAAAGTGCATACGAAGTCGGCACAAAACTGTAGTTTTCTGCAGTGCAATTGCTCACCGTTCGGGTTTTTTCTTTGCTATTCGGAGCCTTTCACCGCTATCCAGGCTTTCCGAAGGTGCGAGGAGGTTGTCGGGGTCGACGGGGTGTCTCTGTGGGCTCCGACGGGGCTGTCAGGGGTGGTCGGCGGTGATGGGAACGGAGGAGAGGCACTGTGTGGTAGGCAGGGTGGTGTGGCGATGGGATAATAGCGGCGGTGCTAGCTGTGAGGCGGCCGGTGGGGCTAGGACTTAGGTGCTGAGGCCGGCGAGGAAGGTGAAAAGGTAGAACGAAGGTGGACGCGGAGGAGGAGCAGCGGGGTGGGCGCGGCTCAGGCAGGAGTCAGGGGGTGGCGGCGTGGTGGATTTTGAGTGTATGGAAGATGTTGGCCTTCTTGTTTTGATGATGATTTACAAACAATTTACATCAAATGTTGTTTGTCTAGTATTCGTGTTTTCTTATTTATTATAGACAAACAATTTGTTAGAGGATGGATAAAATCGAGCATTCATGATCATATCCAATGGAGGTTGGTGGAATTATGGAGTGAAGTCATGCAATTCAAGTTAAAGATTCAAGTTCCCGCTTCATCCGTAAGTGTACCAAGATAGAGCTTCGTTGAAGATCACAAGCTTGGGTAAATTTAGTTTAGGTTTATATTATGTGTGTTAGTACCTTAAGCTCAATCATATATACACATACACGTTTTGGTTTTGTATATATATATATATATAGTTTATATATATACATATATGTTTTTGGTTTCTATGTATTTTTGATAAAATACTATATTCATTGTTTATAGACTTTATAACAATAGTTTACATCTTTTTTCAAGTCTATAAAATCATTTTGTAATGTTTTAAAATGTTGTTTAAGCCAAAATATCAAAATATCAATTTTCAGGTTTTCATGTTTTTGAACATATTTGAAAAATGATGATATTTCTTATTTGGGAGGTCCTTTCTGAAAACCAGATTTTGTAGCATGTGTATTATCATGTCTACAATCATTTCCTAAAGTTTTACATTTTTCTGAATTTATTTGATATTTTTAAACAGGGTTTCAAAATCATCAAACTGCTTTTAATACATGTATTTTCATATATCAGTTCACGGTCGACCGCCACGGTCGACCGTGCCTGGTTCTTTTCCTGAGTGGGCAGCAGTAACTTTCATGGTTGACCGCCACGATCGACCGTCAAGCTGAAAATTCCCACGGTCGACCGCCACTGTCGACCGTAGATGTTTCTGGAAAGTTTCTCAGTCTCTAACATCCCTCGCGGTCGACCGTGAGTTTTCCACGGTCGACCACCGTATGCCCAACAACTCTTTTTGTACAAAATCAGAAAATCTAATTTCTGGGATTTTGTGAGATTTAGTTTGGGGTTTTTGCTGTTGTTTTCTCTTCCTATATAAACCCTCAAACCCCTTCTATCTGGGCAACCAAGAGAATGTTTTAAAAACAAGTTTAAAGAGTTTTAAACAAGAGTTTGAGTTTGGTTTACGTTTGTTTAAGAAGCTTTTAAGCATTTGGAAGTTTAAGTTTGTGAAATCAATTCTACAAGAGCTTGAGGAGATCATCTATTGGTGTTTGAGCATCCAATTATTCTCCCTCTACCTCTTAATCTATTGAGAAGTTTTCTAAACTCAATCTAGCTTTATATTTTATATTGTTTGATTATCACTTTATTAAGCTAGTGTTCATATTGAGTTTAGTTGATTTTATTTTCTCTTTGTTTACACACACACAACCATTAAGCTTATTGTATTTACATTCATAGTATAATTGGGTTGTGGGTTTGTGTAACTTAGAGAGTGAGCTTATAATTCGTTCTCATCCATTGTAGAGAACAAACACTTTGTATTATGCTTATTGTGAGATTCACTTTGTAATACACTTGTACACCGAGAGAAGTGTGTGGCGAGAGTCGGGGATCGTCCCAAGAGGAGTGGCGTCGGTTGACGAACCTAGGGAGAGGTTGTATCCGAGCACTTGAGGGAGACACGTCTAGTTCAACACTTGAGAGGGTGTAGAGTGAGATTACAAGAGTGTGCTAGTTGTAGAGTTTTCGGTAAACTAGAAAACCCTATTGTGTGGTGTAAATGTTGTTCGGGTAAGCGTAGAAAACCCGGTTGTTGTGATAGTGGAGATCTCCTCGAGGTGAGGAGCGGAAACGTAGGTCAAGTGATTAGACCAAACTCCGTGATCATATCGTTTTGTTTGTGATTGCATTGGCGTTCTTATTCTTGTATTCATATCTTATATCGCCTTTGTGTATTGCTCTTCATATTGCCCTATTTCTTTTGTAGATTGTTTATTTTACCATTGTGTTAGTTTATACATTCTTGCTTATATATTTGTAATATCTTGCTAGGATATATTCATTTGTTCTTTTTGCTTATCCTAGCTCATATATCTTGTTGTATTTCATACTTGTTAGGATAACTTATTAATTAGTTTTAATTGGCATTTAATCAGGATTAGATTAGCATAAGACCCTAATCACCCCCCCCTCTAGGGTCTAACAGGAGAGAGGAGAGAGAGGGAGATAGAGAGGGGATGGGGGAGGTGGACGTGCTCGCGGCGTGAGGAGGCGCGGGTGGTGGTTGGTGGCGTGTGCGAACAGAGAAGAGGGATAAGGAGAGGGGAGAGATGTTATTTTGAAAATTTAATTAAAAATAACAATAATTATGAAAAAATTTAAATAAATATATGAAAATTATCTACATATTAAAACGTACTAGTTGTAGTATTACAACTGATAATACACAACAGTGAAAATAATGCAAGAAATTACATAATTAAACAAGAATAATTAAATAAAAAATAATTACTTATATTTAAAATCAAATAATTATATGATAATTATCTACGTGATAAAACGTACCAGTTATGCTAATACGACAGGTAATACGCAGCAGTAAAAATAATACAACAAATTATGCAAATAATACGTAATTAATAATACAAGTATTATACAAAAATATGTGTAATAATAATAATAATACTGCATATTATCCAAAATGATACGTAATAGTATCGGTAACTCAACGGATAAATTTTAAAAAAAATTACTGCACTAAATAAATTTATAAATATTTAAATTATTTAAATAAATATAAAACTTAGACTTTAAATCATAGAAAATTGTAGAAATTCGAGAAAAATATAAATACTCTTTTAAAAATCATAACTAAATATTTTAAAATACTAGAAAATTATTTTAACTAGTATCAAAACTCATGGTCCTTACATATAAGCTAGATTTATTTGAGTTTGATTTTATTTTACTCATTGTTTACACACACAACTACTTGAGTTTTAGTATTTCATATTAAGTATAATTGGGTTGTGAGAGTGTTTTATTAAGAGAGACATATATTTCGTTCTCATCTATTTAGAGAACAAAATCCTTTATTCACACTTATTGTTTAAACACGTTGTAATACACAAGGACACTTAGAGGATTGGTTAGGAGAGACCGATGTTAATACCAAGAAGAGTGGTTTGGTTATAAATCCTAGGGAGATGTTGTAATTCCAAACACTTGAGGTAGTTGACATGGGTAGTCCAACACTTAGAGAAGTGTGGTTTGTGTGATTGATATCGTGTGTATTGTAAAAGTTATCAGTGAACTTTGAAAACCGTTTTGTGTAGTTTTTGATTGATAGTGGAGATCTCCTCAAGGTGAGGAACGGAGACGTAGATCAAGGGTTGACAGGACTCTATGATAATATCTTGTGTTTGTGATTGTTTTTAACGCACTATTATTCTTTACATTTTATGCTTGTTGTTTATATCACCTATTGTCTCATTGCTTATTCTTGCATATTTTTTGTATATCATATTGCTAGGATATTACCTTATAAGTTTTAATTTGGTATCATAATCGGATTAGATTAGCTTTACCCTATTCAACCCCCCCCCTCTAGGGTACCTTTCACCATCCTCCCAACCCCCCCAAAAAAAAACTATAATGGATGTCTCAGAAACCTACATTCAACTATTTAATTTTGAAAAATCCCTCAAGTTTAGGCGTATTAAAAATAAATAATGACTCAATCAACTTTGAAAATTAGAAAAAGCCTCTATTAACTATCGGTTGTCCTCGCTAACCGCCCCCCCTCCCCACCGAGCACCCCACCCCCATCACACACAACACACACAAAAATCCAACACCTTTTTCATCCAGACCGGCCCTCTAATGTCATTTCAAAATGTAAAATATCTGAAACATCCTTTTGAAAATCAACCCATTAAGCTATAAAATAATCCCTAATCGGTAAAAAAAGATCTTAATCAATTTATAATATATTCCCCCTCTTTCTTCTTTCTCTCTTATCCTAAAAAAATCAAAGTATTTTTTTTAGGGATATTTTGGTCTTTTCCTAGTCACCTACTTGTCACATGACATGCTAGACCTAACGATATTAGCTTTTCAGGATGTGAACTGAGAAGAGTTCAGTGAGGTCTCTAAATTTTCAAACTTGAGGAGAAGTTACCAACGATAAGCTTAAACTTGAGGGAGTTACACAAATTAAAATAGTTCGGGGGTTTGGGGGGATGTTATTGTGTTATTGTGAGACACACACCATATTTTAGGAGGGTTAAGTGATAATAGTTCAAAGGGTTATCTCAAATTTTTATAGTTGAAAGGGTTATCTACAATATGCTCAAACTTGAGAAGGATTTTTCTCAAATTCAAATAGTTGGGTGGCGTGGGGGGTGGGGAGGATAGTTTGGGGGTGGGGATTTTCTAAAATTTACCCGATTATAGGTAAAGAGGCTCTCTATACATGTTTTTTCTTTAATTTCTATATTAAATATAGGACTATGAGATTTTTTTTTAAATTGTAGATAGTTAAAATCTGATAGGTTTACAAAATATTTAACTATTAGAATTTTCTAATTATGGATAGTTTAATTTGATGAGCATTCTTAAGGTGAATATGCAACTAGATGTCCACATGCTATTTTCTAATAGGATAAATGAACACATATATACTTATGATGTGACACATGCTAGTCTTTCATACCGATACATGTCAAAAAAAATTTATCACTCTAGGAGCGCCACCAATTTCTCTTCATATATGAAAGAGAGATGGCTAGCGTACATAACTTCATATCATTCAAGATTCAAGGGAATGATCCAAGGGGAATATTATTGCTATCATTCTGCAAGAGGGGCCCATTTCCTTGCAAGTCAATCAAAGATGAACCCGATCTTGAAAAAGGACTCGGACTGAAAAGAATGACTCTTACGACACAATCTAAAACCAAAAACGACCAACGAAAAAAAGACTTGTCTTAGAAAAGGGGAAGCCACACGGAATGATAGGTGTCAGGGTAAAAAAAGAAAAGAAAAAAAAAAGCTTTTCCTTTGTCTCTAAACTCTTTCTCTCTCTGTTCATAGTGGATGACACCGTCACGAATCCAACGGCTCAGAAGCTATTTCATGATGATAAGGCCATCGAGTTCAGGAGTGGACAATGAGCAATAACTCCTTCAGAGCATAATCTTTTGCGCAGTTACTGTTTCAAGGTACGAGAATTTATGCGTCTCTTTGCTCTCTGTTCAATCTGTGATCTGGGTTCCTCTGTCGACAAGCTTGGGATCCAAAAGATTCCATCTTTTTTCCGATTGTAAGTGTTCGTTTTCTTCAATATTTAACGTCCACTTCTTTTTTACTTGCTGGGTTGGGATGGAGTGAGAGGACGAGACGGGTGAGTAGCCATTTGTTAGAATTGGTATATATTGCTGAAATTGGAGCGGGAATCGAACGAATTTGCAGTTCATTGGGACTATTGAAATTGTTAATATCTTACGGCTTGCTGATGTTGGGCCTTTATAATTTCTGAATCAAATTTTATGAGGGGGATTTGAATTTGATAGCTTGTTGTTGCTAAATGCTGTTAGATTGTGGAGGCGGAGACTTATGAATCCTCTTGCGCTTCTGCAATTTCCATTGGCCTCCATTGGGTTAATAAGCTGATGGGGTGTTTATATTCAAAGGGCTGTTTCGGGGAGGTACTGGACTCGCCTAGAGAATCTAGGCCGAAGAAAACTGGATTGAGTGCAGTTGTGGGTGATTCTGCCATTTCTTCTGTTTCTTCTGACGGGGAAGGAGAAGAAGATGATCGGTTGCATCAACTGAATGTAACTAGGGACTCAGATGCTGGCATCAATCGGTTGTCAAGGGTCTCGTCACAATTTCTTCCCCCTGAGGGTTCAAGAACAGTTAGGGTTCCGCTAGGAAACTATGATTTGAGCTACTCTTACCTCTCACAGAGAGGATATTATCCTGAGGCATTGGACAAGCCGAACCAAGATAGCTTTTGCATTCACACCCCATTTGGAAATAACCCGGATGATCACTTCTTTGGTGTATTTGATGGGCACGGAGAATATGGGGCTCAGTGCTCACAGTTTGTTAAGCGGAAATTATGTGAAAATCTACTGAGAAATAGTCGACTTCAAACAGATCCAATTGAGACTTGCCATTCTGCATTCTTGTTGACTAATTCACAGCTGCATGCTGACAGCATGTTGGATGACACCATGAGTGGGACTACTGCAATAACAATATTGGTACGCGGAAGGAAAATTTATGTTGCAAACACCGGCGATTCCAGGGCTGTGATTGCCGAGAGGAGAGGGCAGGAGATTGTGGCAGTAGATCTGTCTATTGATCAGACTCCTTTCAGGAGTGATGAGCTTGAAAGGGTTAAGAACTGCGGAGCTAGGGTTCTGACATTGGATCAGATCGAGGGTTTGAAAAACCCAGATGTGCAATGTTGGGGAACTGAGGAAGATGATGACGGTGATCCTCCGAGATTGTGGGTACAGAATGGAATGTATCCTGGAACGGCATTTACGCGGAGTATTGGGGACTCTATTGCTGAGTCAATTGGTGTTGTGGCAACACCTGAGATATTTGTCATGGAGCTTACTCCTTATCACCCATTCTTTGTGATTGCTAGTGACGGAGTGTTTGAGTTTCTCTCAAGCCAGAGTGTGGTAGATATGGTACTTTCTTTCTCTTGCATTCTGTTTAATAAATTTATATTCTTCTCATAATCGTGCCATATAGAACTATGGTTATTCTGAGCATTTACCTGGCTGTAGTTGTTAATAGTAAAACAAATGGTTATGTAGGTCAAACAATAGTTGGTAAATTTGCTATTACTTTTTTTGAGTGGTTTCCAATTTTAAGGATCTGCCCTTCCCTCAAAAACTTTTTTTAAGGATCTGCTGATTCTATTAAGAATTTGTATAATATACCGACTATATATGAATCCCTATTAGCATAAAGATAATATCATGGAGAAGTATATAGGGGCGGCTGTCTCATATGTGATGCCAGTCGAAATATGAAACAATTACCTAAAACAAAAGACTAGAAAACATATAATTTCTTTGTATTCAGTTCCTTTTACATATAAATACCCTCAAATCTTCCATATTTGCAAATTTACCCCTCAAATCTTGGTATTTGCAAAATTACCCTCCTTTCTCTCACATTGATTTTTCTACCCTTCCAATTTAACAATAATTTCCTATAGGTTTGCAATATTTTCCATTAAAAACTAAAACCATTAAGTGTGAGGGTAGAAAAACTCAGTGTGAGAGAATTGGGGGTTATCTTTTCGCTCGTTCCTTTCCCTGATATTCATGCTTGTTATATAATATATATTGATTGAATAAACACTTAAAACTTACAAATTCGAGCCTTTTGGAATGTACATTTAATATGTTAGTGCCCTGGGAACTTTGCTGTGACATATTTGACTTATATACGTACCTATGAGAACACTAGCCTTTAACAAAATACCTGCAGTTTGACAGTAGAACCTTCGCATCTCTATGTTTGCGTTCTTCATCTCTTTTACCATCTAAGTTTGCTTCTTGAACGTGTACAGGTTTCGAAATTTAAGGATCCTCGTGATGCGTGTGCTGCAGTTGTTGCTGAATCATATAGACTTTGGCTACAGTATGAAACACGTACTGATGACATTACTATCATTGTTGTGCATATTGATGGAATTACTGAAGTATGAGTTCCCTCCCACTCTCATGCACACTCTTCGTGTGTTTGTTTGGCACTCCTATCGTTGCACAACGTCTTCTTTTTTCCTTAATATAATGGTATATTTTTGCTAGATGGGAACTGGTCAAGCCGTATTGAAAATGCCAACGAGACCTTTGCAACAAATTATCGAAGTGATCAAAACCGATTCCCCTTCCAATGTAAAGGACAACTCCAGGATTCATCGTGTAAGACATGATTTGTCAAGGGCAAGATTGAAAGCCATTGAGAGTTCTCTTGAGAATGGTCACGCTTGGGTTCCTCCTTCTCCTTCACATAGGAAGACATGGGAAGAAGAAGTAATTTAAGTAGCTATGTGAATTGTAGTATTTAGAAGATTGAGATTGTTCATATTAAGTGACCAATTTACCAATTGTTTTCATATCTATTTTTCTGTTTTTTAGGCACATATTGAACGAGTATTGCATGATCATTTCCTTTTCCGAAGGCTTACAGATTCTCAGTGCCATGTTTTGCTGGATTGCATGCAAAGAGTTGAAGTTAAACCTGGTGATGTAGTTGTTCAACAGGTTATTTCTTGTTTTTGTTCAAAGCTAATGTGTATTTGATAAGAGAATTGAGTTGAGAAGAATATGAATATGAGCATATTATGAATTCTCAGATTTAGGACTAATGGATGGTAAATTCTGAATATAGGGAGGAGAAGGTGACTGCTTTTACGTTGTCGGAAATGGAGAATTTGAAGTCCTAGCTACTCAGGTGCCATTTAGTTCATACATTGTCTTTCTGACTTTAGCCTAGCTGGTATCTCTGTCATGTGATTTAAATGCTGCATTTGATAATTTAAGATTGTTCTGGGTATTAGTTATGTGTGCGCACACCTTTGTTTATGTATGAGTCTCTCGTACATGTCACTTAAATGTGGTGGTGACTAATTTTGATATCATTCTCAGTACTATTATTGTAGATCCCTTTATATGATTGTAGAAGAGCTCTGGCTTAAATTGCTACTCAATAGTTTTAAGATTATTATTTATGAATTTCGCTACAGGACCCCATATATGATCCTATCATTTTGTTTAGTTTTATGGGATAAGAATTTTTGTAGTTATTGTCTTGAAAGACCTGCTCCTCTGAATCTTGTTCTCATTTGGTGTTGTAGTGTATGAGGCCTGTCATTTCTAATATGATGATTGTGTGGCCTCTAGTTATCAAATTGCCACTGGCTAATACTGTTCTGTGTTCATATCATTCTAAATTGTCAATTTGCACAATCTAGCATACAAGACTAAACTTTAAAGGAATGTGGCAAGCAGGAGGAGCAAGGGAAGGAAAAGGTCATGAAAGTTCTGCACCGATATACAGCTGAAAAGCTTTCGTCCTTTGGAGAGCTGGCACTTATGTGAGCTACTTCAATTCTGAGCTCTTGATATATGCTATTTACGATTCACAGTATATGAGGATGTGAAATTTTAATATTGCATGTTCTTTTGGATATAAGCATTGCATTAGAAACTTATTGTTTTCCATGTATCTTAGCTTAATTTTCTTAATTTAATAGTAGTAAGAAAATGACAGTATCTTCTATGCCCTCGACTATGACATCCTTTTATTAACAATCAGTTTGTTGATGTTAAAAACCAGGTATAACAAGCCACTTCAGGCATCAGTTCGTGCAGTCACTGCTGGAACCCTCTGGACGTTAAAGAGAGAAGACTTTAGGGGAATTCTTATGTCTGAATTTTCAAACTTATCATCCTTAAAGATGCTTCGATCAGTAGACATTTTCTCAAGATTAAGTATCTTACAGCTGAGCCATATTGCTGGATCTCTTGTTGAAGTATCTTTTTCAGATGGACAAACAATAGTACATGAGGTGGTTTTTACAAACCTTTTGTAAATATTTTTTCAAAACAAAATGTAGAGGTTCATTCAAATCTATAGAAACTAGATAAATAACTTGCCAAGAGATTGTTCAAAACTTTAATTTTTGCTTTCACGTGAAAAAAGCTCAGTGATTTTATCTATATAAAGTCATCATTTGAGTACCAAAGCAGCATCTAGCACGCCTCAACTAGGTTAATGAAGCATTGTGCATAATTTTTCATTATCAATTTTCTTAATTATTCTTTTTGCGTTCTGCAGAATGATTGTCTTTCTGCATTGTACATAATTCAGAAAGGTCGGGTCAGGCTTACGTACAACCCAGATCAACTAAGTGAAAATTCCTTGAGTCTCCTTTCTACTCATCTTCAAACAGGAGATCACAGTCAAAATGTAGGTGAGTATATCGTGGAGGTCTCAGAAGGAAGCCATTTTGGGGAATGGGCTCTTCTTGGAGAATCTGTTGGTTTCTTAACTGTAGTCTCAATTGGTGAAGTGGTATGTACCGTTGTGACAAAGGAGAAATTTGATTTAACAGTTGGACCTCTACCCAAACTTCTACCAGAAGATCGCAAGTATGGTTTAATATTGTTTTAATTAGTGACATTCTTTCGTATTTCCCAGTGAACTAAACTCAATTCTGGTTCAGGCTGAAAGATTCCCTCAATTCTTCTAAAGATTTCACATTAAAGAATGAAGCTCCATCAGACACAAAGATTCAGTTGTCAGATTTGGTATGGGGTTAGTACGTTTATTTATTGTTTTAAAGTTATTTTGTGTATGAGGTCTTTCCTGAAATTTTTGCTAATTTGAAACTTCTCAGGAATGGAAGACGTCTATATATGCGACTGATTGCAGTGAAATAGGTCTTGTATATATGACAGGTTCAGGTTTGTTTACATTGCTCTTAATTACCAAGTTCAAAAGTTCATGTTTTCGATGGGTAATTGCTCATAGAGTACTCGCTCTATGGCCGATTTCAGATAGTATTAGAAGCCTAAAGAGGTTTTCTAAGAAGAAAATCAAAGAGCTTGGAAAAGAAGCACAAGTCATGAAGGAGAGAGATATTATGAAGAGCCTAGTCCCATCAGCTTGTCTTCCACGAGTACTATGTACTTGTGCTGATCAATCTCATGTTGGGATTTTGCTCAACTGCTGTCTGACTTGCCCGTTGACTTCTGTTCTTCATACTCCTCTAGATGAATCCTCTGCTCAGTTTTTTGCAGCTTCAGTCATTGTTGCTTTAGAAGAGCTACACAAGGTTAAGTTTTATTTAGGCTCTATGAATTGTTATTGATATTTGTCTTGTATAACTCGCTAAGTAAATTTTGTTTTTAAATTCAGAATAACATTCTTTATAGAGGGGTTTCACCTGATGTTCTATTGCTTGATCGCACAGGATACCCACAGGTGAATCCAGAATATAGTTCAGTGGCATATTCTTCACTATTATATTGTATAACTCTGACCATATGTCTTTATGTGTTGTAGCTAGTGGACTTCAGATTTGGGGAAAAGCTAACAGAAGACAGAACTTTCACTATATGTGGGATTGCAGATTCTTTAGCTCCAGAGATAGTACTGGGAAAAGGACATGGATTTGCTTCTGACTGGTATGTTTTCTCGCAAAATATTGTGGAATTTATAACAATATCAAAATTTGTTATGTTCTCATGCTGATAGTGATAGTCAAAGTAAATAATTGGGGTAACATGCATAAATTTCTGTAATCTTTGTCCTCTTTTCATTGTCAGTCGAAATTTCTATTTCAGACGATCTTCAGAGAAGGGAATGTAAAAAATGTAGATGAGTTTCACGGTGAAACTAACCTTATGGAGCATGCAGTTGGACGCAGAATTTCATTGCCACAAGAAATAAATTTATAAGACATGGAATGAGTTCTGGATTATATGTACATTGAATATGTTTCAATGCACTTCAAATATGTAGATATCCCTAAAAATAGGAGTATCTGGCTCAAGTATAATTTACAGGTTATTCAATTTATTGTTCATAATCAGGTGGTCATTGGGGGTGCTGATCTATTTCATGCTTCAAGCTGAAATGCCATTTGGGTCCTGGAGAGAAAGTGAACTGGACACATTTGCAAAGATTGCCAAAGGACAGCTAACTCTTCCACAGACCTTTAGTGTAGAAGTAGTTGACCTCATTACAAAGGTTTTTATTCATTTTGTAATTAGTCCTTGATTGAAAGAGTCCTCTTTGTTCACAAACTTAACTTTTTCTTCTTCTTATATTTATCACTTTTTCTAGTTACTAGAAGTTGATGAGATACGACGACTGGGAAGCGAGGGCCCTGAGCCCCTCAAAGCCCACTCATGGTTTAACGGTTTAGATTGGGAAGGGATCAAAGATGGAACCTTTCCAGTTCCTAGTGAAATCACATCACGGTTGGATACTTACCTGGAAAATTATACAGAGGATATGACTTACCTGGAAAATTATACAGAGGATATGACTGTATGTGTTTCCTCTCCATCTCAAGATTTATCCGAACTAAATTCCCCAGAGTGGCTTGAGGACTGGTGAGGATCATCGTCTCTAAATTCCGGGTGTAAAGTCAAGAAGGAGAAGCCTTCAGCTATCAATGGCAATTTCCCATTGAAATACGGAAATGGAGAGGATTTGTACGCTGCATATTTCCATGTGAAGAATAACGGCACTGTCACAGCATTTTCTAAGAGATGGTGTTCAGAAAATTTTGGAGCAAATGACTGCAATTCTATTTTGACACAGATGACATTTTGAAGTAAGCTGTTAATTCCTTTTTATGTAAATTCTTACGGGATTGTATTATTTTTGGCTACAGAACAGATTTGCGCTGTGTCTTCAAGTATTCTGAATCCCTTAATGCTCCCTGCAAAAACGGGCGTACCTTAGAAACAGAGCTCATTTTTTTTCTACTTACTAGTGAACTTTATCTATTAATTATATACCCACAAGGCAGAACGTGTGGATTTGAAGTAACGACTGGTTAGCATGAATAAAGGGCGCATAAATTATTTCATCTTGTGCGATTTGTACCACTTATTGAACCACTTGCTTCCAACTCCTTGTTCCTGGGTAGTGTATTTTGTTGTGTGGTTAATATACGCATGTTCTTTTATGTTTTTAAAACTCAGCCGCTGCCATGTTTTTTTGTGGAAAAGATATTTTCATGTTCCATACCGCCACTCGTGGTTGAAGAGCCTGTAAAAATAAATGCTGCGACACTTACAATTAGGTGTTACCATGATTCTTCACGTCGATGTCGTGCGAGGGAATTGTCTATCACAGGGAACATTCTGTGACGTGGATATCTAGAACAAGAAAACTTCATTGCATTATCAGCAAGAAACAGTTGGTCGGTATGCCCTGTATTTGTTGGGTTTCATTGCATCCGGGGGGCACGGACAGGAGATTGAAAAGCCCAAGCAATCGTACTTTGCTCCGATCAATTTTGAGGCCGGTGTACTTGCAGCAGGCTCATTCTGCTGTGCAGGCCTTGTGCGCACGAGAAGCTTCCTTTTTTAATATGTAAGCGAGCCACGTAAGTTTATGAATTTAAGAGAGGGTTTTTGTTGACGGTATCAAATCTAAAGGATTTGGTAACAAACCGGATTCAAATTCAAATTAGTTTGTTATACAAAGATCAAATCCCCTATTTGGCAGGAGTCTTGATTCAAATCAACTTCGTTATGATATGCAGTTGTAAATTCCCTCTTTTAACTCCTGTAACTCAGGTTTCTCAACAGATTGTGAATTCTATATATTGAGCTCGTTTACAGTGAATGAATACATAAGAACTGCACTACAAATTACAATTTCTTTCATGGTATCAGATAACCCTGGCACTGTGCTTGTCAGCCAACTCCTTACAAGCGAAAATTATCTGATACAGAGTCGTGCCATGATCATGGCTTTGACGGCAAAGAACAAACTCGGCTTTGTCAATCGTGTTAGATAATATCATGAGCCACCCTATTGATTAGATATTACAGCCACCCTATATGTATGTGTAGTCACCTTTTATGTATCTATAGCCGCCTCCTAGTGTGGGCTACTGATTGATGGGTTGTCTGGTAGGTGTGTGTATATATAAACCTGTAAATCTGATCATCAATTGCTAGTTCTCTTCAATACCAACTTAACATGGTATCAGAGCTCGAGATTCAATCCTTTAGGTTCAATCCCTAAATCAATTCTAAATCCTACATCCTCAAATCAAATTTAGCTAAAGAAACATTCCCAGCCAGCGGTCTTACCTACTACTGTCGCCTCCTCGATCTGATCCACCGTCCTCAAGGCCAGATACAGTGCGTCCTCATCGAGATTCTTGCTAGCGTGCAAACATAGGCCGAGCACCTTCACGCACTGCAGCGTCGCC
>NC_033794.1:71853055-71856679 GCF_001876935.1 Asparagus officinalis | reverse complement strand
AGAGAGAGAGAGAGAGAGAGAGAGAGAGAGAGAGAGAGAGAGAGAGAGATCTGTGAAGAGAAAGAGTGAGAAAGAGATCACGTGAGACTGCCCAACTGACCTCTTTTATCTAAGGCCAACTCAAAATGATGATGATGATGACCGTAAAAAAATTATGATTGAGGTTTGGCATATATCAGGCATTAATTTGGAATTTAATTATACCTCATCTTGCTCAAAGCAAAGACTACATAACTTCTTTACTGTTTCAGCAAAGAAGTTATGATATCCCTTTTGATACCAAATAACATAACCATGAAGAGTTTTCCCCATTCGACCATCAGAAGGAATGATGACATGCTTGCTAGTCCCTAATCAAAAAAGAATCTCCAGTAGCAGTACATAATGTGTAAGGATGGTTCAATACGTGTGCATGACAAACCAGAATTAGGAACTCCTTGATCATAGCCAAATTGACGGGCAAACATATGAGGATTATATGGTTCAGTAAAGAGTCTCTTTCCCATCCTAAGAGGAAGGATGCCTTGGCGGATTGAAAGAAAAATTGAAGAATGAGAGCTCGATATTTTTTTTCCTTCGATGTATCCACAAGGGAAGTGGGGTTGGAAGAATGTGAGAACGGATAAGGTCTCCACTAAAGTTTCTCATCATCTCCTTCATGCAAAAATTTTCTAGCCTCTTTAGCAAAATAAGGGGACCCTGAAGTTTCTACTCCTGAAATCTGCAGCAATAATGGAGAATCTGATCTATGATTTGAAGAAGGAAACTGCATTTTAATTTCATCTTCAGGTAGTCGATCATACAAATTAGGAAAATACTGGGACATCCATCCAACCAGATAATGAATCGGCCAATTGCATGACACTGCCAAGTGATCTGTAACCCAATAGTTAATTTCTCGATAAAGAGTGCAGAGCGTCGGAACAGCCAGGAATAAGGTTTTCTACTATCAGTCATTCTTGCAGCTACAACGAACACATCAGGCCTGATATAGGTTAGGTCATAGGGAACTACAAATTTGCATAACCATAACGTGAGAAAAGCTGCAAGTAGTGTGTTCTTCCCAAAAGTTTGAATACTATCAAAAGACTTTCTATTATGTTGTCCTTTAGATTTGACTCTATGATGTTGCCCATGAAAGAAAAATTTCATCCACATTTCAAAAGAAACATTGTCTACAGGGCTAATATCTCTAAGATATTGATAGCAACTCAGCAGCGCTTTGAGGGGTTGCCCGTGCCTTACTTCAAGATCTTCAATCTCTTCATTCGCGTGCACATATTCATCATATACTTGTCCCTGAATAGGAAGACCCCCAATTCTCTCCATATCTAGCAAACTGATAGAAAGATCTCCCCATTTTGTAGCAAATATATTACGATCTTTATCCCAACACTCCAAGAAAGATTGCAGAAGCTGAAAGTCAATATGGTAAATTCCAAGAGATGAAAGTACAACACCGTAGATGTTAAGTCATTCTAAAGCATTAGTGTATTTTTGCAAAATATATAGGCACCAGTGATTATATCCGTCGATCATGAGAGATCTATTTTCCCTTACACCCCCCATCCTTTATTTCGAGCAATAAGCTCAGTTGCAAAACATGTCAATGAGCCTGATGGAAAAGTCTCCGTACAAGGATTGAGAGTGAGAGTGGAGGCGAAGGCAGTATGAATGATTTTTATAAACTGTCCCCATCAAAATGTGCAACTATAGGCCAAGTTGAGTTGTTAAGATATTTGGGTAACTCATGTGCTTTCTGATAATTCATAATGGTCGAAGAGGCGCATGTCATTGGAGCATGTCTTTCTAACTTTAAATCAATGGGTCCATCTTCATAAAAATGAGAAGTCATAGGGGAATCATCAATAACCAAAGATTTATGGGACTTGGATTCTTCAACTAGTTGGTTACCCCTAACAGAAACACTAGTTAAATAAGACATCTAAAAAAATTGATACATTAAATAAAAGTATAATTGATAGCTGAATATTAAAAAAACAAATTAAGTATGAGAAGATTTAAAACAACAAGGATGATGAGAATAAAAATCTTCAAATAAGTTTAGATGTCTTACGGGTTGCTATACTTCTTTTATTAAGCCTAAGTTTTTTTAATCTATTTTGGATTAAAGAGCAAGGCCTTAGGGATTTCTAAAATTTATTTTCTGCATCATGGCCTATGCCTCAAAAATTTTATTCTTGAAGCATGAAGCTTTTGAGGTGCATGGTCCTCCATTCTGGAGTTAGGGGTTTCCAAAATTTATTTTCTGCATCATGACTCATGCCTCAAAAAAATTATTCTCGAAGCATAAAGCTTTCGAGGTGCATGGTCCTCCGTTCTGGAGTTGAATTCTATACTTGAACCCCATGGCACATTGAGAATAAACTTTTGAAACAAAGGAGAAGTCTAAGGGTTTCTGAACTTATTTTATGAATTAAGGTTATGTTCATCTATTTTACATTAAGGAGCGAGGTGTTAGGGATTTCTAAAATTTATTTTCTGCATCATGGCATATGCTTCAAAAAATTTATTCTCGAAGCATGAAGTTTTTGAGGTGTGTGGTCCTCTGTTCTGGAATTGAACTCCATACTTGAACCCTATGGCACCTTGAGAATAAACTTTTGAAACGGAGGAGAAGCCTAAGGGTTTCTGAACTTATTTTCATGTAAAGTAATGTTCGTCTATTTTGCATTAAGGAGCAAGACCTTAGGGATTTCTAAAATTTATTTTCTATATCATAGCTCATGCCTAAAAAAATTATTCTCGAAGCATGAAGCTTTCGAGGTGCATGGTCATCCATTTTGGAATTTGACCTCCGTACTTAAACCACATGGCACCTTGAGAATAAAATTTTGAAACAAAGAATAAGCCTACGATTTCTAAACTCATTTTGAATTGACATCCTAACACCTTAGAAATTGAATTTTGAAACAAAAAAAAGGGCTTAAGTTTTTTTTTAATGAGTGGAGGCTAAGTTCATTTTTTTAAGAGAGTGGAGTCTCAATATTTTTTTAAAATCAACTTCACTATAAGGTGACCCATGTTTTAAAAAAAATTATTCTCGAAGCATGAAGCTTTTGAGGCGCATGATCCTCCATTCTGGAATTTAAACTCCGTACTTGAACCCCATGTCACCTTGAGAATAAATCTTAAAACAAAGGTCGAAGACTCATGAGTTTCTTATAATTTTTTTTAAACAAAGCCTAAGAGTTTCTAAACTTATTTTGTGAATTGAGGTTTTGTGTGACTTAAAATAATAGATACTTCAAAACATGAATATAATAGATGAATGCATGATTAAGAAAAAAAGGATCATGACTTCAAATATAGTAAATGATGATTTTAATATCTTGTACATGTAAATAAGTTTATTGACATCAAGAACAAGAATATGGCTACGATATTTCATATACTTAAAAAAACTTGACAGAAGGACTCATTGTAATTCCACGAGCTACTATTGAGAAACTTATACAGAATATCAACTAATTAATGTTAAGTCTTATTCAATAAGAAATAACAAAATTGTATTATCTCGTGGTAGTAAAATAGGAAACTAGTCAATAATTTATGTAGTGGATCGACAATGGAACCTACAAAATAAATATATATATATATATA
>NC_033794.1:71852653-71852896 GCF_001876935.1 Asparagus officinalis | reverse complement strand
TTTTTTTTAAATGAACAGTAAAAAATTAAAAAAATATATATAATATAGATTATGTAAACAGGAGTAAAGAACGAAAGAGATCTAAAAAAAGAGGCACGTGTGGAAAGAGGATGAAAAAAAATTGAAAAAAAAAGGAAGAGTAACGCAGGAACATATTAACAGTGTTCGGATGAATAGTGACAGGTAAAAATGGATGAACAGGGATTGGATGAATAGTACGAACATATATAAATAGTAATCAAC
>NC_033794.1:71848996-71852595 GCF_001876935.1 Asparagus officinalis | reverse complement strand
AGCTATGTGAAACCTAACTAGGGTAGGATTAGAATTTCTTTTTAAATTTTGTTAGAATTCTATCTTAAATTTTTTTGATATCCCTTTTAAATTGGATTCTATCTCCTACTAATTTAGTAATTTTAATTAGATAAGGACTCCTCATATTTGAATTAAATGAGCTAATCCTAAGCCTTTTAAAACAAAAAAATGGCATAGCACAACAGCAACAAAAAAAACTTGGGCTCATGCACTCGATTAAAAAAACCGAGCATGTAAGCCAAGGGGGACAATTTGTAGACGCACAAAAAAAATTATTTTTTATTTTGTATTAACAAGCCCTATAAATGAAACTTATTGTGAGGATGATAGTACCTCATAAAAATCAAAACTAATGTGACAGATAGTACCTCATATAAATCTAAACCAATGAAGGTAGGCTCTTCGTATTAATTATTTTAAAGACATATGAGAAGTGAAAAATAAAGAAAATGTTCGTTACGATATATGAACTCAACAATCTGGATAAGGAAGTTTTGATAAGGAAGTTATCATAACTACCCCCACCAATCTTTTTTTAACACCTGACGATAACTTCCTCTGGCCTTCCCTATAAATAGACATTCCTTTCGTCAGAGCAAGGAAGGGAGGATAACAAAAGACCATCAGAAAAGATAGAGAAAAGACGGAGAGATTGAAAAGAAAGAGAGACTTGGAGTCTGAAACAATAACGACAAGGTCCTCTACATTTTTTCATTTTTAAAAGGGAGGAGGCTCCAGAACATTGTCTGGATACCCAAGATCTCATTTTCTTTCTCTTAAAATTTATAATACATTAGAAAGATAGTAAAATTAATATCTCTGCATTTGATTTTTAATGTCTATTTAATTCTTTGCTTTTTACTAATCAGGGGTTTCTTTTAACAAGAGTAATTAACAAAAAAATTTATGGAAGCATGCACCTCTCAATTTTTTTTACAAACAAAGTGATACTAATATCTAGAAATTGTTTTACTCTCCTTGAGATTGGTGATATGACTTGGTCAAGAAGAGATTAGCCTACCCAAATATTATTTCTCCTCTGATGGATATTAGCACCACTTTGAATTTTTTTTTACAAAATATACATGTTGGGCATTCCGCCACTTACAAGAAGATGAGATGAATTCTCTTCTACAAAATCACAGTTGGGAGTTAGTTAATCTTCCAAAAGGAGCAAAGCTAATCAATAGCAAATGGATCTTCAAACGGAAGATTCGTACTGACGATACCATCGGGAAGTACAAAGCAAGATTAGTGGCCAAATGTTTCTCTCAAAAAGAAGGCATTGACTTCTATGAAATCTTTCCACCAATTTGTCAGATCACGAACATTAAAGTGCTTATATATTGGATTATAATTCTTAAGCTTGTTATACATTAAATGGATGTGAATACGACATTCTTAAATGGAGAACTTACTGATTAGATCTATATGGAGCAACCCAAGGGCTATGTTGTTGATGGCATGAATAACAAAGTGTACGAATTGATCAGGTCTCTTTATGGACTGAAGCAAGCTCCTAAATTCTGGCATGAGAAGTTTGACAAAGTTGTTCATGGAGATGGGTTTCAAATCGGTGAATCTAAAAAATACATCCACATCAAAGATGTTGGAGAGAAGGTAATTGTTATCTATCTATACATAGATGATATGCTTATCATTGGTACTAAGATATAGATAATCACACCTACAAAGAGGCTTCTACCAACTCAGTTTTGTATGAAAGATCTTGGAGATGATGATGTAATTCTTAGGATCAAGATCATTCAGTCAAAGAATGGGATTGACTTGACTCAATCTCATTACATTGAAATTGCGTTGAAGAAATATAGATATTTTGATCTTCCAGAACTCAATACCATATGACAACAATAAGAAACTTTGAGCCAACTTAGGAAGACTGGTAAAACAACTAGAGTACCCAAAAACCGTCAGGAGCCTTATGTATACTATGAGCTACACAAGACCAAATATAGCTTTCATAATTAGGATGCTTAGCAGATTTACAAGCAATTTTAAAAAGTCTCATTGGGATGCTATTGAAAGAATAATGAGATACTTGGAAGGAACTATGAATTTGGCCTTATTGTTCTCTGGATATCCTACAATTATAGAAGGGTTCTCAGATGTCAGTTGGTACTCAGAACCAGATGAATGTTGTTGATGTATGTTATCTAACAGAGAGTTACGTAGGATGCTGTAAGATATTAAGGTTTCTCAATATTCTTCAGATGGATGGCTCTTGAGTAGAGAATCCAATCCTGCACATGAAGAACACATGAGAGAGTCAGAGTTGGAATCTTGGGTGATTTCTTCGACAATCGGGTAAATGTTAAGCTTGAGTGGAGAAGAAAAAGAGTGAATGTATGGTGTTTTTCAATCAGAGTCAGCTTACCCTAAGTAGTAGATAGCGGTTTCCCTTTATAGAAGATCTAAGATGTGGATGCGTAACTTGGCCGAGTCGAAGCAGGTGGCTCAGTCGGCAGCTACTTTACAGGTATCAGCTGTAGAAGAGGGTGAGTCACCCAGGCATTTAATGTGAGAGTGACTGACTGTGCATGGTGTAGATGAGGTCTAATGAGTCATAAAGACCTTCAGGGGCTGGAGCGATGATGACTCTAATCAGCTATTTAATGTGCTGGCAATAGGCTATTAGTAGGGGGCCGAGGATAAACTGTCTTTCTACTCGTCTTCCTTGAGAGGATCGATAAGTAACACCTTTTTACTCAGCTTTGAAAGATCTCAACCCGGCCTCGTAGGGTGAAGAGGAGTTGGGTCAACTCAGAGGGTGAGTTTGAATGAGGATGTCTTTTGACGTGGCCCTTCTTGGGAAGGATCGAGTGTTGAAGCCGCTCGAGTCATCCCGTATAGGATGATGCTGATCTGGTATTGAGTAATGAAGGATACGTGTCGGCTTCTCGATGGGGGATTAACACTTAGCTATTTGTAAGATGTACCACTGGCCCCTTTCACTCAAACTTGGTTGGCTAAATCCGAGTGAAATTGAACAGTCTATTTTGGGTATTTAAGGCGCATTTAAGAGGAAACTGACAGTCGTTGTTCATGTGATGTTCTGAGATCATAGGAGATCGTGTGCCAGTGTTGCCTCATTTCATGAGCACGGATGGTATGTCAACCGAAAGGTAGCACTTTGGCTCCTGAGTGATCACTTCGAATTCCGAGGTCGATCTCAATCATCCGTCAATAATCGAATCGACCGCTCTAATCTCGTCATATGCTCACTCCAAGCCTATATATATATTAGTTCTACCGAAGGCCATTTACAAATTTTTTGAACCCTAGAACTCTCCAGCCTCTGAGTGATTTCTGATCATTTTTCGATGATCTATTCCCACAATGGCCTCTTCTGCTATCGATGCTATCGGCAATGAGGCTAGGATCAATATTTTGAGGAAGTTCCACTCCAAGATGTGTGTGATGGAGCTCAAGAGCTATTATGACCACTACGACATCTCTCATGAGTTCACACTGTCAGTACCGGAGAGGGCTTAGGTGGTATATGACCACAGCGGAGTGATTGCTCCAGTGTACTACCGGCACTTGGAGTATGGCCTCCG
>NC_033794.1:71812126-71847996 GCF_001876935.1 Asparagus officinalis | reverse complement strand
TCGGGAACTTCCCGATGCATTGGATTATCCACCCCCAGCTTCTCTCTTGGAGCTGGGTTTGACTTTGTTGTCCGGCCGGGTTATCCTTAAGAATATTAGCGTAATATCTTCCAGGAACTTCCCGTCAATGGTAGGAAATAGTTTAGACTCATATACCTATTGGAGTATCAGGGAGCAGTTTAACCTCTTATACCGGTAGGAGGAATGAGAAACAGTTTATACTCGTATACTCTTTGGAGTGTTAAGGAGCAGTTTATACTCTTATACTTGTCGGAGTATTAAGGAGCAGTTTATACTCTTATACTTGTCGGAGTGTCAAGAAACAGTTTATACTCTTGTACTCTTTGGAGTAATGAAGAGCAGTTTATACTCGTATATTCGTCGGAGTCTTGAGAAACAGTTTATACTCGTGTACTCTTTGGAGTCTTGAGAAACAGTTTATACTCTTGTACTCTTTGGAGTATTGCCGTTTTCAATTGGCTTACCCTAGCGTTATAACGCCGGCTTCAACCAAGGTCTGGATGCTATTCTTGAGAGCAAAGCATTCCTTGGTGGGGTGGAGGATCCTTCTGTGGTACTCGCAGTACGTTGGATCCGCAGAATCGTCATCTTCCTCCTGATGCGTGATGGGCGGGAGTTTGATTTTGTTGTTTTCGAGAAGGGTCTCGAAAATAGCTGGAACGTCTTCGTCTTTGAACGAGTACTCGTTTTGGAGCTCCTCGTCCGAATTCTCCTGTTGTTCCCAGGACTGCTGTTGTGACGTTTGATCATCGTCAATAACTGCTGCAGGTACGTCCTCTTCATCATGAGGTACGAGATCCGAATCCAGAGGGTCAACCATTGGTTGGTTTCTTTCGACCTTCCGCCTTCTGATGAAGCGTTCAGCTTGTTCTCCTCGAGCCTTCAACTCTTTCCAGGTATTGAGCGGCTCTATTCCCATCACGTCCAAGATGTTAATGGACAAGTTGTTCTGACAAGTCTGCAAGAGGAATTCCTCCGTGACGGGATCCCTGCAGTTCATTGCCTGATTGCGGAAGCGTTTGATGAAGGTATCCACCGACTCTCCGCCTTTTTGTTTCTCGTCGAAGAGTGTCCTGATCGACACCTCGGTGTCATCATCGAAGAATTGGGCGAGGAACTTGCTTTCCAGGTCCTTCCAGCTGTTGATGGTTCCGGGCTTGAGACGGCGGTACCAATCGAAGGCAGGCCCGCGAAGGGTGCCGACGAATGACCGAACCATCAAAGGCTCGTTGCCCGAGATTACTCCCAAGTGAGACTTGAAGTAGATCAGATGTTGAGTGGGCGAGCCCTTTCCGTTGAACGGCGTGAAGTTGATCAGGTTGAACTTCGCCGGATACGGGATCGAATCCCACTTTCTCGGGTAAGGACACGGAATGCCGGTCCTCTTCACCTCCCGAACAGACATCAGGGCTTCGATTTTTCTTTCGAGCTCCTTTATCTTTTCGGCCTCACCCATATCCTGTTTTGGATAAGTTTCGAGAGGAATCATACGGCCACCCCCAGTGTTGTCACTACTGGTGGGTCCACCCCCAGCGCTATCATCACTGGTGGGTCCACCCCCAGCGCTGTTAATTTTAGTGGGGCCACCCCCAGTATTCTTGGGTGGTGCGTTGGCCATGACGATTTCGACCACCTCCGGCTCGCTGTTGACTGCAGCGTTCTGGGTGCGACGGTCGGACTCAACTAGCTGGTTCGACAAAGCTCGGATTCGTTGATCGTGCATTTGTCTCATCTCTTGCATAGCCACTTCCATTTCAAACTTGAAGATTTCCTTCTGCTTAGTCAGGGCCTCTTCAATGATTTTGGCTATCTGATCTGTATTGACCATGAACACCTCTCGAGCTTGCCCTATGCTAGACGTTGTGTCGTCGGAGGCGAGCGCGGAATGAGAATCCGAGAACTCATCATCGGAATGGACTCCTTCATGGACCCCACAGTAATTGTCATATCTGACGGCTTCTAGCTGAAGCTGAGCTGTTCCCGAATTGACCCTGCTTCCTGGAGAGGAATTAGAGTCGGAACCACTTGAAATGATTGGGGATTTTCCTTTGTTGACCGTGTTGATGGTAACTTCCGGGAGTTCGTCATCTCGATCAACCGATCCTCTTTGGTGGGAGTTTGATTTGAGCTTCGTTATCCCATCGGAAATTCCCTCGAATATCGAGACCCTTTGTGGAGCGGTCTTGGGGCAGCTACAGGCTGATAATACTGCCCTGATAATTTTGGTACACGGACAGTGAGAATCCGCTTCCCGGGTGTTTCTCTTTCGAGATTCATCCGCACCCCCAGCCTGATAGTACAACTCATCGACGTTGCCGTCGGAGTAACCTATCGGCTGCTCACATGGGTTCTCAGGTATAACGCGTTCATTTGTTCGACGCGCCTTCTTCTGAGTAAACATTGCCTTGTTGGCCTCTGCAAGAGTCGCACGTTTGGAATCACTCCTTTGTGAGGGTGAAACCTTAACGGGCTCTTGGTCTTTTGCATGCACCGCCGAGCTGGTTGTTGCAAAGATCGATTTGTTAGGAGATCGTGCACGACCCCCAGTCTGGATGTTGTCTCGAAGCTCCTTCAACGATCCCCAGCTTTCCTTGCTCTTGGTCCTTTGCACGCACCGCCGAGCTGGTTGTTGCAGAGATCGATTTGTTAGGAGGTCGTGTACGACCCCCAGTCTGGGTGTTGGCTTGAAGCTCCTTCAGCGATCCCCAGCTTCCCTTGACAAGCGTTTTTCCTCGATTCTCGGGTAGAGCATCGATACGGTTGTTCAGAGGATTCCTAGACTTGGGGAAATCCACGCTGCGGTGGGGCTTTACCGAAGGTTCGGGACCTGAAATGGACGAAGGTTGGAGAGCAATATTACCTGCTTTTACCTTAGGCGTTGATTTGACCTTTGGTACCCAAACTCGTTCGGATTTCGGCGATTCCTTAATTGCCTCTCCCTTTAGCATTTCTCGTGCTTTTTGGACCAGGGCTCGGGTATGCGCACGCAAGGCGCGGCGCTTCTGGATTCGCTCCTCGAGAGTAGAACGGGTTCTTTTGACTTGAACCCATTTGTTCGTTTCTGCTTCGGAGGAGGGGCTGGTTGTTTGCCGTGGTTGCTCCTGGCGTTGCCTGGATTTTAGATCTACGTTATAGCGGATCCCATCCATCGGCTCCAAAGCTTCGGCCAGCTGTCGAGCAAGACGTTGACGCTGTCTTTGTCGTGCTCTCTTTGATAATGCCGGAGCGTCTTCAGAAGTCATCTCCTCGGCGGAAGAGGAATCCGGATCTGCGATCTCGACCAGGTTGGACGACGTGGGGACGTCGCGTGGTGCAAGTGCAGAGGCGGCAACGGGGTCTTGGATTTTTGAACCGAAGGACCTGCAATCATTTATGAAAGAGGTTACCTTTCTGTACCCGTTTGGAGAGGCGGATCTGGAGGAGGAGGAAGAGAGGCCTTCTTTGAACCGTTGTTGATCGAGCTCGTGTTCTTCATTCACCCCGATCTTGAGTGCTGGTTGCGTCACGACGGCGTCGGTTGCGATGCCGTTGGCTCCCACTGTGGTCGCCAGCTTGTTTGCGGAAAAAGTTGCTGTATTCATTGCTGCATTCATTACAACTTCAATCGTTACAATGAAATAAAAAGATAGCCTTTTTATAAGACCGGTACACAATGAAAACAAAAGAAATACAACTCTTTTCAAACAAACGCAAGATCTGTTTGTCATCTCTTGCTTGCGTGGGTCTTTTGCCTGTGACGGGGATGTTGATATCCGTGGACCACCGGGGCACTCAGATCTGGTCCGATAAAATCGGGCAGAGTTTCGTCTATCCGCGGGGGGATTTTAGAAACTCTGAACCCCGTCGATCCGCGTGGGATCTCAGAGGTGTAAAGCTTATGTCTCGGCTAAAACGAGGCACTAGCTCTCCTTTGTATCACCGCTAAGGGCAACACTAAGGGAAAAGAAGGTGGGGAATGAAGAAGAAGACTCCTTTGCTGCAGAAGGCTCGCTCACTCCTCGATCCGGCAGGGCTTCGCCGCTCTCTTAGAAAACCCCGACTCCTTCCTCCGGCAGGGCTTCGCCGCTCCTCTCTGGAATTTCAGATCTCAAAGGCTAGAGCTCTAGATCTGAAATTCCTCTCCCAAAACCAAGGCCAAGAGAATGGAGGCCCTAGGGGCCTATTTATAGGAAAAGCAAGGGGTAGGGGGCTGGTTGAGGACACCCCTAGGGGGGTGTCTCGGCTCCAAAACCGAGACACCCCTTGGGGTGTCTCGGCCATGGCCGAGACACCCCCAAGGGGTGTCTCGGTTTTGGAGCCGAGACACCCCCCTAGGGGTGTCCTCAACCAGCCCCCACCGGGAGATAGAATATAAAATTCTTCCTCTCCTCGGACCTTTCCGATGCTCGGAGTGGCGACCCCACTCCCAGTTCATCATTCCGGGTGCTCGGAGTGGAGATCCCATTCCCAGTTCATCCTTCCAGATACTGGGGGTGGAGAATCCCACCTCGAGTTTCTTTTCCAGCTGAAGATAGAATATAAAATTCTTCCTCTTTAGCACCGGGAGATAGAATATAAAATTCTTCCTCTCCTCGGACCTTTCCGATGCTCGGAGTGGCGACCCCACTCCCAGTTCATCATTCCGGGTGCTCGGAGTGGAGATCCCATTCCCAGTTCATCCTTCCAGATACTGGGGGTGGAGAATCCCACCTCGAGTTTCTTTTCCAGCTGAAGATAGAATATAAAATTCTTCCTCTTTAGCACCGGGAGATAGAATATAAAATTCTTCCTCTCCTCGGACCTTTCCGATGCTCGGAGTGGCGACCCCACTCCCAGTTCATCATTCCGGGTGCTCGGAGTGGAGATCCCATTCCCAGTTCATCCTTCCAGATACTGGGGGTGGAGAATCCCACCTCGAGTTTCTTTTCCAGCTGAAGATAGAATATAAAATTCTTCCTCTTTAGCACCGGGAGATAGAATATAAAATTCTTCCTCTCCTCGGACCTTTCCGATGCTCGGAGTGGCGACCCCACTCCCAGTTCATCATTCCGGGTGCTCGGAGTGGAGATCCCATTCCCAGTTCATCCTTCCAGATACTGGGGGTGGAGAATCCCACCTCGAGTTTCTTTTCCAGCTGAAGATAGAATATAAAATTCTTCCTCTTTAGCACCGGGAGATAGAATATAAAATTCTTCCTCTCCTCGGACCTTTCCGATGCTCGGAGTGGCGACCCCACTCCCAGTTCATCATTCCGGGTGCTCGGAGTGGAGATCCCATTCCCAGTTCATCCTTCCAGATACTGGGGGTGGAGAATCCCACCTCGAGTTTCTTTTCCAGCTGAAGATAGAATATAAAATTCTTCCTCTTTAGCACCGGGAGATAGAATATAAAATTCTTCCTCTCCTCGGACCTTTCCGATGCTCGGAGTGGCGACCCCACTCCCAGTTCATCATTCCGGGTGCTCGGAGTGGAGATCCCATTCCCAGTTCATCCTTCCAGATACTGGGGGTGGAGAATCCCACCTCGAGTTTCTTTTCCAGCTGAAGATAGAATATAAAATTCTTCCTCTTTAGCACCGGGAGATAGAATATAAAATTCTTCCTCTCCTCGGACCTTTCCGATGCTCGGAGTGGCGACCCCACTCCCAGTTCATCATTCCGGGTGCTCGGAGTGGAGATCCCATTCCCAGTTCATCCTTCCAGATACTGGGGGTGGAGAATCCCACCTCGAGTTTCTTTTCCAGCTGAAGATAGAATATAAAATTCTTCCTCTTTAGCACCGGGAGATAGAATATAAAATTCTTCCTCTCCTCGGACCTTTCCGATGCTCGGAGTGGCGACCCCACTCCCAGTTCATCATTCCGGGTGCTCGGAGTGGAGATCCCATTCCCAGTTCATCCTTCCAGATACTGGGGGTGGAGAATCCCACCTCGAGTTTCTTTTCCAGCTGAAGATAGAATATAAAATTCTTCCTCTTTAGCACCGGGAGATAGAATATAAAATTCTTCCTCTCCTCGGACCTTTCCGATGCTCGGAGTGGCGACCCCACTCCCAGTTCATCATTCCGGGTGCTCGGAGTGGAGATCCCATTCCCAGTTCATCCTTCCAGATACTGGGGGTGGAGAATCCCACCTCGAGTTTCTTTTCCAGCTGAAGATAGAATATAAAATTCTTCCTCTTTAGCACCGGGAGATAGAATATAAAATTCTTCCTCTCCTCGGACCTTTCCGATGCTCGGAGTGGAGATCCCACTCCCAGTTCATCCTTCCAGATACTGGGGGTGGAGAATCCCACCTCGAGTTTCTTTTCCAGCTGAAGATAGAATATAAAATTCTTCCTCTTTAGCACCGGGAGATAGAATATAAAATTCTTCCTCTCCTCGGACCTTTCCGATGCTCGGAGTGGCGACCCCACTCCCAGTTCATCATTCCGGGTGCTCGGAGTGGAGATCCCATTCCCAGTTCATCCTTCCAGATACTGGGGGTGGGGAATCCCACCTCAAGTTTCCTTTTCCAGCTGAAGATAGAATATAAAATTCTTCCTCTTTAGCACCGGGAGATAGAATATAAAATTCTTCCTCTCCTCGGACCTTTCCGATGCTCGGAGTGGCGACCCCACTCCCAGTTCATCATTCCGGGTGCTCGGAGTGGAGATCCCATTCCCAGTTCATCCTTCCAGATACTGGGGGTGGAGAATCCCACCTCGAGTTTCTTTTCCAGCTGAAGATAGAATATAAAATTCTTCCTCTTTAGCACCGGGAGATAGAATATAAAATTCTTCCTCTCCTCGGACCTTTCCGATGCTCGGAGTGGCGACCCCCCTCCCAGTTCATCATTCCGGGTGCTCGGAGTGGAGATCCCATTCCCAGTTCATCCTTCCAGATACTGGGGGTGGGGAATCCCACCTCAAGTTTCTTTTCCAGCGGGAGATAGAATATAAAATTCTTCCTCTCCTATTTTGACACAACTTTCAACTTCCAATCCGCGCACTTGGTGCATGGGGAATTTTATCCCGAATCCTAAGTAGGGATAAGTCAACACCTAACACGTGTTGCCGGGTAGCCTATTCCCGTGACAAGGGCAAAGTCTACGTATTCGAAGTCGTAGCATTAAGTCTAAGGGAGTTCATTCCTTTAGCACAACGTTACATGCGGAACGGATTTCGACAATCCGCATGCTAGCCCGATTCAAACGGTAATCGGTAAAGGCATATCAAACCCGTTGAAGGCTGGGGGTTTGCCAAAAACCCCAAAGTCAATGCCTAACACGCGTTGCCGGGTAGTCTATTCCCGTAAGAAAGACGAAGTCTATGTATTCAAAGTCATAGCATCAAATCTAAGAAAAGCAATTTTCTTAGCACAACGTTACATGTGGGACGGATCTAGACAATCCACATGCTAGCCCGATTCAAACGGTGATCGGTAAAGGCATATCAAACCCGTTGATGGCTGGGGGTTTGCCAAAAATCCCATAAAATCTGTCATTCAGAAGAAATGCAGACAAATCACAAGAAAGAAGCAAATGTGGAGTTTCTATTAATAGGTCAAGTCAAAAGCATACAACAAAGAGCTCATTAGCCCGAAGGCAACTGACGGCTAAGAATATGAGACTTTAAGCTAAAAAGTCTATCTGCATAACTCTGCTCAAGTCCCGCCTGCAGATCTGCTCGGGCAGATTCCTCAGAACAGCTCAAGATCTCCGCAGCTTCACTCTTCAACTTCATCAATCCCTCCTGAGTGGATCCGAACTCCTCGAGTACCTGGTCACGGGAACGCTCTAGTCCGATCAAGTCATCTGCGATAAGAACGGCGGATTCCTCGGCACGCTTCAAGGCCTCCTTCAACCTAGTCGCTTCCTCGCGATTCGAGTCCAAGGAACGGAGTAACTCAGCTTTCTCCCTATCCATCCTCGCCATGTTAGCCATTAGATGCGCAAGGGAGCTCTCGCGTGACTGAAGCTCACGCCCGACGGAAGATCTCAGTTCACGCCACTGCTCCATCCTATGCTCTAACTCAGAGGATACGAAAGAAGAAGTCCCGGTAACCTCCAGTTCCTTCAACTCTCGTATCTCTGACTCCAGGGCAGCGAAATCAGCAGTGAAGGAATCAGCCAGTTCCGGGTATCCTTCTTCCCTCATCATCGTCATGTGGCGAGAGAAGGAACGCCGGAACTGATCGAAGCCGCCTCCTCGGTGGAGAAGCTTCTCGATCAAGCCATTATACCAGGCGGTGAAGAAGCTGAGGTCCGTACGGAAAGCCTCTCCGTCAGGATCAGTATCGGCCAAAAGGCTACGGACACGCTCGTGCAAAGAAGATCGAGATCCTACAAGCAACAACTTGGAAGCTCAGTGAACTATCGAATATGGAAAGGAAAGTCAAAAGGCAGGTTCCGAACATACCGACGCCAACGGATGTCCCATCGGGTTGAGAGCCGACAGGTTCCGGGACAGCAGCAGAAGAGGGTACGTCAGCCCCTACAGGCGGAGTGCTCACACCGCTCGGCAGAGACGGGGAGGCACCACTGCTATGAGGACTTTCAACCCCGGGGACTGTAGCAGTATCAGGCTGAACGCCTGGTCCTACAGTGACATTCCTATGTTAACCCAAATGGAAATTTGGACAAATAAGGAGAATCGGGATAAGAAGGTCGTATGAATACCTGCAATCCCCATGTCCTCAGATGCAGCCGGAATGCCAAGAGTCATAAGAGTATCGGCCCAAGCTGCTGGTCCTATGATGACACTCTCTTATTAGTCAAAATGAAAATTTAGACGAATAAGAAGAATTGGGATCTGCATACCTGTAGATCCATTATCCGCGGGCATTTGAGGGATGTCAGGAGTCATATGAGAATCAGTCCTAGCGGCTGGTCCTATGATTGCACTCATTAGTCAAAAGACAGATAAACATAGGAAAGTACAATATCCCTGAATCGTATACATACCTGCAAGCCCGTCGCTCTGAGGCAAACTGGATATGCCAGGGATAGATACCGGGCTAACTCCAATGGTAGACGCTGCGATAATCAATCATTCATTAGTCATATGAAATATCGGGCAAGAGGGAGAAAATCAGATATATACCGGTAGATGAATCGTTCCCGAAGAATGGTCTCTCGGTCCCTCTGGAAGTCTGCTCAGCCAGCATGTCAGCTAATAAGCCGGCATCCGGCTTCGAGAAGCTTGGCCCCTCCATCGCAACATCTGCAGGGTAACCCAAATGTTGAAGGATGAGGAAAGCTCAAACGAGAAATCTTCCTTCACCTTACATAAGGAAAATGACATTGGATGCGGATATACCTGAATAAGGGATTGTGGGCTCAACATTATTTATCTGCTCAAGATCGATGTTAAGGTCGATGCCCAAAGACCCATCGTGAAAAGCGTCGCACATTTGTTGCACAAAGCAATCCATGTTGTCAACGCCAGGGGACGCCGAACCCGGTGGGAGTTCGCCCTCCTCGAAGAAACCTGAAGCACAAAACATGGTCACAAATCCCCAAAAGGTAAACAACCTTGAAGCAAGAGCAATTGAATGTTACCTCCCCCTCCATCGGCAGTGCTCCCTAAGTCCACTCCACAGGGACGCTGATCGTCATGGGGCTTATGGGCGGTCTTCTTCCTCTTCGGGGCACCAACCCTCCGAGGACCAAAGGGTCGAACATGCGCAGGCCTATCACACGTTTCAACGTGTGTAGGAGCTGGTGGCTCATGATCATTGACTGCCCTACCTAAAGTGACAATAGCCATTTCAATGAAAAAGAGCTGTCATTTATGGAAAATGAAAATTAAAAGAGATAGGACAAACCAGTATCGAGATCCCCTCTGCCGGTATCTGCGTCCGCATACTCGTCCTCGGAGGTCTCGTCATCATCACCCGTAGGGAGAAGTTCTTCTTCGTCTGAGACAAGAGATTTGGCATGCCCTTTTCTCCGCTTCTGAGCAAGCTCAGCTCTGCGACCAGCCATCATAGCAGCCCGGACCGCGTACTCGGACTGCAACTCTGAGAGGCTCCTCACGCTGATGGACTCATATGCAGAAAGGAACCACTTGCAGCTGAGGAAAGTGATCAATGGCTTACGCCGGTACGAAGGAAGAGCAAAACGGGCTCCAGTACAGCCCACCATCGTCCATAGCCACGCTCGAACGCCATCAATCAATCCTCCCTCAACCCGCAGGCTGCGGCTCGGATTCCCGACATACAGTTGGTCATAGCCGAATTGTCGAGCAAAGCGGCAAGGGAGATAAGGCTCTATGTGGCACTGGTTCTTCACCCGAAGGACGAGATAGCCTACACGGATGTTCACTAACCACCGGAAGCAACCAGCGTCAAGAACGGTCCGGTCACTTCTAGGTTTCTCCTCATCAACCAGCACGTCGCCATAGCGACCTGAAAAGTGAGGGAAACACTTAAAGAACTCCCAACTCTTGCGGACCCGGAGCTCTCGCTGAACATCACTAAATTTGCTCCCAAACCATCTGCTCTGCTCCAACAATTGCATGAAGGGGACAGGGATGTCAACAACGCTGGGGGCCGACATCAAGTCGGGACGGTGAAGAACGAGCCACGCCATCAAATATGCGTAAGGGAGCTCAACCTTTGGGCAAACCAGCTCAGCTGATGGTTCAGAACCCATATGTGTAAAACTGCTAACCAGACCCCTGAGCCCGCAATGGATACTAGCAACCATTGCTGGGAGCAGGGAAAGCTCTCTCCCATAAGCCAGCTGAACTGCAGGGAAGAGCACCTCGATGGGTAGAGCGTCAGAAGGTTGGTGCGGGACGACACACTTCTTCAACCAAAGGGCAAGGTAGCCTGCTAATAGCGCCCGGGACCCTATAGACCTCTGTGCGCGGCGGAGAAAAGAGCGAAACTTTGTCCCCGCGGGAAAAGCCCCCTCAGCACTGCCGATAGTGTAGGAACGAACCTCAGCCTTTTCCAACAACTCATTAACGGCCGAAGGAGTCATCACGTCTAATTCATGAATGGGCGCACTAGAATCACCATCCAAGTTCTGAAACAAGTAGCTGGCAAACTGCTTCAAGCTGATCTGCCTCTTCCTTCTCGCTTGGGGAGAAGTTTGGATCAAGGAAGTGTAGTAGTGGCAAGTAAGATCCCAGAGTGTGTCATACATGTCCGGAGTATCTTTCTTCATACACTCCAGCTGCTGGTTCGTAGGGAAGTACTCCTGATACGGACAGTCCCCCATCGGAAGACCCGAAACATAATGCATCTCGTGCAAGGCCAACCCTAGCTCACCTCCGCTGGTCAGGAAGGTGTTGCTATCGGGCACATAAGTCTCCAGCAAAGCCAAGAAATGGCGACAGCTGACTGGGATGCCGTACATAGTAGCTCGTATGGGTGCATACAACCCACTGCTCTTCAGATCCCTCTCCCAGCGCGCCAAGACGAAACCAGTCATGCGCGCCCACCACCCTTTGGCTAGGGAGGAAGCCCAGCCATAACATCTGTACTCCGATGGGGGTAACTGTCTCCCAAGAAGAGCCAGACGGTTGCTCACAGTCGGAGCAGCAGCTGACACCTCGCCTGGGGGTGCAGTATCAAGACCCATGATCCCGGGTCGTAGACCACGCACGTCATGATACCCCTCAGAGCCAGGAGTCTTATGGTTAGTAGCATATCCGCATTGAACCCGATCAGCATCTTCAGTAAGATGCCAAGACATCTGCCGGTCCACGGCTTGCCCCTTCAAATGACTGAAAGAATAGTGGCGTGGAATCGAAGGGATGTACAAACAGGCTCCACCGTCAAGAGTTAACCAATGCTCCTCACAAAGAGTCAGCGTGGCAGGATCCCTGACATGATCTCCAAATAGAAAACCCGGCTTCTTTAGAACCTGAGTGGAAGTAGAATCAGGGGTGAAGGAGGCATCTGTGATAAGTTGGCGCAAGCAATGGCGCCCTCCTTCCTGTATCGAACGGCAAGAGTCATTTGGACGATCCCCGTCGAACCGAGGAAGTGGGCCAACAGCCTGCCTAAGAGTAGCAGAAGAGAAAACCTCCCGACTACATCCGGTGTTGGCGTGAGGAGGAAGGCTACCCGCGGGAAATTCCACTGCAATAAAGCACAAGGGCGGAATCAGAAAATCCATCTCGTAAGAAGAATGATAGACTCATCCACGGAATAATTGGAGAGACGATTTTGAGTGACCTACACCAGAAGGACGGCATGCGTCATCACGTGAATAACGTGGTAACGTACACCGACCTATAAGGTGTAGGACAACACAAAATCGCCCCAATGTATCCGAAGACTTGAATTGGCTAAGCAAAACAAGTCTGAAACCTTACCCTCCGCGAGAGAGGTATCGGTTCTTCCTTCATGACCCGCAAAGAGGTCAATCAGGGATGTAAGACAAAATCTCTGCATAAATTCTCACCCCCGAAAAATGAAGCCGCGGGAGAGGATGTCGTGGGGACTTCCTCCTCACTATGCTGTGAACGAGAACGGCTCCTCCGGGGACGAGATCGACGCGGAGACATTGCAAATCTGCAACGAAAAGCAGCAAGTCAGGTACAATCTAAAACATGAATATACGAAATTTAAAAGGGAAATTAAGAACTTTAATTAAAATCCTATACACAAATAGGATTTCATAATTGAAGTCTAATTAAACCTACTAATTTCGTGCACGATGATTGTCATCTTTCACGGTGAATTTTGGTGAAATACCCAAAATACCCTTCGTGTTCAAGGCCAAAATTCAGGTCAAGGACACGCCCGGGTTGGGTCATGGCTTTTGTAGAATTTAACCAATTTTGCAAATAAACCCCTCTAACAACTTTTGGTCCTCTCGCCTAAAGTACCCCTCAAACTTTCGGCCAAATGAGCATGTAATATAGGTCTTAACTTCAGTCCTCTATTACATGAACACCACCCCAATTCTCTGGCTTTTGTAGAATTTAACCAATTTTGCAAATAAACCCCTCTAACAACTTTTGGTCCTCTCGCCTAAAGTACCCCTCAAACTTTCGGCCAAATGAGCATGTAATATAGGTCTTAACTTCAGTCCTCTATTACATGAACACCACCCCAATTCTTTGGCCAAATTTGCAAATAAGCCCCCAAAGTTTTCAGCCCCATATTTGCACATAAAACCCTCAATAAAGTATGGTCTTTTTGCATAAAACACCCATCCAAATTGTTACCAAAGGGGAATGAAATCTAACCCTCACAAATTTCAGTCCCATTTTGCAAATAAGCCCCCCAAAATTCGGCCATTGCAAATAAACCCCCACGAATTTTGCAAATAAACCCCCCAAAGTTTCGGCCATTACCTCTTTTTGCACAAAACCCCCCGAAGTAATAGTGCATACATGCCCCCTAGTCTACCACAAGGATAAAGATGCAACCTTTACAAGAAAGTAAGAGGATTATAAAGAAGAGCTTACCCAAATCAAGAGGCTTGAAATCCCCAACTCCAAGTGCCAAGACGTGAGTTTGAAGGTGGAGGAAGAAACCCTAGTTGGAGTTGAAAATTTTTGGCCAATGAGGAGCATACAAAAATCCGAAGTTCCTTGAGGGTTTGGAGCTTTTGAGAGAAGTGAAACAATGGAGGAAAGAAGAGTGGGGAAGAAGAACACACAACACCCCCATGGGGTGTCTCGGCAAAACCGAGACACCCCAGGGTGTCCCGGTTTTGTCGGGACACCCCCAGGGCGTCTTGAGTCTGTTTTGACCCCCCCGAACCTTGTTTGACCCCTAAATTATTTTCTGAGCCCCAAAACACTCCGATTCTTCGCCAATGGGTGGATATTGATGAACTCCAAAAGTCAACATTTGACGAATCAAAACCCTAAGGGCCAACGCCGGTCAACGCGTAACCCTAGGTCAACGCCGGTCAATGCGTTGCGCCAAAAGTCAACCTTTGACGAATCAAAACCCTAGGGTGGACGCCGGTCAACGCGTAACCCTGGGTCAACCCCACTCAACGGGTTGGGAGCAAAGTCAACGTGTGACGATTCAAAACCCTAAGGGCCAACGCCGGTCAACGCGTAACCCTAGGTCAACGCCAGTCAACGCGTTGCGACAAAAGTCAACATTTGACGATTCAAAACCCTAGGGGCTAATGCCGGTCAACGCATAACCCTAGGTCAACGCCAGTCAACGCGTTGCGACAAAAGTCAACGTTTGACGATTCAAAACCCTAAGGGTCAACGTCGGTCAACGCGTAACCCTAGGTCAACGCCAGTCAACGCGTTACGACAAAAGCCAACGTTTGACGATTCAAAACCCTAAGGGTCAACGCCGGTCAACGCGTACCCTAGGTCAACGCCAGTCAACGCGTTGCGACAAAAAGTCAACAAACGGTGATCCAAAACCCTAAGTCAACACGATGTGACGGAGGTAGTTCAAAGTCAACTCAGTGACACGAGCCAAACTCAATTCATCAGCTGCAAGCTCGAGACTCCGACGACGGCCAGACGATAAACGCAGCGCCGGAAGAACCTCGGCTATTCGTCAAAGCATCGAATAGATCGAAAATCGAAGGAGCCAAGAGTTGAAGCTAACTACAGGTCCTAGTGCCGACTGAAGGCTAGACCAATCACATCCAAAGTATTCCAGCCTCTTCTATAAAAGAAACGAGTCCGGAACACTTTGGAGGGGGTATCTGTAGGCATCGAAAATTGCCTATAGGTCTCCACAAACGGTTCAGTGTTAACGAGCGACAATGAACATCACCATCCGACCCACATGAGCCTAATCAACGTCGATGAATGATTGAAGTGAATCGACGAGCCACGTGAGCGGATAGGGTTTCGGAACAACCAAGACCCGGACCAAACGGGAACCCGGCACTGCTCACGAATAGGACAACGTCCTTCATGCCTCGACTACTCTACAGATAATCCAATCACCAGAGCGGATCGAACTCTTCGTCACGCATCCAACGCACTGTCTCGGATTTTTGGAGACACCCCAAGGGTGTCCCAGATCTGTGCGGACACCCCTGGGGTGTCCTAGATCTGTGCGGACGCCCCCCTCTTGTTTTCCTATAAATAGGACCCCCTTACCTCATTTGGAATGATCTGGATTTTTGGAGAGCCTCGGCGAAGCCCTGCTGCAGCAAACACTGATCGAGCACTTCAACCGAGGAGGAGAGGTCTAAATCAGTCTTCATCACCCGTTCTCATCCTTCCTTAGTATTAGCCTTTAGCGTTAATACTAAGAAGAGCTATTACCTCGCTTTAGCCGAGGTATACGCTTAGAACTTCTAGATCTCACGCGGATCGACGAAGTTCTGTCCGATATTTCTGGATTAGAAGTTTCTAGATCTCACGCGGATCAACGAAACTCTATCCGATTTATTCGGACCAGATCTGATTGCCCCGGTGGTCCACGGATATCAACATCCCCGTCACAGGCCAAAGACCCACTCAAGCGAGACCGCACCAAAACGGGATCTCGTGTTTATTTTCGATAAAGTTGTAATCTTTGTTTTGTTGCATTCCTGTTGTAACGTTTAAAGTTGTAACAGATTCAAAAGCAATGAAAACAGTGACTTTCACCGAAAACATGATGCTTATGTGAGCGGGGTCAGGATTGTTGAAGAGGGAAGAAGATGAGATGGGAAGTTGTGGAGAACAATGACTCTAAAAACAGAGAGTAATGGAGGAAATGGGGAAAGGGGAAACCACAGCGGAGCTTGAGTTCTCAAGGCAGAACGCGATGTCTGAAGTTGAAGAAGATGAAGCGGAGATTTTGAGAAAACGGGGAAGGGATTATGGCACCAGAGATGGGGGAAACGGTGAAAGGGGAAATTGAAGAATAAATTCAGAGAAGTTGAAGCTACATTAGGATTGAATATGTAGATATTGGAGATTTGCTAAAATATAGATTAATTTTTTTATTTTTTATTTAAGAAAATGATTAAAAAAAGAAATTTTGTTATAGTTGCAGATGTAATGATAAGTGATTTAATATAAGGGGCTGATTGGTTGGTTTTCCTAATTATAGGAAACTTATATCCATGCATAAATATGGTTTTTCATGTGTTTTTAAAGGTTTCTTGAAATATTGAGTATTTGGTTCACCATAAAATAGGGTTGAAAATGGATTTCCTCACATATCCATTGTTTGTTTCACAACTAAAAAAAAGAAAACTAAGAATAGGAAACATCACTTCTCATTTTCTTTAGTTTGGATTAAAGAAGTACATAATGAGAAAAAATAGATGGTCTCACCATGGTGAGGTTACCATCAAAAGAGACAAACTAAAGAAGTGCTACGAAAAGAGGAGAGCATACCTATATTCATATTTCATAGCCATTCCACCGACCAAACTCTAGCAGCCCTGCTATAAATTTTTTTCCCATCAAATCTCATATGGGCTTGTTTTACTTCTTCATCTTTTTAAGAATATTTTGCTACAACCATTCAAATTTCAAAAACTTAACCTCATCCCTGCCAAAATGCAATAACTCCAACAAAATTTACAACAAGAAATAACATGTATGATATTCACCTTAAACCTCAAAAGGCAGTGAAAGGTCAAGTTATTTGCGATCTTATGGCCAATCATCCATTGAACGAGAAGGTCAAATTGTACCAGGATATGCCTGATGAGGCGTATGAAGCCAATATTGTATTGAAAGAACATGTATGTCAATTATACTTCGATAGCGCAGCAAGAGCGAACCCTACTGGTCCAGTTATTGCCGGAGTGGGGGTAGTTTTCATCTCCCCACAAAATCATATGCTACCTCGAGTTGTGTCACGCTCCGTTTCCCAAAATACCAGAGAATCGGAACGTGAACAAGCTCGCGACGTATTAGACTGAGGAGAGATAAGTGCTAGACCTCTTCTTCTCAATCTAATACGCTAAGCGTCAAAAATAAAACAATGCGAAGTCACAGGTCCCCGATCACAGATAGCAAGAATATAATGAACAACACAGAATAAAATAATACATATCACAAATGAATATCATCCAAGACACAGAGTTGGGTCAAACACGCCCTTATTACAAAACAGTCCAACTAAAAATATAAAAATACATAGTCTAACAAAAATAAAAGGAAAGTATTGCTAAAACAGCTAAATCCAACATCAAACTAAAGTAAGGTTCTACAGAAGAGATCTAGCGCTCATCAACTACTACAGAAAGAAAAAGTCTAAGCTTCAGATTGTTCTTCTGATCCATCTGGAAGACCTTACTGCTGCAAATCCTCTGGCTCCTGTACTATCCCGAACTGAGGCTGTTCATCTTCTAAATCTGATGTACACCAGAGAAAAACAGGTGTACGTCAGTGTGTATGGCACACAGCAAGATCCCACAGAGAGAAATAGGAACGATCGAACGACCAAAGCAAAAACAGTGATAATAATAATAACATGCAAATGAATTACTAATAATCTAAATGCAATCTATCACTGGAATAAAATATGAATTACTAATAATCTAAATGCAATCTATCACTGGAATAAAATCATCAGAAGAATCTAAGAAAACCATTCAAGTGTCAAGATCACGCAGCTAGCCAACTCACTGGAATAAAATCATCAGAAGAATCTAAGAAAACCATTCAAGTGTCAAGATCACGCAGCTAGCCAACCGGGTAATCATCCAAGTATCCAAATCACACAGCTAGATAGAATTAATACTTAAATACCTATAACTTGAGACGTAGTACGTTGAGTGAAATAATCCGGACAAGGAAACCCTCATGTATATACCTAATGTCTCAAATTATAGATAATTAATTATTAATCCCAATCTAAGTATGAACAGAAATACAACTAGTCTACATCTCATAAAACCAACAAAGTCCATCATAAGACACGCAAGCATATAATTCTTGTTTTACATGTTATTTGAATTGGGGAAGAATATTTTCATGTATATAATCGGGTCCCCGTAAAGTCGTCCGGGGGCAGCCCTCAAGTCAAGTTTTGGCCCTCTGGCCCATATATATAACACTCACGATATCACGATAACAGGAAAGCGCTGTGCCTGTTTATATATATGATATATTCTCCATCCAATTCCCCTTTATAATCCCATGTTGTCAAATTAATTAAGCAACTGTACATGAAATATTAGGCACTAGCCACGGAGTTACCGTGGAACGACTTCTATAAAACTATGAAAATAACCGTGACCCATAACATGTCTGATCAAGAGTGCATCGTCTAGTCAATGCTATAATAGTAATAGTCAAGGAAACCTCATACCGGGATATCGATATCAAGGGAAATCGGGACTCCTCACATCGGGACAGTAAACATTGTCTGATGTTCTTTGTCATACTCTAGCTTTTTGTGGGTAATGGGCGTACTTTCTCGCATATGCGGGACAGTAAACATTATCTCGTATATGCGAGATAGTGGATACTATCTCACCAACTGTGAGATAGCTCCAAGTCCTTTTTGAGTTGTGTTTTGTGTTGTTCTTTTCTTCCTTTTGCATTGGATGATCTTCTCTGACTTAAATGATGATGTTCTTTGTCTTCTCTCTATCTTGAGCTGAGTTTAGGACCTAAGGTAATTTTTGATGCCTACAGATACCCCCTCCAAAGTTTTCAGCCTCCTTAGTATTTTATCAGGGAATCTGAAATACTTTGAATAAGATAGGCCCTGCTTTTACTCAACGTTGGACTGTATAGAAGGACCAATGAATGGCTTCAGTTTCTAAACTTCTTGTATTATGACATCACTAACCATTGTCAAAATCTAGAACTGAAGTTGATTTGTTGACTTTTGAGATGTTGAATTCACTTGTGTCGTTGAGTTGATGCTGAACTAATCATCTTTGTCAGGAGCTCACAGCTGAATTACAGTTGAACTCCAAGGGGTAATTTTGGAAGAAACTTACCATAATGTGTGCCAGACTCCTGAGGGTAATATTGGAAGATCATCACCCTTGGTATACTGTGTGTACATCATGTACATTGAAGGAATGTTGTAAGTGCACTAGAGATGAGTTGAGAACACATCGGATGCACGCCGAATGGACCCTTTGTGCGAGACAGTAGAAATTGTCTCGTGTGTGCGAGACAGTCGAAACTGTCCCGTGTATGTGAGACAGTCGAAACTGTCCCGTGTATGTGAGACAGTTTCTGCTGTATAGCTTGAAGGCCAGAAGTCGGGGGTTTTGCCTTTAAGTTCTAGTAGTTGTGGTGTTTCGGGACTATGTTTGCCCACTTCCCTGAGTTCGAATCCTCTACATATCCCTTTAAATAGATATTAAACCCTTCCCCTCTTCTTCCTCTTCATCTTTGATCGAAAAGAGGTAAACGTCATTCTAGGGTTTGTGAGTTTTTTCGGGTTTTGATCTCTTTCCTCTTGTTTAAAGTGTTCAAACTTTGTTTTCTTGTAATCCTTGATAGAAACTGAACTTAGGACTCTTGATTTTTGTTCCTTCCGAGGTTTTCTTGATTGTCGGCCATGAAACCCTAACATTTCATCGAGATTTTAGTCTAAACCTTTATTTCGGCCATGTTTCCTAAGAGATCGAGGGTTGCCAAGAGAAAATCAGTTGCCTAAGAATCTAAGAGGGCAGAGGTCGCGGCTTCATCCTTCGGAGGTGAGGTTTCACAACTTATTCAATTCAATAGATTAGAGTTTTGCTAAGTTTCCTCGTTTGCCCACCTTTGTGAGGCATTCGGGAATAGCTGACGTCTTCCTTTGCGAGGATCGATGCTTAAACGGAGTGTTTTGCTTGGCCAAAACACATGCTAAGACAAAAAGATGGTTCCATGCCGCCTCGCAACTTGCAAGACAAGGTACCCTACCCTGTAGTTTGCGGGACAATATACATTGTCTCACATATGCGAGACAGTCGTGGCTGTCTCGCAAACTGCAAGACAGTGACTCTATCTTGCAAGTTTGCAAAATCAGCTTAACTCCTTTTTTTGTCTTAGAATTTTTCTTTACTGCATTCTGATATATTCTCTTTTGTTCTTTGCAGTCAATTTCCCGTCCACGGTCTTCTCTGACAGAGAAGTGTCTGGTCAAAGTGGCATTGAGTATGCTTCCTTTGACGGGGCTCCTTTGATCAAGGAGGCTACTCAATGTAACGCAGATTGCCTAGAAGACGTCCTCGAGCTTATGTAGTGAGGGATTCGTTGTACTCTGTGTCAGTTGATTACGGACACACCACTGACAAAAGATAAGGAATCGACTCAACCATTGAGGAAACCCCACTATATGTTTGGTTCTTCCATCGAGGATCCTGACATTCTCTCTTGTGGCTCAGAAAAATAGTTGAACGAGTATGATGGGGCCTTCAAATTCCTCCCTCCAATGCCTCATCATTACTCCCTCATACAACTTAGTAATTTGGCAGTGACAAGGGAGATGTCTTAGCGACTAACGAAAGATCATGAACACATTCATTATGGATTCATTAGCAAGGACAGCAAGACTCCGGGTTCAAGTGACCGAAATTCCATTTGTGGGCTTCACCTTGGACTATTGGGTCAAGACAGTGTGTCATAGAATGAACTAATGATTAAGGCCAACACTATGAAGAATCGTCTTGCTCGACTGGGTAGGGAGTTGCCTATTAAGAGGTATAAATGTTTTGGTTGGGTCCATGTCTACTGATAGATGGTGGACGAGAATGACCAGCTATGTGCTTGGACATTGGGGTAAGGAGTTAGCTGATAAGGATTATATACATCCGATCAAGCATGTATGGTCTCCCAATAAGCGTAGACCATTTCTTCATTTTGTTTGAGATCTATAACCCGGACACTAATACTTTTCTAACTAAACATGGAGAGTTAGGCCTTTCTCTTCATGAGATGATGAAGGTGTCTGGATTGCCAATGAAGGATATTCCCTATTAGGAATACTTTCCCTCTGCCTATCACTTGAACCGAATGAAAGAGACGGCTTCAGTTGCTCATGACATTGTTTGGGAGCTAAACCTGTCACTATCAAATTGCCATGAGGATTGATGTGAAGCCAAAGAAGTTTTTGAAAATTATTTTGAAGCAATTCGTCGATTACCTCTTTAAGAATCTTGAGGATCGTTCTGGTAACAAGGTCTGTGAATTGCCTCCTTTGACCCCATCCGAAATAAATAAGCTGATAGATAAGATCAATGCTCAATCCTACACCACCCGCTCAGCCGAAGGCAAATTTCCAAGCGGTACCAAGTTCGAGACCTTCTTGTGGCACGCTCAAAGGAAGATCAAGCCGGCGACTCTTCTAGCGGGATACTTAGCTATTTGGCTAAAGAAGTGTGTAGTGTCTCATAATGTTTTTGAGTTAGTACCTATTGAAGTTCTGTACCCTACCATCCAATTGGTGATTGGACGTAAGCTTTCCTTGCTCCTGGCCATGATTGCTGATATCCATAGCGGGCTTCGTCACTTGACCACTACATTCATGCAAGAAGGGAGCAAGCCTTCAAGCGAGATTCCCACCACTAAGATAGAGCTGTTGTACACTTATTTGATGACGTGGCTCATCCTCCACCAGTTTGACTTAATGACAGCACCTGAGATTGCCGATCCAAACTTTGCTGCAGATCTTAGAGGAGTGTAAGTGGGTAACAAGACAATGACATGAGGTGGCAAGGTAGTTTAGAATTTACAAGTGCTGGGAGTTCTTCAAGTATTTCCCTCGGTTCTTAGGTACTTATAATGAGATTCTCATCTATGAAGAGGAACTAAGGAAGAACACGACTGCTTTGGATGTAGGATGCTTTCACTGGTTTATCAACATCCGCCCTGGTTATTTGATTTTTCGGGTGAAGAACGTCTACAACATTAAGCCCTATTTACCTTGTAGGTTTGCCCATCAATTTGGTTATGACCAATTGTATGTCGGGAACCCTAATAGAAGATTTAAGGTTTGCGGTGGTCTTATTGATGGCGCTTGAGCATGGTTTTGGAGTATAACTGGTTACACAGACGCCCGATTTAGCCTTCCTATTGCAGAGCCTCAGTTGCAAATGACCTTCTTGTGTTGCAAATGGTTCATAGTTGCCAACGTTCCCACAAGGAAGAAGAGGAATTCGGAACAAGAGGCGGAAACAACATCGAGACTTGCCACTGAAGTAGTTCGAGAAACTGTATCTTCTAGGAAAGGGAAGAAACCTGTTGAATCTTTTGGCAAAGGGAAACTAGTCACTGATTCTGATGAAAGCAAAGAGGAACTCTTCACGGATGTAGATTGGACATTCGAGGAAGAAGGTGAAGCTGGGGGTATTGGAGCTGATGTAGGGGATGACGAAGAAAAAGATGTATCGGGTCTCCCACTTACTTTCTTCCCAGGAGGGGGTGTTAGCTCGCTTATTACTTATAGGACTCGTCGCTTCGACCAGCCCAATTCTCCAGAAGAAGCACTATCTCCCTCTCATTCCAAGGGGAAGGATTCTGCGAAGAAGCCCTCTTCCAAAGAGAGAGTCATTCTTACATATCCCCACTAGATGACGGTAAAAATACAAAGTGGAGATGAAGAAGAGAAGATAGAGTCCATTGAAACTAGGCTTGTTGGTAGGAAAAGATCCCGACCTTCAGCCTAAGTTCAAGCTCAAGCAGCAGTCTCTCCTTGGACCAAGCTACGTACCAAGTTCCGACAAGAGAGTGCTGCTCCTTCTGAAGTACTTCAGCCCACGAAGAGAGTCAAGAAGGTCACACATAGGCCATGCTCTACACTGCCCACATCTCGAGAGGTGCCAATCAGCGATATCCTTTCTAGGGGAGAAGGTAATATTTTACCCCTTATGTTTCTTTTCAAAGCTCCATTTTCAAGTTCATAATCATATCCTTCATTTTTCATTCATAGGGGATCATGAAGAGGGTGAAATCCCACACGAACCCACATCTCCCAGATTCATTCCTTCCAAGGAACCATGCTTCACTTAACAAATGCATGAAGCTATGAGTGAAGATCCCTTGGATGCTGAAGTTGCTATGGAAATCGAGGTCCAATTCGATCCCTATGTTGACGTCACTCCAAAGTCCTCCAGTCCAGATATATCTAGTATAGATACTATCTTATTTGGGGTCGCAATTTAGAGAACTGAGTGACTCGGAATTTGTACCTCCTCTAATTATTTGTGCACTTCGTGCTCTTTTAAAGAAACTAAAGGAACTTAACGTAGGTTCCTGCTCTTTTCTTTTGTACTCAAAGTTTAGCTTTTTTTAGATGTTTCTATGGAAGAATCAGTTGAGGAGGAGGCTACCTATGATGACATAATTGAAGATCTTCCTGAGCATGACTTCGGCCAAATGATTACCTTATCCGAGTCTGACTATAGCTTAATTTCTCAATTGCTGTCAGAATCAAGCAAGGGTCAAGCCACAGGACCCAACCACAGAAGTTGGTTCATCTGCAGGTATGCACTTTATTCCAAAGTTACCTCTTCAGTTGTTAATTGTGAGTAACTAAGTAGGAGTTTTGATTGTAGGACCAGTCACTAGTGCTGATACCATTATTATCTTTGAGGCTATTGAGAAGCTTAAGGATTCTGATACATCGGGTTTAGGACAAGATATTGCTGAAGTCTAACTGCCTACCTCCCAATCCAAAGTTACTATCCTTCAAAATCAATCCATGGCTCCTTATAAAAGGGAAGTCATCAAGTCCTCAGACCCAATGACTATAGAGGTTTTAGCTGAAGTTGAAGTTGGCCCTGCTGCTCAAGTCATGAAACCAACCAATGAAAGTTGGTGCATCAATTACCAAGTCTGTACAAATTGCAGGACTCATGAGGCTAAGCGGGATCAGAACATGAGAGCCAACCTGAGAGATTCTCTGCCAGCATTGGTACATTCTCTTCCATAGTCTGCTTAAAGTCCTAAATATTAGAATCATCATTGATAACTTTTGGAGTGCTTATTTCTTCTTCTTTTCTTGCAGCGTCTCCTTCATTGTTATATGACTCTCAAGGCGTTGGTGTCAGATGAAGATCCAGTTAAGACCGTGATCTGCACAGAACTCTATAGCTTTGCTTCTTTCCTAAACATGATGATCGACAAAGTCCTTCATAAGGGATTTCCCTTCAACAATTTCCTAGATCGTCATGTGATAGACATTAAGGAAGAAGGATATGTGGATTTAGCAGATTCCATTATAGCAGACCTGACTCAATTAGAGCAGGAACTCCAAGAGCTAAAGGAACTCCGGGCTGCTAGTACTTCCTCGTATATAGCTGCTCACATGAAATCTAGCTTAAAAGCATGGCATGATACGCATATGTCTGCTGGTCTTGAACTCCAAAAGCTACAGAGTCGTGTGAAATAGATGGAAGTAGGTCTCTCTAAGAAGGCAAAAACTAAGATTAACTTGCTCCGATCTCCAGAATCGAACCACACAGAGATAATCCACCTCGAAAAAGTCCTTGAAGATGCTAAGAATGCTCGAGCCATCTTGGAAGGTGACTTGGCCGGCATGGAGAGTGCTCATACGAAGCTGCTTGAGAAACCTAAGCCTCAGAAAGAGAAGTTGGCTGAAATGGGAAAAGAGGTCGCTAAGGCTCTGACTACCACTAAGGATTCAATAAGAGCTGATTTGAAGGTAGAACTTGCATGAGCTTATGAAGAGAAGCTCTCTAAGCTGGAGGAGCAAATCCGGCTACGGCGTGTTAGATATAGACTTATCTCTAATTAAGTATAGTAAATAAAATCCACTATGCATAATAGGCATAAGGTTAGGTGCTATTAAGTCAGTAATAACAACTAGCTACACGTGTAGACTTTTGGAGTTCTATTTCTTCTCTTGGGGCAAAGATGAACCCTGTTGTATCTCCTCTTGGGGTAGAGACGAATCCTGTTGTGTCTCATCTTGGGGTAGAGACGAATCCTGTATTGAAGAGAAAGAAGGTTGTTTGCGTCGAAAATTGTTGTATTCATTGCTGTATTCATTACAACTTTAGTCGTTACAATGAAATTGTATTCATTGCTGTATTCATTACAACTTTAGTCGTTACAATGAAATAAAAAAGATTGTCTTTTTATAAGACCTTTACACAATGAAAACAAAAGGTTACAACTCTCGTCAAAACAAACGCAGAGATCATTTATCGGTCTTCTGCTTGCGTGGGTCTTTCGCCTGTGACGGGGACGTCAATATCCGTGGACCACCTGGCACTCAGATCTGTTCCGAAAAATCGGACAGAGCTTCGTCGATCCACGAGGAGATCTAGAAGCCTAAATCGTCTATCTCGGCTAAAACGAGATATCTGCTCTTCTTAGTGATTACCGGCGAAGGGTAATACTAAGGAACGGGCACGGGTGATGAAGACTCTGATGAAGACCTCTCCTCTGTTGAAGCTCTCGACCACTCTTCACTGCAGCAGGGCTTCGCCAACTTCACCAAAAATCCAGATCCCCAAAAATGAGGTAAGGGGTGGCTATTTATAGGACATGGGGAGCACCTTACGCGTGGCTTGACTCTACAGATATCCAACCACCGTTGCGTATGTTTGATATTTTTCGCCCGTAAATTCTTCGTCCGAACTCGATTTGAGTGATTCCAGTGCGTTGGATGCTTGACGAGAGTTCGATCCGCTCCGGTGGTTGACTATCTGTAGAGTGATCGAGACATAAAGGGCATTGTCCTTTTTGGAACATCATTCGGGTTCCGATTGGCCCGCGGTCTTCGTTGTTCCGAAATCCTATCAGCTCACGTAGTTCATCGATTCACTTCAATCGTGTCATCGACGTCAATGGGACTCCTGTAGATCGCGAAGTGACGTTCATTGTCGCTCCTTAACACTGAACCGTTCGTGGAGACCTATAGGCAATTTTCGATGACTACAGATACCCCCTCCAAAGCGTTCCGACTCGTTTCTTTTATAGAAGAGGCTAGAATACTTTGGATGTGATTGGTCTAGCCTTCAGTCGGTGTAAGGACCTGTAGTTAGCGTCAACTCTTGCTCCTTCGATTTTCGGTCTATTCGAAGCTTTGACGAATAGCCGAAGTGGCTTTCCGGCGCTGCCGTTTCATCGCTTGCCGTCTGTCGAGAAGCTCGAGTCTGCAGCTGATGAATTGAGTTTGGCTCGTGTCATTGAGTTGACTTTGAACTACCTCCATCACATTGTGTTGACTTAGGGTTTCAGATCATCGTGTGTTGACTTTTTGTCGCAACGCGTTGACTGGCGTTGACCTAGGGTTACGCGTTGACCCGGCGTTGACCCTAGGGTTTCGAATCGTCGAACGTTGATTAGTGTGGATTTTGAATCCTCGAATGTTGACTTTTGTCGCAACGTTAACTGGTGTTGACCTAGGGTTACGCGTTGACCGGCGTTGACCTTAGGGTTTCGAATCTTCAAACATTGACTTTTTGGTTGCAACGCGTTGACTGGCGTTGACCTAGGGTTACGCGTTGACCGGCATCGACCCTAGGGTTTTGAATCGTCAAACGTTGACTTTGGTTGCAACGCGTTGACTGGCGTTGACCTAGGGTTACGCGTTGACCGGCGTTGACCCTTAGGGTTTCGAATCGTCAAACGTTGACTTTGGTTGCAACGCGTTGACTGGCGTTGACCTAGGGTTACGCGTTGACCATCGTTGACCCTAGGGTTTCGAATCGTCAAACGTTGACTCTGGTTGCAACGCGTTGACTGGCGTTAACCTAGGGTTACGCGTTGACCGGCGTTGACCCTTAGGGTTTCGGAATCGTCGAACGTTGATTAGTGTGGATTTTGAATCGTCAAACGTTGACTTTGGTTGCAACGCGTTGACTGGCGTTGACCTAGGGTTACGCGTTGACCGGCATTGACCCTTAGGGTTTCGAATCGTCAAACGTTGACTTTGGTTGCAACGCGTTGACTGGCGTTGACCTAGGGTTACGCGTTGACCGACGTTGACCCTAGGGTTTCACGCATCAAATGTTGATTGGTGTCGATTTTCATCAAGACATTCAATAATCGACAAAAACGGGCGAATTCGGGCCTAACATAGGCGTACGGGGACAAAACGAGACCCGAGACACCCGTGGGTGTCTCAACCTTGGCCGAGACACCCTTGGGTGTCTCGGTTCTAGGGCCGAGACACACACTCCTCTCCCCCCTTTTTTTCTTTCTCTTTTGTTTTTTCCTCTTTTGTTTCCCCCTCTTTTCAAAATTCAAAAAGATTCCCTCTTAAAATTTTAAACTCCTTCTTCTTCCTTCATACTCCATACACCATTGTTTCCTTTCTTTAAAGAACTCAAAACCCATAAACTCCATAAAGAATTTTCGGATTTTTGGTGTTCTCTCCTTGGCCGAAAATACCCTCTCCTTCAAGCTAGGGTTTCATCATCTTCAACCTCAAGCTCAAAGAAGGTTTCTTGATTTGGTAAGTTCCCCTTTAAAACTCTCCTCTTTTTCAAGAAGGATCATAGCTTTATGTTCTCATGAGTTAGAGGATAGGCTCTTTGATGATGGGTTGTGTAGGCACAAGAATTTGGGGGGTTTTATGCAAAGTTATAATATGGCCGAATTTTTGGGGGGCTTTTATGTAAAAGCGGACTGAAATTTGTAGGGGTCTTTATGTAAAATGGGACTGAAATTAGGTTTTGGATTGCATGTCCATTTGGTCGAAAATTTGAGGGGTGCTTTATGCAAGAAAACCAATATTGTTTGAGGGGTTTGAAAATTTGAGGGGTGCTTTATGCAAGAAAACCAATATTGTTTGAGGGGTTTATTTGCAAAAAGCAACCCGCAAAGTGTAGAGGGGTTTATTTACAAAAGGGCTGAAATTTAGGGCTGAAATTCCAAAGTTTAGACCTTAACCCGATAACCAAAATTTTGATAAGGGTATGTGGACGTTAAATTGAAATTTGTGAAAGGGTCTATATGCAAAATTGGCTCAATTCTACAAAAGGGCTCATCTGTAAAATTAACCAAAATTGTGGGGTATCGGGGGGTGCTATATGATCAGATATGATGACCATGACCCAACCCGAGCGTGTCCTTGACCCGAATTTAGCCTTAAACACGAAGGGTATTTTGGGTATTTCACCAAAATTCACCGCGAAACGTGACAATCATTGTTTCGCGTGCACGAAATTTGTAGGTTTAACTAGACTTCAATTATAAAATCCTATTTATACATAGGATTTCAATTAAAGTTCTTAATTTCCCTTTTAAATTTTGCGTATTCATATTTTAGATCGTGCTTGACTTGCTGCTTTTCATTGCAGATTTTCAATGTCTCCACGCCGACCTCGACTTCAAAGGAGTCGTTCTCATTCGCAGCACAGCGAGGAAGAGGTTCCCGCGACATCTTTCCCCGCGGCCTCTTTCTTTGGGGGTTAGAATTTATATTTTCCGTATCCCTGATTGACCTCTTCGCGGGTCATGAAGGAAGAACCGACACCCTCCTTCGCGGGGGTTAAGGTTTCAGACTTGTCTTGCTTGGCCAATTCAAGTCTTCTGTTATATTGGGGCGATTTTGTGTCGTCTTACACCTTATAGGTCGGTGTATGTTACCACGTTATTTACGTGATGATGCATACCGTTCCTCCAGTGTAGGACACTCAAAATCGTCTCTCTAATTATTCCGTGAATGAGCTTATCATTCTTCTTATAAGATGGATTTTCTGACTCCACCCTTGTGCTTTATTGTAGTAGAGTTTCCTGCGGGCAGCCTTCCTCCTCACGCCAATACTGGTTGTAGCCGAGAGGTCTTCTCTTCAGCTTCCCTCAGGCAGGCCGTTAGTCCACTCCCTCGGTTTGACAGAGATCGCTCAGACGAATCTTGTCATTTGATACGGGAAGGAGGGCGTCATTGCCTGCGCCAGCTTATTACTGACGCCTCCTTTACTGTGGATTCTGCCTTTACTCAGGCTTTAAAGAAGCCGAGCTTCCTGTTCGGAGATCACGTCGAGGATCCTGCTACGCTGACCCTTACTGAGGAACACTGGCTGACTCTCGACGAAGGAGCTTGTAGGCATCGAAAATTGCCTATAGGTCTCTACGAACGGTTCAGTGTTAAAGAGCGATGATGAATGTCACCATCCGATCCACAAGAGTCAAATTGACGTCGACGAACGACTGAAGTGAATCGACGAGCTACGTGAGCTGATAGGATCTCGGAACAACGAAGACCCGGACCAATCGGGAACCCGGCACTGTTCACAAAAAGGACAACGCCCTTCGTGCCTCGACCACTCTAAAGACAATCCAACCACCAGAGCGGATCGAACTCTTCGTCAAGCATCCAACGCACTCGGAATCACTCAAATCTGAGTTCGGACGAAGAATCTACAGGGAAAACAACCGAATCACCTCAAACGGAGTCTCAGGAGGTCGAAACACCCCGGGGGTGTCTAGGAAAAGCCTAGACACCCCAGGGGTGTCTCGGCAAAGCCGAGACACCCTAGGGTGTCTCGGCCAGGCCGAGACACCCCAAGGGTGTCTCGGCCAGGCCGAGACACCAGGGGGTGTCTAGGCCCCCTACCTACCCCCTAGAGCCCTCATGAGCCTATAAATAGCCCCCTTGGGCCTTGCTTTTGAGAGGAGGATTTTTGGAGACCCTTGGCGAAGCCCTGCTACAGTGAAGAGTGTTCGTGCGCTTCAACAAGGAGAGGAGATGTCTACATCAGAGCCTTCATCACCCATTCCCATCCGATCCTTAGTATTAGCCCTTGGCGTTAATACTAAGAAGAGCTGATATCTCGCTTTAGCCGAGATAGACGCTTCAGGCTTCTAGATCTCACGCGGATCGACGAAGCTCTGTCCGATTTTCTCGGAGCAGATCTGATTGCCCGGTGGTCCACGGATATCAACATCCCCGTCACAGGCCAAAGACCCACGCAAGCAAGAGACCGCAAAATAGGATCTTGCGTTTATTTTCAAAAAGTTGTAATTTTTATTTCTTTGTTATTCGAATTCATTGTAACGACTGAAGTTTAATGAAATCAATGATGAAGGCAACTTTTTCCGAAAACAAGCTGGCGACCACAGTGGGAGCCAACGGCATCGCTACCGAAGCCGTCTTCGCGGGACCCTCGGCTCAAAGACCCAAGAGCCCCTTGCCATCGCTGCACTCGCACCACGTGGCGTCTCCGCGTCGCCCAACGTGGTCGAGATCGCAGATCTGGGCTTCTCCTCCGCCAAGAAGATGGCTACTGAAGGTGCTCCAGCTATATCAAAGAGAACGCGCCAAAGACGGCGTCAACACCTTGCTCGTCAGATGGCCAAGGCTTTGGAGCCTATGGACGGGGTCCGCTACAATGAAGATCTCAAATCGAGACAGCACCTGGAGCAACAGCGGTACGTAACCAACTCCTCCTTCAAAATAGAAGCGAATGATTGGATTCGTGTCACGAGGACTCGCTCGACCCTCGAAGAGCGAATCAAGAAACGCCGCGCATTGCTTGCGCATGCCCGAGCTCTCCTACAGAAAGCGGAGGAGATGCAAAAAGAAGAGGCGGTCAAGACTCCGCCAAAGCTCAAGCAGGTATGGATGCGGAAGATGAAACCAACGCCTAAGACAGGAGTTGAAAATGTTGCTGCCCAACCTTCACCAAATCCAAGTCCCGTTCCCCTTGCCCCCGTACCTCCGGTGGAGTCAGGTAAGAACACAAATCTTTCAACACCCAGAGTCCCTTTGAAGGGTCGCCTCGGTCCCTTACCGGAGAATCGAGGTAAAGTACCTATCAAAGAGCGATTGGGTCCGTTGAAAGGTCCCCAAATGATAAACCCGACTGGGGGGCGGTCTAACTCCCCCCAGGAGAATATCAAAGGGAAAACCCCGTTACCTCTCCCCAAAGCCACTCGAAGACAGATACGAGTGAGGACAAGAAGATGAAGGACGACTCTTGAGAACGCTAATAAAGCGTCATATTCGTCTGATGATGATAATATTATACCTGGAAACTCGTGCCAACACTCTATAGGTTGCTCCAGTTATCAAACTGACGAGTTGTACTATAGAGCTGGGGGTGCGAATAAGTCTTGGAAACGAAACGCACGAGACACGGAGCCTCACTGTCCGTGTGCCAATATCATCAAGGCGGTGTTATCAGGATGCTGCTGCTCTGAAGCCCCAAGGAGAGTTTCGGTATTCAAGAGAATCTCCACCGGAACGTCCGAAGCTAAGCCTAGGCGTTTCCAGCGAAGAAGAAGGATAGTCAAAGATGGAGAGTTCCCGAAGGTCACCATCAACATGGCCAGCAAAGGAGCATCGACAGGGGACAATCTTGAGTCAATCCCGTTGGTACCTTGGTATTTAACTCATATGCAGTCCGGAACCATCACACGAGGGACCTATGGTAGGGTTCGGACGAGATTACCATCGGAAGACGAAGGATCAGATGCCGGCTCCGCGATTGCTTCGGACAACACGGTATCCAGCGAGGGACAACCCCGCGAGGTACTCATGATCAGCGCCGAACAAATGAACAAGATGCTTGAAGATGCCCTAGCTCGGCAGAAAGAAACCTTCAAGTTCGAGATGGAGATGGCTGTAGGCATATAAAATTGCTTATAGGTCCCTTAGCACAGCTCGGCACAAACCGACGAACCAACGAGGCGACGAGATCGACGAATCGCACGCAAGCAACGGAATACATCCGTTCGCATTTGGAATCAAGCCAAGTGTTAAAGAGTCAACGAGTGATCCAACCAAGGACAAACTCGGACGAATCACGATCGAATCAAGATCAGTTTCGGACTCGAACTCAGAAGCGGATTTACTGCCTAATCAGGATCCAGATTTACTGCCAAATCAGGAATCGGATTTACTGCCTAATCAGGATCCAGATTTACTGCCAAATCAGGAATCAGATTTACTGCCTAATCAGGATCCAGATTTACTGCCAAATCAGGAATCAGATTTACTGCCTAATCAGGATCCAGATTTACTGCCAAATCAGGAATCAGATTTACTGCCAAATCGGGATCTAAATCAACCGAATCACGAGACCGGAAAAAACGGCAAAAACCACAACACCCAGAGGTGGCCGACAGTTGTCATTTCGCGGCCACCCAGAGGTGGCCGACAGTTGTCATTTCGCGGCCACCCAGAGGTGGCCGACAGTTGTCATTTCGCGGCCACCCAGAGGTGGCCGACAGTTGTCACGGATCTCAGATCTACGTTGCTACACTCCGGATCTAAGCTTGGTCTTAGATCTCGAGACTTGGACGATTGTTTCCTTGGTGAAACAATCCTCCCCGGCTATTATTTCCTTGGTGAAATAATACCCGTCGTACTGCGTAGATCCGACCGGATCTAGATCTCGCGGTGGTCCACGGCAAACAACCCCGGTGCAGGCAAAGAACCCACCAAGCGAGCGACTGCAAAACAGGAGCTCGCGATTCGTTCGACACAACAAGGAAACAAAGTTGTAATTTTCATTTCTTTTCAATTTGATTTTCGTTGTAACCGGATCTTATAAAAAGACCGGATCTTTGTAATCGATAGACTATTACAAGAGTGTACAATGGAATCATTAATGAAGAAAGCAACGGTTTTTCCAGCGAACAATCTGGCGACCACAGTGGGAGCCAACGATCTCGCTGCCGAGATCGTTGCGTCGCAGCCGCGGATCTCGATCCCGGTCGAGGAGGAGGTCGAGTATGAGTTCGACCAACAAAAGTTCGAGGAGTACCTTTCATCCTCGTCCGGATCTACCTCCCCTCGCAAGTCTAAGAAGTCCAAGTTCTCTTCCAGCAGAAAGGTGCGTTGGTACGAAGAAGTTGAAGCTACCAACGACGACCTCATCCTGATTGACGCCAAAGTTGCGTCGGGTGAGGCTCCACCAACCTCCAACCAGATCAAGCTGGTTCCAACCAATTCGGGTCGGTCGGTTGGAACTTCTTGGCAGCGAAAAGAGGATCCTTCATCCTTCGGTTGGAGCTTTGGAGATCGGCAACAAGATCTTCTTCATCCTTGGCTTATAACCGACTTTCGGTTAAATCAACTCTTTCATAGAGTTTCAAACTCGTTCAAAGTTCTCCACAACGTCAAATCGTGAGGAGAAGACCACGTTCCAGTGAAATAAGACATCGGATCGTCAACGAGAAGCAAACTCGACGCGAGCATTCGAGGGAGGCATCTCATCGCCACCGTGAAGAACCACTATGAGCGGTCATTCAAGGAGTTGTGTTTGGCATCACGTCAAGTAGGAGCGGGAAGGCCCCTCCTCGTATGCGTGACAATGGTCGTCAAATACTCGAGTGGGTCTGACCAACTCACCGAGCGTCGGCGGCCTTTGCCTCTCGTTTGGATAAGTGAGGTAAGTTGCATTTATGAGGGTGCAGGTTGATTTGGCATCTGTCCGATCACTTGTACTGTGAGCGGCCATTCGGCGGGCCTGGAGTACCATGTCTTCTCCCTTCAGGTCGAGAGAGATGGGAAAGCGGGTCCCCAGTACTCGAGTGGGTTTGGATAGCTCACCGAATGCCAGCGGATCCAGCTCTCGACTTGGACAGACGAGGTGAGCTGCATTTATGAGCGTTCAGGTTGATTCGACACTTGCCCGCTCACTCGACGGGCCTAGAATACTGTGCTCTAATCTTCAGGTCGAGAGAGGTGGGGAAAGCCCACCTTAGCACTTGGGGCAGCAGATACCTAGCTATACTAGCGGCCTTGAGGTTTGCTGGCGAATCCGACTACAGACTCGGTCAGGCGAGTTGTGATAAAAGGTGAATTCCCATGGCTTGGGCGACTTCTCCTTGCAGGCGAATTTCTCGCAAGCTCACGAAGGTATTTTTACCGTCTACAAGCTCCAGTGCAGCCTGTTGTGGAATAGTACCAGGCCCGAGCTCCTTCATATATATTACCAATAATTGCAAGCTGACCCCGTAGATTTCCAATGTATAATTGATCCTAACCAAATTGTCGAGCGAACCTGTACGGTTGTTACAGTTCAATTATGCATTTCTTATTCTGCCTGTGAAGGAGATAACCTGGTCTAATGTTAAGTAACCAATGGAAAACTCCTCCGTCTAATCAAGTGAAACCATTCGGGCCAACTGCCTCTTGAAATATTTGCCCATAACCCCCACCTTCAAAGTCTAGGAAGCAGTGGAATATCTGATAGTTGAGGTCTCTTGATAAAATTTGACTAACCCGGAGCTTGAACAGAAACTGGCGGAAGCAAAACAACGAAGAACTATTTTGGAGGTGACCAAGGCCGAGGAGGAGCATAGCAAAGCTGTGATGTCCAGCAAAGTGACGCTCTCGAGGGAAAGATTAGCCAAGATGGAGGAAGAAGCCGCCCAACTCTTATCCGCTTCTGAGGACTCTTTCAAGACAGAGCTGCAACGTGAGCTTGAATGTACTTATGCTGAAGAATTAATCAAGCTAGAGTAGGAAATTATTAGTCAAAAATTCAATGTAAAGTGATTGTAGTTGTTGTATCTGAACACTTGTTTTTTTTTTGGTAAATGACATGCGTGTTTTGTTCAGTCTACTTTAATTCCTATTATGATTTCTCACTCTGTTTAGGATGATAAACCATAATACTTATAGGATTTTTGGTAAATCCTCAGCCGTCAACGGATTTGACATGCCTTTACCGATTACCGTTTGAATCGGGCTAGCCTGTGAATTATCTGGGTCCGTTTCACAAGTAACGTTATGCTAAAGGAATGAACTCCTTTAGACTTAATGCTACGAATTTGAATACAGAGACTTAGTTATTTTCTTACGGTAAAAGACTAACCGACAGCGCGTATTAGGCGCCGACTTATCCCTACTTAGGCTTCGGGATAAAAGTCCCCAGACTCAGATTCTGATATCTTTTTCAATCGGTGAAAGACTAAACCGGCAATGCGTGTTAGGCGTTGACTTATCGCTGCTTAGGATTCGGGATAAAATTCCCCAGACTTGAATTATGGTGTCTTTTTCAATCGGTGAAAGACTAAACCGGCAACGCGTGTTAGGCGTTGATTTATCCCTACTCAGGATTCAGGATAAAATTCCCCGTACGTATGAAGCACGGATTTTATAAGTTTAAAAAAATGACGTCTTCTCCTGGGGCAAAAACGAACCCGATGCGGGAGAGGAGGAGTTTTATATTCTATCTCCCAAAGCTGAAGTGAAAGAATTTTATATTTTATCTCTAGTCACAAAAGAAAACTTAAAGTGGGATCTCCACTTCAAGAATCCGGGAAGGTGAAACTAAGAGTGGGATCTCCACCCTGAGAATCAAGAGGATTCAGTTAACCCTAACTTTTATAGTCTTGGTTATCTGATCCGGAAGCAAGTTTTTTTGTTTATCAAGATGTGTTGTTGAGCCTGCAAGCGTTTTTCGTCTAACGTCTCAAGTTCTTCGAGACGTTTCTGGTGTTGTTCTTCGGTCGTCATCCCTGTTGTGAGAGCGATACGAAGGGATGGAATCTGAATTTCTAAAGGGAGAACAGCTTCGCATCCGTACACTAGTGAATACGGAGTGGTTCCGGTGGGCGTGCAGACCGTGGTACGATAGGCCCAAAGGGCTTCGCCAAGTTTATCATCCCAATCTCGCTTGTTAATTTTTATGAGTTTTGATAAAATCTTTATGATTGTCTTATTGAACGCTTCAGCTAACCCGTTTGCTGTAGGATTGTATGTTGTAGAAGAGATGTCTTCAATCCTGAACTTTCCGCAGAATTTAATGAAAGCGTTGCTCACAAATTGAGGACCGTTTTCGTGTATAATTCATCTTGGAATGCCATATCGATAGATGATGTGGTGTTTGATAAATTTGACGACATCGCTTTTCTTCACTTCTTTGAGTGGGACTGCTTCGGCCCATTTCGAAAAATAATCGGTGATTGCCAAAATGAAGCGGTCACCTTTAACTGATGGTGGGAAGATAGGACCAACGATATTCATCCCCCAAGTCTCGAATGGCCATGAAGTAGCCGAGGGGTGGAGGTGTTCCGGGGGTTGGTGCATGTAATTTGCGTGTATTTGACACGCATGGCATCGTTGAGCGTAGTCAACCGCGTCTTTGACCATGGTTGGCCAATAGTATC